>NC_059130.1:55961423-56270798 GCF_020740605.2 Lemur catta
TTATAGTTTATTGTTGGAGAGCTGTTGTGATCCTTTGGGGGTGCTGAGACAGTCTGTTTTTTCATGTTGCCAGAGTTTTTATGGTGGTTCCTTCTCATCTGGGGCCTCTTCTCTCAGCTTGAAACAGATAGCAGATGTGGTACACCTGTTCTTTGCTAGAACCTCTGTTGCTCAGTAAAGATAGTGATGGGTCCTTGGATTGTGTGCTTGGGTCTTACTCTGGAAGGTTGACCAGGCAGAAGAGGGATGGATGCACTATGAGCCTTTAATGTTGCTGTTCTTCTGCATCTTCCCTGTTCCCCTGTGGTTGTCACCAGGCCACTGTGGCAGGGCCAGTCTCTGGTGCCATGTGTGCATGCATAGTGGGGCTGGCCAGCAGGAAAGGGCACATGCATGGGATAAAGAAAGTCTGCTGGTCATGACATACACACATGCAGCCCTGGTAGCCAAGGTGCTAGGCATATGAGCATGGTGAGGTCAGTGCAGGGTGTGGTGCAGAGTGTAGCAGATGTGCAGGGCATACTGCCCCCGTAGGCACATGCGGTGTGGGGTGAAGTGGACCCCTAGGGCACAGTAGTCTAGCAGGTCATAGATCATGTGTGGAGTGGAGGCGGGACCCAGGACAGAGCAGACCTACAGGGCAGGGTGCCTACATGGGATGGAGCTGGTCTATATGGTGTGGTGCTCATGCATATGGGTCAGGGTGGCTGTGGGGCAGGGGACGCACAGGGTGCAGCACTCAGGGCACCTGAGCTGGATGGCACAGGTCAGTGGAATACAGTCTGCCTAGATCCCAAGGCTGTGGCTCTGCTGGCTTTTGTCCCACTAGGGGCCCACAGGAAGTGTGGTTGAGTGGTACTGCCCAGGCCTCAGCTGCAGGCACAGGGCCTGTGGTGTCCTGCTCTGCCCAGGGCCCCTGGAGGTGGCAGTTGTGGGGGTGCACATCACTTGCCCAGGGGGCTTATGTGAGCACTGGGATTCCCTGCTTTCTCCCTGCCTGGCAGGGACAAAGGGGAGGCAGCAGTTACAGATCTGATGCCTGGGCAAAAGAAGCGTTCCAGGATTGGGATGCTACAATGGCACCAGCCATAGCACCCATGGCTCACAAGCCAGCCCTCCCTTCTCTCTGGAGCAGTGCAGCTGCCCAGCCTCCAGTCAGGTCTCTGTATCAGTCCAGTGGCCTGCTGTGGTGGAGGGGCCCTCCTGCTGCTCTGGTTGCCGTGTCCTTAGGGGAAGTGTGGAGCCCAGGGTTTTCTCCTTTATCCCTTTGCCATGTGTGGACACCTTCCCTAGTCACCTCCAGTCCTGCTGAGCAGCTTGTCCCACTTCTATATTCTTCACTTCACTCCCTCCCTCTCTCTGTGGATTCCCAGTGCTCTCACTCAGAGGATAGATCTAAAGGTCAGTATCTATTCACCACTTCTGAACTTCTCCATGACAGCAGTGTTGTGTAGGCTGCTTCTAGTCCACCGTCTTGGACATCTGCTATCAGCGATAGAAGTTCCTAATTTTAGTAATACATACTATTTAATCCAATATAACCAAAATATCCTTTCAACATGCAGTTGATATAAAAATTGATATATTTTGTTCCATTCTTAACTAGTTCTTTGAAATCTAGTGTATAGTTTATACCTGCAGAACATCTTCATTCAAACAAGCCACATTTCAAGACCTCAATAGCCACACGTGGCTAGCGGTGATCACATTGGACAGGGCAGTTCTAGAGGCAATAAGGAGGTATTTTCCTCTCTTGCTTTATATTTTTGCAAGCTTGACATTCAACTGCAAAAACATGGGTGTGTTTCCTGTCAGTCAGGCTCAGATATTACTTGTTCCTTTGCTTTATATAGCAAGCAGTTATGTGGCTGCTATTCCTGTACATGTTGGAGACAGGGGATCTCAGACTTTCTTTGTGCTCTACCTGCTCTCACCTCACACAGGTAGAAACATCACTAAGTAAAAAACACAAAGGAAAGATCTAGTAATACCAAGAATTTTATATCCATAAACTTTTGCTTATGTGAGTAGGCATCCTAATGGCTACATTTAAAAATGTTATCTTTCTCTGATTTTTATGTTAAAAATTTCCCTGTGATGAAAGAATACAAAAAAGATTGGGAGTGGGACACAAATAACTTGGAATTGAGGGCGGGGGGTTTTCAAGCAAGTGACAAACATAGAAAATAAAAACAAAGGAAAAATCATCTTGAAAAATGTGTAGCTTTTAGTCACAGAATAAATGGACCTTAACTTGCATTTCAGTTTGTTAAGATAACTTCATGTACCTTTGTTGACTCAATCATGTTTCTAACTTACAACATTCCCTCCTGACTACAGAATGTTAATGCTGGCACTTCAAGGGGAGCGCTACTACAACCAATACTGCTCTAAGCACTTTATATGTCTTATTTTATTTTATCCTTATAACAGTCATATGCCTCTTGTAATAAACTGATAATATAACAGGTTGGAATCTTAGCTCTGTCACTGCTGATTAGGAAATGCTCTGAGACTCAATTTTTTAATATGTAAAATATAGATGATAATATGACTTATCTCGTAAGATTGTTGTGAAAATTAATTTGAGTTAATTGCGAAGCTACACAGAACAGTGCTTGACATATAGTAAGTACTTGACATACATCTTTACTGTTATTGATGAAAAATAGTTACTTTGCCAATTTTGAGGGAACAGGTTACAAACATTCTATGGCAAGGAGGCCACAGAATCTCCTCCTCTGGCTCAGACAGTGGTTTTCAGCTTCAAGAACCACAATTTCCCTTGTGTATATATTAGAAAATTTTGGAGCCTATATTTCAAGGTATTAGGAAACTCTTATTAGAATGCCTAGAGCAAGAACTTACTCTAACATCATTAATATTTTTAAAGTATTAATAATTGTTTTTTGAGTAGAAATATGTGCATATGATATGAAATTCAAAAAAATGCAAAAAGACATGCAGATAAAATGTAATAGCATTACCAGATTTGGGGGCATCCACTGGAGATATTCTGTGAATGTCCAAGCTCATACATGTGCACACACACACACACACACACACACACACCTTCAAATATTCAATTAGCAAATATTCTCAGTAAGAGTCTATTGCTGAGGTTTATAAAGACCTGGTGCAAGAGTTTTAGTTTAGGAATATTGATTAATGTTTCCCCAGGGACATTTTCTTACAGGCTCACATTAGCCAAAGCCCCAGGTGTTTGTAAAGGCCTGGTTCAAGAGTTTTAGTTCAGGAATATTGATTAATGTTTCCCCAGGGATGCTTTCTTACAGGCTCACATTAACCATTGACTCTGTTAGTGATCATCTCACCAAAGGCCTCAGAGAAGGATCAATAATCAGGTACAGGGATCAAGAAGTGGGTAAGAAGAAGATTCAAGGAAAGAAAGGTAAGGTGATGAGTACCTATTGGGTGTCAGATATGACTAATAATTTTAAATGTAATGTCTTAATTTTCTCAGCCACTATGGAAGATGGTTATTATTCTTCTCCATTTTGCAGATGAGAAAACTGAGGTGTGGAAAGGTTACCTAACTTGCTCAAGGGAAGACAGCTGGAAAGCTGAGGAGGCAGGATTCTAATTTAAGTCTGACTGATGTCAAAATCCCAAGCCCAGTGACTTCCACCCTATGGGAGGACAAAGGGGAGCAGGAACACGGAAGGGCAGAGAGCAGCTGAATTGCCAGTTGTTTTGAATGCTCTGGGAAGAGAGGGGAGATACAATCTGAAAAACTAACATTTACAACAGGGAAAACAGCACCCAAGGGGCAAGTTGACAGTGTTGGCTCTTGACCAGGACACATTTTAAATGTTCACAGAGGCAACGTCTAAGACGAGCACATAGTCAAGGTGGTGTTTTGTTGGCAGCCGTTCTACACCCGGTGCTACCTTAGCCCATCCACATAATCCTCCCTTCTGTGGCTACGTGGAAATCAGTTATAATCACTTGAGCATATTGCTCAGATTTTTGTAAATGAAAATTTCTGTGTAAAAAAATTAAATATGTTCTTTAGTTCTGGTGTTGTCACAAATGGTCTTATACAGTTTGAGCTGTGATAATATCATAGACAGGGTGGCTTAAACAACAGACATTTGTTTCTCACAGTTGCAGAGGTTGGGAAGTCCAAGATCAAGGTACTGGCAGATTCAGTGTTTAGTGAGGGCCCTATTTCTGGTTTGTAGATGGCTGATTACTTGCTGTATCCTCACATGACAGAGAAAGAGCTGTTGATCACTTCTTACAAGAATGCTAATTCTAACACAGGGCCCCTATCTTGTGACCTTATCTAAACCTAATTCCCCCCCAAGGCCCCACCTCCTAATACCATCACATTGGAGTTAGGGTTTCAATGTATAAATCTCAGGGGTCACAAACATTTATTCTATAACATTAACAATAACTAAATAATGCACATATACGAAGAGTTTAGCAGTTGGCAAAGTAAGTTCACATAAATCACCTTATTTGAACCTCATGGTTTTATCTGTGAGTTGGCTATTTTTACTTTCCCTGTTTCACAGAGGAGGAAGCTAAGTTGAGAAGCATTCAGTGATTTCCCCAGGGTCACCTGACTAGCAAATGGCAGTGGTGAAGAGCAAACTCAGTTCTTCTCATTCCAGATCCTGTGTCCATTCAGCGGCAGCAGGAATCAGGCCATTCTGCTCCTAACGTTAACAGCAGCGATAACAAAAGAGGAACAACAACTGATGTTTTTTTGGTGCTGCACTATGTGCCAGTCCCTTTAAAAATATTATCTCTTGGGGTAGATACTAGTATTCTCCTCATTTTACATCCCTGAGAAAACCTAAAAGTATTAGAGTTAAATAACTGTCCAAGATCGCACAGCTAGTATAATACATCACAGAACAAGTATCTGATCCAAGCCCGGCTGAATCTAGAGATTATGTTTTTATTAAACCACTCTGCTACAGTGGCCTTTGAAATGCTCTTGAAAAACAATATGTAAGATAAAAATATTCTGTTAGACATATTTATTGAGATTTTATTCAGAAATGGATTTCTTGCCCTTTAAAAGCATTAGTGTCCTACAAAGTATTCTATTGAAAGTCCTATTTTTCAGGCACCACAGATGGAGGACAGATGTTTCTTTATGCTCTGAAAGGTCCACTCTATGTAGCTGACTATAAGGAGATTGTATCTTGTTCCGAATGTTTCAGAAAAATGGCATCACGCAGATCATTCCAAATGAAAGCCAAATCAAAGGAGTTATTGCACAGATTTAATGGGGGGAAAAACCCAACAAACCAAAACAACAGGATGTTTTCCAGTGGTATGGGTGGAAACTTTTCATTTCAGAGTTCATTCTGAACCACACAGACATTTTCAGATGTGTTCCACCCTAAGAGTCGGCCTGAAGTCAGAGAATTACATGTATGTCTGATTGAGACTTCTGTGATGGGCTGAGTTGGGGGCATGGGGTTTGGTGCCACAGATTTGGGGAATGCAATGCTGAACTTTATTTCAGTGACCTTCAGAATTACACGGAGAGCATGAAGAGCGAGTGGCAACTTTGCTGTGACTTAAGGAGACAATTCAGATAAACAGAAACTGTCTTTGAGTTCAGAAAAGTAACACTTTAATGTCTGAGCATATTTTAAATACTCATTTGAGAAGAACAATTAGTTCTCTAAGATAATATTTCACAGCTTTTTGTGTGTGTGTGTTGGAGTCATGATTGCAACCCCTGAAAAGGATTTTCAGGGCCAATGTATAAGCGCACTTATGTTTTGACTGAGCTGATTTCCAGGTTAGGAAGTCCCTTTTGTATTCCACAGAGAATCATAGCATTTCAGAGCTTAAAAATGGACTTAGAGTCAACTAGCTCAATTCTCCTCATTTTACTGAAGAGGAAACTGAGGTTGAGCCAGAGCTAGTGACATTCTGGAGTCAAACTTAACACAGCTGGGATAACATTCCTTGAAGATCTAAAGGACCCTAGTTTAAGGTGGTGTTTGCAGATTTGGTTGAATTTTTACATAATATTTAAGAACACAAACTTTGAAATCAGATCTAGATTCTAAACCAGATTCCTTTGCTTACTAGCTGTGTGTACTTTGGCAAGTCATTCAACTCCCCCAAGCCTCAGTTTCCTCATCTGTAGAAGGGGTATAAGATTTTTCCTTTAACCTCATCATACCCACTATGCCCTCAGAGATGTACCTAAATTACTACTTCCTCATGCCATTTCCTTGCCCACAAGCCTTTAATGACTCCTCATTGTTTCAACAGTCTGTCCACAAAAGTATGCACTGGTGGTTTCTGGCACATCCATTGCCCTTAGGATTCTGGCTGACCCACTGGCCGGGACACACCTTGCCAACGCTGAGCTTCCTGCCTTCATTCATCCAGCACCTACAGTGTGCTAAGCATTCTGTTAGTTGAAGGGGATGAAAATACGAACAAGATTTGGTTTCTGTCATCAGTTTAGTGAGGGGGGAAATCCATAAATAACCTCACTACATTGTTACAAGGATTAGGAATAAAAGCACCTAATTCCAAAGTAGGGGAAGGCAGGTAGTCAGAGGAGTTACAGATAAAGCGATATTTCATATTAGTTTTGAAGAATGAATTGAGTGAGGTTTGGCATTACATATACTGTGTGTGTGTGGTGTGGTATGGTGTGTGTGTGTGTGTGTGTGTGTGTGTGTGTGTGTGTGTGTGTGTGTGTACACATGGAAGGAAGGGACTTCTGGTTGAGGAAACAGCCCAGCCAGAGTCGTGGGCGTCGGAGCGGCTTGGCACAGAGGACTGCCCTGTCGTCCTACATGGTGGGCTGCCAGGAATGCGTGTGGAAAGTCCAGCACTGCCCGGAGGGTTTGGATTCTGGCCAAAAGAAAACCACTAGGGTCAGGTCACATTGCTGCTTTGTTAAAACCCACAGGGCACAAAAGGGCAAGAGCATTCACGTTTCTAGTGAGTCACACATAAGTGGCTGTATGTTTGCCAAGTTCTCCACAAAGTACTGAGGCTGGAGGCATCTTTCACACTCAGCGATAGAGTGAAACGTCAACAGGGTTACATTTCTACTGCTGACACCATTCTACTCTTGAGGCCTTAATTTCATCTGCTCAAGCTTCTACTATCTACAGTTACAAGAGACAAGATGTCCTCCTTAAGTCACGCTGCTTGGCTGGGGTGAGAACAGACAAGGGGGTGACCATGGAACATGGTGCCCTGTTCCCAGCAGGCTCCTGAGTAGGTGCTAAGTGCTTGTTGACTGGAAACCCAGCTCAACGCCCTTTGTTCCCTGACTACCTGCTGCTTCCGGGAAGATGTGGGTGCCACTCAGGGCATGGCAGTTTTTAGCCATTTCTTGGACATCTCTCATCTCCATGGTGGGAGAGAGAAAAGGAGGAGGGAAGAACGGGCCCATGTGCTCTTAGTGGGCCAGATTCTCCTTTTCTGGTCCAGTGCAAATTTCTCATTTGAAGGGGAAGATCCAGTTCGTGAGATATTTATGGAGAATCTCAAAGCTGAGCACTGAGACTTCAGGTAGACATGGATGCTGTTTACACCATGTTTATAGTCCAGTCAGGAAAACAGACATTAAACAAGTAGTAGTTACCAAAGTGAGGAATACCTCAAAGTATTGTGCCAGTTGCCATGGGAACACACAACAGGGGACCCTACGCCTGACCAGGTCAGAAAGAGCCCACCCTGAAGAAGTGACCAATTATACCAAGAACTGGATGCACGGAGTTAGCTAGGCAAAGGGTGAGGAAGAGCCCGGTAGGCAGAGAGAAATGCATGCGCACAGAGTATGGTAGGAAAGGGCATGCTTTCAGAGATTTCTAGCGTCTTTGGAGGAAAACTCATCAGAGCTGACACGTAGTGAGTACCTACTAGGGTCGGACAAGATGCTGAGCATTTTGCGTACATTATCTCAGCGAATCCTCCTAGGACCTTATGGCGGAGGGTCCTGTTTGTCTCCATTGTCTCCCCCTGTATCCATAATGTCTTCGCAGCGTCTAGGTAGTAGCAGGCACTCAATATTTATAGAATAAAGTTTATATTTTGTACAAGCAGAAACTGGGGCTCAGAGATAGAAGGTTACTCGAGTTACTGGAGGAAATAGGACTCTGCCCAGGTTGGAGATGAGTTGCCTTCTGGGCAGGCGGGCGACAGCCGGCTCTGTCTGGGACGATGGATAGAGCAGCATCTGAGCCTTGGCCTCAGGCAGTCCTGGGCTGGGCACGGAGCACAGAGGGGGTGCACAGCACACAGTTGCAGGACAGCCTGTCGCATATCAGATGCGCCTGCGGGGTGCACAGTCTGCCTTTGCACTGGCACCCAGGTGGGGCTGCACCCCAAGGCCATGCAGAAGCTGCTACCTCTGGGAGCACCCAAGCCTAGAGACATGTTTCTCCAACTGGGAGCCTGTTAGTGACCTGACATTCAGGCCCAGAGGCCCCTGGAACAAAAACTGGAGAACTTAAAACTGGCAGGCATCTGTTTGCCCCAGGTCAGACTCCGGGCTGATGCCAGTGGTAAAGGGTCAGCCTCAGCTTTCAAGCTTTGGAGTTAAAGCCCAAGAGGGCCGAGGTCACCTTTTCACCTGTGCAACCTCAGGACATTTCTCCTAACTAGGAACTGTAACCTGAGCATTGCGAAGGCCCTGCTGGGAATGTTCCTATCTGTCCTGCCCTAAATAGCTTCTTCTCACTGTGTACCTGGCTCTGCTGACAGGGCAGCACTGCAGAACAGCCCTGAAAGATAATTCCATCCTCTTCACTTGCTACTATGCTTTAGGTTATTTAGTGAATAAAAGTCTTGTTCATGTGTCATAAAAGTGAATCATTTCAAAAGCTGAAAAAAGAAACGTATGACATGTTCAAGCTCCTAAGAAAATGACTCAGTATTAAACCCGATCAACACTTCCCACTCAGCATTTTACGCAGAGCAGAATGTTGGAGTTGGAAGGCACCCTGGGGGGCATCTCGGGCCACTCACTCACCAGGCTCCGTTAGGCCTGGACCTTGTGCACGCCAGCGTAAGGCAGATCACACTGAAAGTGGCAGGATCACGAGGGCTGGCGCTGAATCCCAGAAGTTTCAAGAAACCTTTGCTCTTGCTCTATGAGACAGCCTCCAGCATCCTCAACATGGCCAAATTCCCTGAGCCGCAGCTTACCCTGACAAGCTTGTTAATTTCTTGCAGGCCGTTCCAGTCATTGTCTCAGCTGGGCCCTTCATTGATTATCTGAGACAACACCCAAACCATTTGGTTCATTTCCAGCCTTGCAAAAAAAATCCTCTGTGGACACTTTCTGCTATGCTGGAGAAATTATACTCACCACCAGAAAGAAAGAAAAAGGGAGAAGAGCCAATTTCTTTCATCTTCTAGAAGAAAATTTAAAAAAAGAAAAAAAAAAAAAGAAAATAGCTGATGTGATTGTGCAAAGTCCCAGCAAAGTCGCTTGGTCCTTTCATTAGCAGAGCTCAGTGGAGGGGACTGGGGACCCCTGAGAGCTGCAGTCCTACTGTGTGAATGGGGCTCCAAGATGGCGGAGCCGGTGACACACATGGGCCTGATATACCATGTCTTGAAGGGCTGGCATTTCAAAGAACCCCAGGGGAAATGCCAAATTAACCAGAGCTACAAGGCAGTGGGTTGTTAGAGCTGGGGTTGATGCTTTCTTCGTGCTTAGTAACGTGTTCAGCCAAAAGGCAAAGGCAGGGTCAAGGCATCATCTTGGGTGAGGAACACAGCTTCTTATCTGGAACACGGCATGAATTCAGTAAGGACAGCATAACTCATCCCTCCCCCTCGCTCTCCTCACTTTCCAACAGTCTAAATCAGCAGCAGAAGAATGAATTTAGCATGGACTGTGATTGGAAGTCATTTTGTAAGTCTAAAATATCTGCCAGCATTTTCCTATAATAAATCAGGACTCTCGGGGAGTTAAACTGGAACTTCAGTTCTCTAAGAAAGCTCAAAGTGACTGTGAGCCTCATCTGCAAACTTGAAACAAACAAAAACCACCCCCAAAATGTTAACAACTCTTTTTAATAGGCTGTGGTCCTTATCCAACATCACCACAGGGTCAGAAGTATACCATGACATTCCATTCTTCTAATGGGAGCAAGTGTGCTCATAGATTTAGGTTAAAACACTAAAAAACGAAGCATTTTCAAAAATAATCACAAAGTTTAAACAAAATGGATCATTTGGATGAAATTATATTTATACTACAATGTTTAAAACTGTGTGTGTGTGTGCAGGTGTGATGTGTTTACATGCGTATCAATCCTTTTCAATATTGAGACTATTTAGCACCTGCACATTATGAAGAACAAAATGCTGAATTAGATGTCAAAATTCTAGGCTGTGCTCACAACCCTATCACTTACTAGCCGTTTGACCTTGGCAATGTACTGTATAGAAAAAGCAGATTTGGTACTACAGAGTCTTCAGTTAAAAACCTGGCTCTGCCATGCACTAGCTATATAATCTAATATATAACCTAGTATGCTAACCTGCCTAAACCTATTTTTCATCTATAAAATGGAGTTAATGCCTACTTAAAATGCTTTAAGCATTGGTGATACTTATAAAGCCCATGGCAGGTGCTTTAGTAGTTCTCAACAATGGTAACTATTGAAGGTATCTCTTTCCGAGCCTAGTTTGCTTACATGTGAAACAAGGACAATGGCCTAAACTGCTCTGGGCACAGTGATGCACTGTGCACAGGAATAGGGCGAAGCTAAAATGAATGCAGCTTGTTAGAGAGTGTATAGGGCCTGGAGTTAGGTAGGAAACACGACTGCTAGTCTGGCTCTTCCACCAGGCTTTGGTTCAATGTAGATTATCTGTGCTCCACAGAGCCAGCCCTGCAGAGCAAGAGGAGCACTCAACACGGAGATGCACAGACCTAGGTACCTTCTCCTCAGTCAGTGGAGTTATGATCTCCAACAAGCCACCTAACCCACCCATCTCAGACAATCTCATGGTTCCTTCTCATTGGAAAGTTCTATGATTCCAGAATTACATTAGAGGATGAGGAGGAAAATAAAATATAGGACGTGACTCACTGGCTCAGGGGAAGACAGAAGCTAGGATACATATGGAGAAGGAGGAACCACAAGGCTTAAGGCAGACTAGAAGACAGCACTGAGCTCTGAAAACAGAGTTTTCAAAACACCAAGGTAAGTATGAGAAGATAAAGTTCTGATGTTGAATGTTCAGCTAAATCTCTGTAGAAGCAGGCTATACAGACCTCTAGATTTAATATGGTTCCTCCTCTGAACAATTGTGAGATTTTGGGTTGGTTATAACTTTCAAGTTCGGTTTCTCACCTATAAAATTGGAACAACACACCAAGCAGGATTGTGGGTTGGCTTGACACAGTACACATAAAAAACCTGGTAGAGTCCCTGGTACATAGTAGGTGCTAAGTAAAGTTATTGTTGTATCCTCACTATGTTACTTCTTCCTATAGTCATGGTCTCCAAGCTAAAGGAGCAGTAACTAAATGATTAGATTTTTATCTTTTCTCAATTTGAAGCCATCAGTGAAGTTCATGATGTGCATCATTCTGCCCTGATATCACAAGCCCAGCAAATTTTCCTCAGGCCTCTTAATGCAGACTGAATCAATTCTTCACTTAGCTACTGTGTTAGGCTTTCCCTTTTCACAGAGCAACTACCTGAGAAAAGCTTGATTTATTACAAAAGCGGTGGCTTCATGGGCTTGGAAAAGTGACAGAGAACAGTTATTTTCTCCCCTTGAGGTTGTGAGAAGTTTCTCTATGCATTACTATGCATTACTCTAGACAAGAGTGTGAATCCAATCCCAGTTCAGGGAAAGATTAGAAGGAAACTCCCTTCATACAGGTGGCAGTTGGTTCTCCCTAGTGGTGCAGTTCCAGAAACTGGAGGGAAACCTTCCCACCTACTCCTTAATGGCTGAGAAGCATTTCAAGAGAGAAACAGTTTTTCACACCACAATGGTAACTCATTGATTCCTGTCGAGAAGAAAACTGAGCTATGCTCAGTGGTGAGCTATGCTCACCACTATACCACCAACGCACTTTGTTGAGAAGAAAATTGTCATGGCCAAATACAAGGCACCTGCAAGCCAGGCTGAGCTGAACTAAGAGTAAGTGCATTTAAGCAGGTGCCTGGGGTATTAATTCACAAGGAGCACCAAATGTCATTGGAGTAATTGGAAATATGGGGCCAGTAAACTCAGGTTTCCACATGCAATTCCTTACGTTACCAGCCTAAGGAATGAAAATTGGCCCTGCTCCCATTCAGCATATGGAATAAGTCTCTTATTTTGAATTTGAAACTGTGGCAAGAAACTACCTTCTAGGAAGAGAGAATCTTGACAACTGAAAAACATTTATTTTGGTGAGCACAAATGCATGCATCATCCTGGAGTAACAGGTATTTAATAGGTATTTAGTATTCTTGAAGATGGGATTTAGTAACGGGTGAAGATATGTAAGCTTGGAGTTTGCAGTTGGGGCAATGCTGAATAGCACAATGAGAGACAGAGAGAGAGAGAGAGAGAGAGAGAGAGAGAGAGAGAGAGAGAGAGAGAGAGGAGGAGGAGGAAATGCAATCTGGGAGGGAGAGGGTGAGGGCTAATAGAGTAGGGAAAAAGAGGGGGATGGAGGAGAGAGACCCAGTAGCTTGACGGGCCTGCTCGCGAGGCCTGGGAGAAGAGATTGTCAATTGAGGATACTTGACAGAAACACCATGAGCTTTGAGAACTCTTATACTCCCTACAGCACCCAGCCCCAACTGTCTTTCTGCTAAATCATCTTTAAACTCTACCTCACTCTTACTAGAGTCTAGTTTTTGGAGAAGGGAATAAGAAGACCGTTGATAGGTTCATGATTTTTTCTAATAGAAAACCAGTTTTTCCATCTTTACCAAAAACTTGTTAAATAAACATTCGAAGCATGTTTTTTTAAAGGGGTACAAAATTCTCACCTACTCAGGACATCCACACAGTGTGATCAGGTACGGGTGCCAGGCACTGCATGGGGCTTTCTGTGTGCATCTCATTTGAGATACAGTCACTGAGGCTAAGGGAGGGCCAATTAATCCTCAAGATCTTGCCTTGCGGGTTGTGTTTGATAAAGGCAAGGCGAGCAGGGAACTGGATGTCGCGGTTTAAGGACTGTATCCGGAAGGGGAGGCTGGGCTCCAAAACAACTATTCTAGTGTCAGGGTTGCTTCTTCCGACTTTGTTAACCTTTTACTTGTAGTTGTGAGGCCTTCACTCCGTGGGTAAAAAGGTTGGCCAAGATAATCACACATGTTGATAAACCATAGCAAAGCATTTCCCCTCTGCCTGTAGAGGCCAGGACTGAGACTGTACTTGGCAAATAAATAACGGGCAATCTGTATAAGAGAAATTACCAGGAGGGGCAGAACCTGGGCCATGCAGGGAGCTGGACAGAAGTGGGAGAAGTAAATAGTCAGGAAATGGGGAGGGCCGGGAGGTTGGTGTTAAAGGAAAGCAGAGGGGATCTGCGTTGGCTTCGCGGGTAGGCAAGATAAGCATGAACGTCATTGTTTCAAAAGAAAGAAACTGGAGTTACACTTAACAGTGGGTGCTGCCAGGGACTCTTCTATTTGATTTTTTCTCCTCTCAGCAGCAGAGGGAGGTAGAGAGTAAAAAATGACGTGGGTCGAGCCCTACATGAACAATAGGCACGTGTAAAAAAGCATACAAAAATTCAGGGTATTTATCATAGGAAATATACTGAAAATCTCAGTAGCAGACAGGCAGCTCTACAGAATCATTGGTATTTAGGAGGCAGGAAGACTTATTCGAGTCCAGGGAAGATGAGGCAACGTGGGGTGAAGAGAGATTTTTATTTTTTTAAAAAAGACTACATGTTAAAAAATGACACTTATTCCAATCCTTCTTTGGCATGTAGATATATGACATTATGTAAATGTGGAATTTGAGTTTGAGGTCTGGCTTTGTGCCCTTTGGATAAATTGCTTTTCTCTAGACCTCAAAGATGAGGGGACAGAGAACACTAGGTAGGAACAGGAGAAGGAAGCAGAAACCAGAACAAAAGCTGCAGCTTCAGAGAATGGAATCCTTTTTTCAACAGCACTGACTCAGCCTCTTGCTCCCATAGTCAAGCCCTTTGTCATAGGTTTGAAAAGCCATTTGAAAATGTGGATGGGAATGCTGAAGTACATGGAGCCACAATTACTGCTGCATTCATGGGGGCCTGACATTGCCCTGCGGACTGTTAACATAAAACTCTGGCGTCTCAAGGCACCTAGCAGTTCCTGAAAGGCTACTAATGCCTTCAGGCAGGTACTCACTACATTTCCTCAATATACTCCCCATTCCTAAGGCACTTAAAGATGGGGGAAAGCCTTTGCTGAACTACTGCATTTTCAGAGAATATGGCCAGAGGACAATTAGAGTTACTTTCCTTCATAAGCTGGTTGTGTGTGTGTGTGTGTGTGTGTGTGTGTGTGTGCATGTGTGAGAGAGAGAAAGATTAAGTTTTCTTTCCAAAAGGTCAAACTATCACATGCATTTTACCCAATAATTCATTTTCCCCCCCTTTACCAAACTGTCTCAGAATTGCCTGTCTTACACTTCTTTAGTTTTTATTGATCTGGTCCACTATTCAGTGTTAGTGTTAAACTAAATGGAGGAACAGGCACCAGGAAGAAGGGAGGGAGAGATGAGTTGGTGAGTGAACATCTGTTCTGAATAATTCCAAGGAGGAACACTTTTGGATAGATGGGCCTGTCGTGAGAGATTTGGTCCCTTGGCCCACCCAGTTTATTCTAGAATCAATCCAGCTCTTTACAGGTGCTTGCTATTTTGTGACCATGGAAGCATATTTTCAAAACTCATACTACCATCATGAGATTCACATGTAAATCCAAAATCTAGCCTTTGGGGAATAATATAACAATACAACTGTACAAGGAAACATGGGAAGACGAAGGGAATCACCTCTGGACCCTAGGCATTGATAAATGAACACAGGTAAAAATTAATAGTCAACTTTTTCCAGCATTTAATGTTTAACTTGGCATTTATTATAAAAAAATTAATCTTTATTTTACACAAAAGGTACTTGAAAAACAGTAAAGTTTACCAAAAGCCACTGAATCTGAGGCAAAGGGATTTACCACCAAAATGCAGATTTACATGGTAAACCTGAGGGCCAAAAACATTGAACAAAATCTTACATTTTTAAATAACTCATTACCAGAAGCAAAAACCAATCATACACGTTTCCAAATAGGTGACAAAGATAAAATAACAAATGCCAGCCTTCACTGTGAGCTAACAAAAGAAAATGTCTCTATTCAAGATTGGCCCATTATGTCACTGAGAGTGAAACATTTGAAGAATTTTAAAAATCTTGTAAATGTTAATATTTAGGCTTATACACAACATATATATGCACAAACACATCCATTCTAACTCTATACCCCTTTGTATTTTTAAATTGCACCATCTCTCTTAGAGATAATGTACAACATGCAGAAGGCATTCATAGTTATTTTTCTCAGCAGTAGTGTATTATACAAGTCAAATGCAAAAGTTAAATATGAAATTACGGTCAATTGAAAGCCATCTTAACTCAGTACTTTGGCTCATGTATTCTATGATAATGCTTTAGTGCTGATAAAATTGTTCACATACAAAACACTGAAGAGAATGTAGTTCGTTATCAAAGGTACTTAGTAGATAGCCCCCCGTGGATGTAGAAGTGATGGATAAGAAACAGGAAGAAACCAATTAAATAGGGCTGCAGTTTTTTACTGCTTTAACTTTTCACATCCAGCTGAAGATAATAATTATATCCAGGGCATTCTGCAACAGCTATTAGTTTATACCATTACATATATATATATAATGTCTTCATTATACAAGCCAGGATGCAAAATAACTCCTCCCCTCTCCCACCAGTCTTTCTCATTTCTAGAAAGGAAGAAATACAGATTCTAATGCAATGTATAGGTACTGAAAACAAAGTGGACCTGAAGTTATATACTCATGCTTTTGTGGTGACGAAGGG
This sequence comes from Lemur catta, assembly GCF_020740605.2. Lineage (NCBI taxonomy): Eukaryota > Metazoa > Chordata > Mammalia > Primates > Lemuridae > Lemur > Lemur catta. The sequence goes on from NC_059130.1 coordinate 55,977,490, forward strand.
TCATAGGATCAGCTCTAAATAATGCAGAGATGGGAGAAGCTGAACTACTCAGTCATAATTGTAGGAACTGGCTTCCCTGAAATAAATACATGCTCAGGTATCACTGCAAAGCCTCTAGCACAAATATATTGTTACTATATAAGTGCTGATCAAATTTAATGGGGTAGGTGAGTGGAGAAGGAAAACAAAATACCTTATGTGGATAGTACAATGCTATGTGAATGTAAAGATGGAAAGAATGAAAGAATATTTTACTAAAAACACAGGAAAATAATGTTAAGTCCACAGAATAACTGTTTATTTTAATGGTTTCTGAACCCATCAATATTATGCAATATTTTAATTAAACATAACATTTGAATCATGAAACACCTGAAAAACAGAAAAAAATTTCACTATCAAACAATAATGTTATGCAAATAAATCACTGCAGCACACCCCAGCACACCTATTGCACCGAGATCCTGAGGATCTCTATTTACCCTGTTTAACATAAATGTTTGTTAAGTGACAGTGAAATATGACATACAGGGGAAAAAATTAAGACTGAGGGTAAAGAATGAAAACATAGTACCTATGTGTCATGCAGATGTACCCTGATATAGGTTAGGGAAAGAATGCTACGCTTTTACAGGAATGCTCAAAAACACTTAGGTTTTCAAATCAATGTTAAGCATTTGTTTTTCTTTTAAATGTCATAACTAAGGGAATAAAATACTCCATGATTTCAATGAATAAAAGAAATCACTATCCTAGTATTAATCTATAACCTCTTGCAATTTTGGAAAAAATACTAAACATATAAAAAACTAATAAGTTATCATTTGCACACATGAAGAATGTGTCTATGTGTGTCTGTGGGATCTCTGTGTGTCTACATGTGCACACCAATAAAATGAATCCATGTCATGGCTAGCATAAGCCATAAAGTTTGCTCTGAATAATCTTCACATTTATTTTTTTGAAAACATATATATACATTCTTGGAAATCAAATGCCAACTAATATCTCATAATTATAATTTTACAAACTTCATTTTCTTCATTTAAAGAATATGAATACTTGTAAAATAAAGATCTGCTCCAACAGTGCAGTAAAGATGGTATTAACACATTTTGTATGTCAAGCGGTGGTCTCATTGTTCCTCATGTCAGTGCTATGTTGTTTCGAAACCTATCTAAACACTGGTGTAAAAGATTTCAATAAAAAAATTTAAAAACTACGGCATCAAGAACCACATAATTTGCACAGTACTTATACCCTAGTGTGTGGAAAGCAGCTTGCAATATTCATTATTAATTCTGCTAGTAAATTATCTCTAGAAATTTATATAGGTGATAAGGAAAATTTAGCTAATGATTTTGCAGTTGAACAGAATCAGTGACTAGGCATGGAGAAGTTCTAGCTTGTCAGGTGGATGGTAGCAAATCTGAATTTTGATTTGAAAATTCTTCCTATAAAAGAGGATAGGATTTTTTATATAAATTCTGGCTAATTATTTGGGCAAAAACATTTAAATACCTCTCCATGTATCACATTCATGTCCAAAATGTAATCCTATAAAACACTGGAATTAGTACACATGACAATTCTATTGTAAAAAACTAAAATAACCATCAACTTACATTTTAAAAAATGAAAATAACAAAAAACTATGGACATAATCCGAGTCCGTTTTCTGAAGTTCTAGAAGAAAGTTTCATCATTATGCCTGGTTCCCTGAGAATTTGAATGCTCTCACTAAAAGGCAAGTTTTGGTAAGAAGTATATTTTGACACTGTTCCTTCCCATTCAGAATAAACAATAATATTTTAGGCAGCTCTTGGTGTTCTATATTCTTTATAGCTAGTATTATTCAAATTTCATTTAATGTGAATAATTCTTTTTTCTGAACTTCAGTCCAGGGGTATGTGGTAGGTGAGGGAAGCTACATTTGGTGTACTTTAAAGACTCACTTTCATCTTTCTGGAACAAAGCAAGAAAAAACATATACCACATACAACAATTCCATATACACAGCACTCTTTACCCATGGTGTTTTCCAGTTTTGTATAGGTGTAGTTAATAGATTCCTTCATAGTTATATCCAAAATGAGGAAATAGCATCATAGGGCCTAGATCTATTACAGAAAAACACATTAAAATGCATATTTCCCCAAAATGAGTCAATTTTATTCATTTAACAATATGCATGATAATAAAAGGCCAAACACAAAGCTCTTTATAAAAAGGAACAAATATATATTCCAGAAGAGTTAGATAAAGGCATGAGATGAATTTCAGTTAAATAGATCTATTTCTTTGTAAGCTTTGAGAACTCATCTTAGACGCTGAATAGAGGCTGAGGGTTTTGCATTATAATCATAGCTAGAGATTATGCAGATGGAGAAAAAAAGTGTTTTGCTTTAACTCATACTAAATTTCTACAAAGTATTTTAAAATCAATTTAAAAAACAAGTTTGTACCTCTCCCCTCCATCACAGTTTTTGTAAGTAACGAAGAAATGTACCCGTACGACTGCACAGCGACTAGGGAAGAGAGAGGTAGATGACTTGGCCACCCTCTCACAAAGAAACCCCCAAATACTTGAGGGCATTAAGCACAAGGCTTTTGTTATCCAACAGTAATTAGCTGCAGAGTACAAAAACATTCTGGAGCAGAATGTACACAAACATGAGGATCATAAATAGCCAAAACCGAGTACACTAACAGGAAGTTCTTAAGGAAATGCATATGTTCTATGCACCTCACAAAAAATTATTCTCATAGATATTGAATCCAAGATTCTACAATAGAAAATATTTATGTTTTACATTTGCTGTAAAAATTATTAATAAAAAAAGGCTCTGATGACAGACAAGAAATCTTACAGAATACATTAATTTTCAGGATGTCCCTCACATGTCTTAAGTGCCCTGCTGCTGTTCTAAGCAAACCCCAAAGGCAGATGTTTTCTCAGGGTTCATCATTGTTAAGAGGTAATCAGATTAACGAAAACTCAAGCAGGCTGGGAAAGGAAGTAAAAATTAAGCCAAAATAGGAATTCTGCCAAGCACAATACACCCTGTTTAAAAAAATTTAAGAACATAAATCAAAGACAGTGGTGAGTACAAGAAAATTTATATTGATGAGCTTATGGCCTTGGTGATAAATATCAAAACAGGAAGTCAGTTAAAACAAGCGTGCAAATAAGTAATAGAGACTGGGGGAGGAAGAGGAGGAAATACCTATACAGTCTTCAAGGTAAAAACTGCAACGTAGGAATTCAGTAATTTCATAACCTCCTTTCTACTTTCGATGTGTACTTCTTACAGCATCTCAATAAGTTAAAGACCAATTATTCACAAAACTTTAGGTTAGTGTTAACATTTTTTACCTGTTGGATTTAGGGCTAGACACTGAGTTGCTTTAATAAGACATTTAATTACAGTTCATCATAATCATCACTCATTTCTCATCTCGATAACTTAGAAAATTTTACTTCTTATTTAAAGCCCTGGAACATACTTTAAAAATGATTTTGAGACATGAGTCTCTTTTCTTCCAGTCAACATTTGTCTAAGCACGTCTGCAAACGTTCTGTTACAGGGGGAGGAAGGGTACTGAGCAAATTCTCCTCGACAATCAGACAGCTTCGTTTTAGGGACTGACACCCTTCTAGTTCAGGAGGAAGCGTTTCCAGGTAATTACCAATGAGCTCCAGATGAGTAAGGTTCGACAGCTCACCCACGTGAGGGGACAAATTCATCAGGCTATTTTTCCCCAAGAGTAAACACTGCAGCTTTTTGCACTGAAACAGCCCATCTGGTAACACCTCAATCTGGAAAGGGGGAAAAAAAAGAAGCCAGTAAAACCAGGGCTTGATAATACATTTATTTATTTATATTGCTAGCTATCTTGTCCCAAAAACATTTCTGGAGATTTATAGGGATTCATACAACAATGATGATAAATTTCAAGTAGATGAAAACGAGGAAAAATAATGACAGGAATATCACAGGGAGTCAGCCTGAGGCTACCACGAACACCTGGACCCCTGCAGCCTATGGGTGGGTAACACGTTTGGCTCTGAACACTCTAACATGCAATTCTTAAGGAAAACGTTCCTGACATACTCATGGTCTCTAAGATAAAAAACAAAGCAGTAATTCAGGAGAACCATAATTATTCTTGAGTCCTGGATCAGAAATAAATTACTCTCAAGAGTCCTCATAAAGAGCTTACTGTGTAATGTAATGAACAACATCCTTAAAAACATCCTGACAACAGTCACAAGGCTATTTCTTATATTGCTTTTGGGGACTGAAAATTTGTTTTTTAAAAAAGTCTACTGAAGCAGAGATACAAAGATATGATAATACATACAGGTACATTTCATTTTCCTCTACATACACACACGTACACCTGAGTATTTACCCTCTTCCTGCTCTCTGGAATGGTTTCAGTTAAATCATTCATATAACACAGAGAGATAATTTTAAATATGATAAATAGTCTGCAAATTAGGACAACTCCTAAAGCTGCTCACTCAACTGCATCCCTATATGGGGCAGAGGTTTCATGTGACTTCCCAAGGGAGCCACTATGAAATAGGGTGTATTGGGCAAATCCTCCAGAGAAGTTGAGCACACACAATCCCTTCAACTCATCACCCCACCGAGGGATACGTTTGGGCCAAGCACAGTTGGACGGCACACACCCCACCCTGTAAGACTCTACATACTGGGGACAGGGAACATCTCTGAACCTATGAAATAACACAGGATCCTCGGTTCAGGACGTGGCTTTGTTAGAAACAGGGATGAAGGGGGCACCCAGGGGCTCGGCCTACATCCTCTGATGGACCAACGCAGACCTGATGGGAAATGAGCTTCTAGGGCCATTCAGAACTGTCTCTCCTCAAAAGGATAAATATTCTTTAAATAAACTAAGAAATCACCAAATTGCATTCACACATGCTCCTGAGGTTAAAAACTTCCTTCTCCTATGTCACCCCCACTACCCCACATTCAGTGCTGGACATCCTTGAAAATAAATCTAACGATCACCATTGCTAAGACCAACATGCAATACAGATCATCGCTGTATACCAAAATATTACGTATAGGGCAAAGGAAAAATATCTACCCTTTAATTTCATTTCCTTCTTAGAGCGGATGCCAACTCGTACATATGTAGACTTCAATATTGAGAGATGAGGCAGAAGATGCAAAAGAGAAGAAATACAACCCTTTTCTAAAGCAACCCCTCCTGCTCAGAGACATCCGTAGCTCAGAAGCAGAGTCAGTGATGTCCAAGTGGAGGGAAAAATCAGCCCTGGGTAGTGTGCTCAGTGTTAAGAGTGCCTGTTGGTGACTTAGTAATGACATAGGCAAACTGGCTGGAAAGGAAGCAGGCTTGCCTCATTTGTGTTCAGAAAGCATGTGCTGAGTTCCTGCTGATGTGCCAGGCTCCCTGCTCGGTGCTGAGGGTAAAGTGCTGAGCAAAACAGATGGCATTCCAGAACTACTCTAATGTAGGCTACCATGAATATCTCAGCCTCAGTACCGTTGACACTTTGGGTGGGAAAATTCTCGCTATCGGGCTGCCCTGTATATTGTAGGATGTTCAGTAGCATCCCTGGTCTCTATCCACCAGCTGACAGTGCCACTCCTCTTCTCAGTTGTGACAACCAAAATCAGCTCCAGACAAATGTCCCCCGGGAAAAAATCATCCCCAGTTGAGAAGCACTGGTCTAATGGAAGTGAGAGACATTAGACAATTACATAGTCTGTAATGGGTGCTAAGAAGAAGAGTGCCCTAACCTGAGCTGCATCGTGGAATCCCATATCCCCTTCTTCCATGGATTTACATTTCCAGCTCACTTATACACCTTGCCTAACTGGACTGACTTTCTGCTGGGCAATTACCCTAAAGACATTGCCCTCACTCTCCTGTTTGGCTGTCAGCACTATTGGGTTCCCACCAGTCCTCTCAAATCTCTAAATTTGTGATTTTAGTGAATTTCTCAGCCCCCAACAGAAGAGAGAGATTTCCCAAGGCAGTGGGAGTGAGCCCGCTGGGGCAGCCCCTCAGACCCGCTGCTGTGAAAGTCAGGCAAAGGCTGTGGTTGGCAGTAACCCTTCCTGTGTGCCAAGCGTCTATCTCAGGGGCTTTCTCCCCATGTGAGTGCCCAGCTAAGGCGCAGGACCTTAACTCACCTACTCTAATTCAATTTTCCTAAAGGAGCCTGGGGAGCTTTGTTAGAGATGCAAGACTTTCCTTCAATTCAGCAATTTTTCCCTGAACAATCTACTTACAACTTTAAAAATAGTTTACCTTGAAGCTTACAAGAACACCAAACACATTTTGCCTGGGTCAACAAATTTTATAAAAATGTTAGCTAACATTTACTTATAACTAATTCATTTAGCATACGTTTGCTTAGACTGCAAGAAACATAAACCAGAGAGCAAAAAAACTACCTTAGTACACCACTGACTTCCTCTCAAAAAACCAATGGAAAAGTTTACAGATTATGAGGGACATGATACACTTCATAAATAGAATGGTTTTACAGAATAAACTATAATGTGTAATATATGCATATATAAAACTACATAATAAACTATAAAATAAACTGAAATAAGAAGAAAAACTATGGGCTACATAATCACTACATCCCAGAATTCTCTGGCAACCAAATGTTTTCAGCAAAATGGATTGGAGCCCCCAGAACAGGATGGTTCTCTTTTAAATCAATTATCAATTATCACTGATAATTAAATACTCCACCATTTCCCAGGGTCTGGGACCTTACTTCAGAATCCATTTCAATGTCAGATTTCCTTTTTGTTTCTGGCCAATGACACATGCTATCTCAGGACACGCTAACCAAACCCATGAAGCCTGAAGCCTGATCATTTCAAGAAACAAAGATAAATATTTCCATTTCTAGGTAGTGATGCCAAAAACAACAAGCACTGTCACATAAATGATATTCAGAAGAAATTTCTACATTATTCACTTTCTGGCTAGAAGTCGTTGAATCAATAAAAGAAATAAATACACATGTGTGGAAGTCCGAAGACCTGGGTGTAAATTGGAGTGGTCTGTAAGATTTGAGCAAATTTAGTTAAATGCTTGCCCACACCTTTTGCTTCTCCATCACAATCAATGCCACTGTAACCCAATTACCTTTTGGCACTGGGATAGGGATGGATCCTGCCTCTTCTTTTCCCACCTTCCATACCCACCCCCACACACCAGTGTTTCCCATGTAACACCACTGGGTTGCAGCATTGGAGATGTGATAGGAAAGCAGCAGAGGAAGAGTCGGAATACTTGGGTTCCATCCTAGCTCCATCAGCAGGAATTCAGACTTCAGATGAGTTACTCTGAGCCTCAGTTTCAGTATTGGTAAAATGAGGGCAGTGGGGGTTGGCAAATTTTTCTCTAAAGGACTAGAAGAATAAATATTTTAGGATTTACGGGCCAAGAGGAAAAACTGAATATATTATGTACATAACAAGAGAGAAAAAATGCCATACATTTTTAAGTGATGGAATTCAAAATAGAACATTGATTGAATGTAACTTTTTGTTTCACTTGGTCCATTAATGAAAAGAATGGAATTTATTCATAGACACAGAAATTTGAATTTCATATAATTTTCATGTGTCACAAAATATTCTTTTGATCTTTCCCCCCAACCATTTAATAATATAAAAAACACTCTTAGTTTGGGCTGTATAAAAACAGGCTGTGTATGGACAGAGTCTGCCGACCTCTGGACTAGATGACTCATAGTATTCCTTTTAGATATAAGAGCTTTTGTCTCTGTTTTTCATCTATATTCCTGTTTCTAAATCATAACTGATTAAACCTTTCTATGGAGTTTTGTTCCTATGCTGTCCTCTCCCAACCCTCCTATGTGCTACCGTCAGAGCCTCCTTTGGAGGTGCCAGTTCCGGCTAACTAGCACTGTCAAGCTGAAGTCTCACCCCAGCCCCTGCCCAATGAATCAAACATGAACTTGACTGGCAGACTCCCAAGCACTCCTCCTTCTGGCCCATGTTGCTAAATGCTTAAGTTATCTCTTATCAGATCTGGGCATACCTATTGCAATCCTCTGTGCATGACCTCTACCTTTTTACATCCCCCTAATCCAGTGTGCTTAGGGTGTGCTTCATGGAACACAAGGTGTCTTGCTTAAAGACATTCGGCAAACATTGCATACCATAACTCCCTCTTGGCGAAGCACAATGCATATTCATATGTTAAAGGCTGTGAATCAGAAATATGATCAAAAGAAACATTTATTTAATGTTTTTCATGATGACATATTATCGTCCTTTGGAAGAAACTCTGAAGTGCCCTGTCAGTGAATGTCTGTCACCTGGGGGGACTGCCCACACCTTCTGGCTCTGAGGATGCTCAGCAACTGCTTTTCTTCAAGTTTATGAGACAATCCACTCAAAGATACCATTCTACTTTGGCCATAAAGTACGTTCAGCAAAAGACTTTCATGTGCTACAAAGTATCCTCCCTTATTCAAGAAAGGATGTGTCTGATAGTCACATCTAGTCTCTCTTTCAGATATGGTCAAGAAGTCAATAAACTTGCTGTCAGAAGCACCAATGGTCTTAAGGTTTCACTACATTAACCTAGCAAAAAACATTAACCTGCTCATACATTTGAATAATGTATGGCCAACTAAAACTTTAATCAGCTGCAAATTTCAAAAATCCATGTAGTGATTAAACTGTATAACAGCTTAGTGGAACCTATGCCTTTCAGAATAATTATTTATACATTTTATTATATATTTAACAATGGAAGAAAACATGGCCAAAATATTAATATTAATCAACTGCACAATTTAGTGGCACTAATGATAAACCTCTAGACCTGTGGTTTGCAAAGTGCAGTCACTAGGCCAGAATCAGCTTTACCTGGAGAAGTCTAGACAAATTGTAAAGTGGCTTTAAAATATGCAATCCTTTAAGACCTGAAGATTTCTCATTTTTCTTAGAATGGGCTCTCTCCTTTTACATACATTTCTCAGAATTTTAAAAATCAGGATGGGTTTTGCTCTCATCCCCTAATTTTCTGGTATTTCTCTAACATTCACGGTTTTCAAAAATAATGTCTGATGATTAACATGTTTATTAGCCAATGTCATGTTCATAGCTATATTTAGCACGAAATATGAATAACAAAAGTCTAGGAGATAATACATTTTTGGATGAGGTAAAAGCAGTGCTTGTTTCAAGCAGAGAAAGATCAGTTTCATGCCTTGGCAGACTCCCCAGATCCCTTCTTTCCATAGGGACATTACCCTCACTCTCTTGTGCTTTAAATGAGCATGTTTTGTGTTGTTTTTTTCTTTTTCCTCCTCCTTCACATTTTAACCTAGGAAACTACTCATTTATTTTGTTTTTTCATGTTTCTGTGAAGTTAAGTTTTCCTTAACTTGGCTTTACTGTTGCAAATTATGGTTCATTTTTAAGCATGGATGCTGGAAAAAGCTTCTAAGAAGCCCTAGTGTTGCATTATAGAGGCAGGCCTTTCATTTTGAATTCTTCTAGACATATATGCAGATTTCAGATCCTTTTTACTGCATCACAAATAGGCTTTATGAATAATTCATAATCCCAGCATTTTAAAATAAAGAGTTATTATATTATGACAGACTTGGAAAACTGAAAAGTTCTACCAAACTTTCTAAATACTTAATACCTTTCTAAAACAAAATGTAATCTCCACCATAACTAGTTTATTTTGAGCGTGATGTTTATATAGAAAATGGGGAAAAAGAATAAAGAGAACTAACATTTGTTAAGCAACTATTATGTGCCATGAACTGTGCCAAATGCTTATACATTTTTTCATAACATCTCTATGGTAACTTGTAAGTTACATTAAAACCTGATGCTCCGTGCTTTGGTAATTTTTCCAGGATTACACGGGATTGGGCTTGGCTCAGAGAACACATAATATGACTTAAAGTCCATTTTTTCCCATACATTACATGCTAGAAACATGGCAGATGCTCAAAAGGCTAGCTGAATACAGGGAAGAATGGATTTACTCACGTTGTTGTTGGTCACAGCAAAGTACTGCAAATTACTCAGATATTGGATTTCTTCTGGAATGAAGGTCAGGTGGTTATAGCTTAGGTCCAAATAATGGAGTTTGGTGCATAGGAAAAGCTGCAAGGGCAGATTCTCTATATTATTATGGTCCAAAAAGAGCTGCTCTAGGTTGGATAATGCCCCAATCTGTGCAGGAATATAAGCAATGTTATTGTGCCATAACTTTAAGCACGACAGATTCTGAAGATGCTGAAAGCTAATGATCTCTTCTACAGTTTTAAGGTTATTTTCTTTTAGATCTAACTCATGCAAATTGTTCAGGCTGAAAATAGAGTGTGGGATGCGCTCCAGGTCGCAGCTGATCAGTTCTAGGCTTTTCAGATTGACCATCTTTTTCAAGTTGTTCAACACAACTAGCTTGCTCCCTTCATTATCAAGCGACAACTTCTGCAGTGAAGGCAAGAGGTCTGTAACGACTTGCGGGATCCGGGACAGGCTGCTCTTCAAGTAGAGAGTCCTCAGATTTTTCAAGTCCTGAAAGCCCTCCAAGTGCATGGTACTCAACTGCTCAGGCAGGACACAGCCTGATAGATAAAGTTCCTTGAGATTCTTCAGGTGAAATACCCAGCGTGGGATTTTTCCCATTTCAGTAAATTTCAGGCGGAGGATTTTTAAATTCTCCTCCAGGAAGGCCAGCGCGGGATGGTCCACCACCAGGGACGAATGGTACACGCGCAGCTCCCTGAGGTTGACCAGCTGCGAGACTGCAGAGGGCAGCTTCACCTCGGGGATGAGCTCCAGGCTCAGCACTTCCATTTCCGTTAACTCAAACACATTGTCCGGAAGCCCGTTGAGCATAAAAAGGTGCAGTTCTATCTTGTCCTGGGAATTTTTCACGAGCTTACTTTTCAGTTTCTCAACTGTCCACTCATTATTGAGGTTGATCTGTTTCAGTTTGTTCTCACTGACCTCCGACAGGAATATGGAGAAGCGTTTGGAATACAGGGGGTCGTACTGGTCAGCCAGGTGAAGGATGAAGGCAAAGTCATTCTTGACGTCAGGGATGTCACTGTAATTGCTTTTTTCTCTTAACGCCTCAAAGGAATATTGCTTCAGGGAACTCCTCAGCATCCACCACAAGCTGTAGGAGGAGGTGAGACCGTAGAGTATAACCAAAATGACATAAAATGACGCCAGGACCTTAAATATTTCTGCCAAGGAATAGACACACTGGTAGCGCTTATAGCCTGTAAAAGCCTGTACGTCAATGGAACAGTCGATTTCAAGAGTGATGTAGGTTAAAAAATAGGGAACATAAGTTATAATGAGGACAAACAAAATGACTTTGACGATTATCTGCTTCAGATACACCCGATAAATGATGTCCTTCTGCTCCACGTGTAAGCGGAATCGTTTCACCTTTTCAAAGATGGCTTTGGCCTGTTCACCCTCCTTCTTGTCCAGGACACTGGAAGTTGGGCTTTCTATGCTAGCTGACTCCAAGCCTGGCTGCGGGTAGGGCAATGACTGCTTGCTGGAATCAACATCAGCTGAACACCCTGAGGTTGAAAGCAAAATCTTGGACTTGGAGAGTTTCAGGGGCCTCACCGACTGCTCGGCCACTGTTTCTGACAGGGCGCGAGTGGTCCACGGAGAATCGAAGCACTTGTGAAGGATGGCCACAAAATGCTCGAGCCTGGAACTGGTACTGGGGTAGTGAAGCCAAAAGTTGCTGCAGGCTGCAAAGATGAGCGTGTGCAAGAGCACCAGGTAGGGGAAAAACTTTGCAAACCAATGGAGCTGTTTCTCGTAACAGACAGCATCGATGTAGGAGTACTGCTGGCGGTGAAGGTCGTTCTGGATTCGGAGGGGGAGCGGAAGCGGCGTATCAGGATGAGAGGATGCATTCACGCTGGCTTTCAGGATGTCCCAAGGCACAGCACAGTGATTGTCAAATTCCACTTTGCACGGAAGACAGCACAGAACCCTGCTCTGTGTCAGCTGGAGAGCTCCAGCCAGCACGGCCACCAGCAGCATGATCAGGGTGATATAATACCAGAAGACGTCCCACCATGGTTTTAAGATGTGGTAGGATGACTGGGCATCTGCTAAGCATTTTAGCTCTGTTAGTGTAATCATGATTTTCCCTTGTAGGAGTAAAGAACCTGGAAGAGGAAAATAAAAGAAACACTACTGAAGCAAGTTCTCACATAAACATTTAACCCTAATGCTTGTACCCTCCCTAAGTAGGATTTAGCTCAGGGGTAAAACCTAAGAGGCAGGACTGATCAAGGGCACATAAGTCTTCCCCAGCCATCTCAACCTGGAACTGTAAAGTGTCTTAGATTGGGGCCATTTTGTCACAGCCAGGCTGGATCTGTAAAGAAATGTGCAGGTTACCCTCGAGGCAATTATCTAGTTACCTCCTGGATCTCAACTCCAGGCTGAGCTATTAAAAACCAGGAACCAATTTTTCTTCAACTGACATTGGAAAACCTTGTTCTTATGCTACCAATTTTTAGCAGTCACATTTATACCCTCCAAAATATCTGAATAAGCTCCTTTTCCTGTCCTGCCCCATGTCTGGAGCATCAGTTGCAGCCTGAGAATTGTTTCAATCACAAGGAGCCTCTTTGGGGCAAGCTCTGCTTTATCAAATTATCCCTTAGGCTTGGAGGGATCTACTGATTCTATGCCCAAAATATACTGTCGGTGAATGCATTATCTCCTTTCCTCCAAGTTCTCGCTCTGTAATTCAAGTCGGTGACTATTTAAAAACTTCGGGTATTTAAAAGTTGAGAAACAACAGTAATGGCCTAAAAAAAGATAGGGAAGAAAAGTCTTGTTAGAATACTCTATCGTGGGGACTCCCCCTCATGTTTAATGCTGTGATGCAAAGTATTAAAAGGATAAATGATTAAGGCATGTTCTATCATTAAATTATTTTTGCCTTCAGAAAAGCAAGATGATTTTGTATTTTCATATTGAAATGTATTCAGAAAGCATTCCTGAGAATTTCTCTGTTTAGTCTTATATACATCAATTATTTAAAAAATTGGGCTGGGCGTGGTAGCTCATGCCTGTAATCCTTGCACTCTGGGAGACCAAGGCCGGAAGATAGCTTGAGGTCAGGAGTTTGAGACCAGCCTGAGCAAGAGCGAGACCCCGTCTCTACTAAAAATAGAAAAATTAGCTGGGCATGGTGGCACATGCCTGTAGTCCCAGCTACTCGGGAGGCTGAGGCAGAAGGATTGCTTGAGCCCAGGAGTCTGAGGTTGCTGTGAGCTAGGTTGATGCCACAAGGCACGCTAACCTAAGTGACAGAGACTTTGTCTCAAAAAAAAAAAAAAAAGAATTGCTAACTAGTAAAATCCAGACCATCTATACAATGGCATAGAGTAAAAGAAAAGGAAATATACACATTATAATAATACCTGGTGAGAAAAAGAAAAAAAAATCATGGTATCATGTTCTCCCTTCACTGGTCATCCACCTCTAACCTGTGCCCAAAGGCTTCTCCTGGACTTTCTTGAGTTTGCAGTCTTATCGTCTATCCTGGGCCTGAGTTTCTCTCTGCACACCCTAGCACTAGCAGTACGCCTGGGGGAGCCTGCTTTGCTCTCATTAATTCTCCTTGTGGAGACTGGTATCCTGCCTTGAACCCTAGAATCCCACTAAAGTGGCTCTGCTCTCTGCTAATAAGTATATTCTCTTTTGCTGGTCATCTTAAGAATATTCCTGACCATCTGAACCTGAACCCTAAAGCTTCATGCTCTACCACCTGTTAGGGCATCCCACAACCCCTAATTTTAATTGCTGGACTGGAGTATGACTTACTGCCTATAGCCTTTCTGGACATCAAATCCTATTATATAGATTCAACTTTCTCCAAGGACCTGAGGCTTGATTATATAACTCTCCAGGGCATCTCTCCTTTACTCTGGTTTAGTGGTCTATTTCTAACTCTCAATTCCTCTCATCGTGCCTCACCTCCTGCCTCAGCCTCCCGAGTGGCTGAGACTACAGCCTCATATAATTGTTCGTCAAGGCAAGACAAAAACCAAAATGAGAGGAGTATATGAGACAAATAGTCCTGGACTTAGACTTCAAAATACCACAAACATGATGGGAGCAGGGCTGGCAGAAAACATTGCTGGATGAAAGAACATGTGAAAAACACCTAGAGATTTTAGTTGATGTGTATGCATACTTTCAGCTGATCATATGATAGCTATTATGCTAAAATATTGATTATAACCTTTGGCCTTATTAATAAGTGGGCCCAGATAATGGGGCAACAGTCCTTCTGTGCCTGCCTGGTGAGATCACAACTGGAACCCAATGCTCAGTTTCAGGTTAAAGACGAAATGGGCAACAAAATAATTAGGAGCTACTGTCTACAAGCCATTTGCTACCGGAGGAACATAGGTAATTGATGATATGCAGCTAAGATAAAAGATGACTAGGTGAACCTGAGAATTTATCTTTACTATCTCATGGATGAAAGAATAAATGGATTTGTTCCAGAGGTAGAAGTAGGTGAGCGGAAGTTTTAGAAAGTCATATTTTGATTCACTCTCTGGTGAAACAGCATTGAACTGGCTGCTGTGTGAAACAGTTCCTCTCCCTGTCTTGAGCAGGGTCTAGATAAATAAAAAGACCATACATCAGGGATGTTGCAGAGGAATTTCTTATATAAAGAGAATGAACTGGACCATCTGTATAGGCTCTTTCAGTTCTAAATTCATGATTTTATCTGCCTTCTCAAAGGCCCTGAGAGTCAAATTCACTTATGACAAGCAACTGAAATTGCAGAAGAATGAAAACATCAATAGCTCTAATAATGGTAAGGTTATTTAACAGAGAGTGAAATTAATATTTACTCAACAAAAAGTACAAGTCAATATTGACCAAAATAATGTACTTTAAATATTTATACTTACTATAATGAAAAAAATGAATCAAATAAATCAGTTATGCTTCAGTCAGGAGGTCTACACCTTTTGAAATTTCTTAGACACACCATCTCTGTGTTTGTCTTCATTCTGTGAGAAAGCATAAATATCTTGAAATAGCTATACCCTAGCACTGGCAGTGCTATAGTCCTTCCAACAAACAGGAACAATTGGAGACATTGTCTTCAGAGACCCTCTGCATTGTAAGACATGATAAGGCAAATAGATTTTCACAGCTCAGTTTCCTTTTCACACTGGGGCGCACTGTGGCAAAGCCGTGTCTACAGCACCTCATCCAGATTCATCAAACCATACTCACTCCCTGAACTCTCTTTCAATTACAGAGACATTTCTACAGAAATTTAGATGCAACATATTTTAAAATTCTGTATCTACAACAATTTGATGAACACTTAGCTTTTTCCAAGTAATCTACATATGTTAATTTCTCTCACTCAGTCCTCATACACAGTTGTTCTTATTTGCATATATCAGATGGCTTGTCAAACCATATGATTTCTGCACCTTTATTTAAAACCACACATCTATCCAAATAAGAACTCTCAGTTCTTCTAAAATTGAGCCTACCAATTTCACTAGAAAAAGTCACAAGTTAATATATTTTTTCAGTCACAGCTCAGAAATATGGCTGAAATCCTCTGAAATTATATCATTAAATATAGCTAGCCTTTATATTAGTTTTTTTTTACTCTGTAGGTTAATAAAAGCCATTCTTAGAATATATGCTGCAATCATTTGTGATAGTTTAATTACATATATATAGTTAAGTTTGAACTGTGAGAAAATTCTGAAACACTAGAATTTTTTTTAATTGAATGTGAAAAACTATATTTTTTAATGCCTAAGGAACTTCAAAAAAGTTGCTGGGAAGGTTTTTACATTTTCCCTAAAGATAAAATCCATTTATTAATTTATTAAATACTTGAAGTCCAGCTAAGAACTGACCTCAAACTGTATTTAAAATATTTTTAGCAATAACCTTGTCCCCTTGTCATTTCAAATATCAAAAAGTTGGACGTGTCCTGAAATTTACTTTGGGTTTACTAAGTCATGTGAAAAGCCTATTTTATAATTAATCACCATCCAGTATCAAGTAGTTTTGCAGGTTAGAAAGCACAGTTGGTATGTATAACACCCTAGCTGTGCACTAATTCATAATTATATGACACTACTAGAGTATGAGTTTCTCATTCATAATTCACAAGCCTTTATAAAAGGCTTACAGCATATAATACATGACTGCATTTATGTGCATTGAGTATGTTAAAGACATCTGATGTGTGAAACATTTTACATATTCTTCCATAGCATTGAGTCTATAACATGCCAGAAAATAATTTATTGCATAATTCCAGAATGCTACTCAGCCATCATGATCCTTCTTATACAGTAGTTTCTCTTAAATATTACAGATACATTTTCTACTTTATTATTAATAATCTAATGCTTTTTTCTACTTTCAAAGCATATTTCATTTATATTAATTTATTTTATACTTATAACAAGCCATTGCAATAAATAGAATTATTCTTCACATTTTATAAACATGGAAAATCAGGCAGGCCCAAAGAATTTATCTTGTCCAAGGTGACAAAACTGGCAAGAAATAAAGTTATACCAGGAACCTGGGTCCTCAGACTCAAATCCCAACTTCATCCACTCCAGACCACATGGCTCCAGTCAACCCAATTAACTGTGTTACAGTCTCAGTTCTCTCAAAAGCTGAAGAAAAAGTTATTTAGCTTTCTTCCCCCATTCACCCCAGTATCTGAATTATTACTGGGTTCTATTATAATTTTTTGAATAGGATGCAAATGTTTTCTTTCAGGTCTTTGCTTGAATACTATATAATTTACTTTCTCAGCTAAACATTTTTCTACAAATATTTTTTACTGAACTATCTAAGCCTTAATATTTAAATGTACAGCATCTGGATTTAAGGATACATGAAAAGTCTCAAGTATTCCTATATATTAAATTATGCTAATTTTTCTAATTGAAGTATTTCACTGGAGAGTTTGACCATAGCTGTCCTTTGTCCATAAGCCATTTAATACTGCTTGTGTGTCCAGGAAATTTTTTCCAGACCATATTTTGGCAAACAATGAGGATTCAATCCAAATGTATTTTCCATTTCTAATATACAAATGTACCAAATCAGTTCAAGGAAATAATGTTAAGAGCAATGATTTTATGGTCCTAATCCATTCCTTTAGCTTTTAAACCTCATTAAAAAGTCATAAAACCTTTTCAAAACAGATGAATTCACTTGACAATCTCACTCCAAAGTCTCTAAGACGGTAACATCAACACTCAAGTTAGGCATCTTTACTTCCCAGTTCTTCTTATTTTACTTTCAAAGCATTTCCAAAATAACCAGTGAAAAAATAAACAAATGATGATCAGATGGTATTTAGAGTTGTTATATGCTGAGAACTGGATGCTACTTCAAAGATCTGTCTCTGACGCCAGGCAGGGATTATAGCCAAACAATTCACAACAGCAGTTCTCTACACTACTCTCACTGAAAATTGATTCTTTTTTTTCAATTTCAGCATATGACGGGGGCACACATGTTTAGGTTACATATATTGCCTTTGTCCCACCCAAGTCAGGGCTTCAAGCATGTCCATATCCCAGACAGTGTGTACCACACCCATTAGGTGTAAATATACCCATCCCCTCCTCCCTCTCACTGATTTTAAAATCACCTTATATTCCTTCAAAATGTTTAGTGCTACTTCCCATCAAGATGTTTCTTAAGTCTAATAGATATCTAATTTAAATTTAAATTCACCTCTTTGAGTTCCCTAGGAAACAATGCATCAGTACCTCTGATTAATTTGTCCCTTTCTTTATACTACATAATCCCTTTAACCGCTCTTCAGAGATCTGATGACAAGCATTTAACATTTCTCAAGTACTTAAATCATCACCAGCAGTAACACTTAATATGCCAGTGTCTGTATTGTCCTTACCAGTTCTTTCATATCTTGTCAGTGCAGCGATTTTCAAGTAACAAACATACTTCCCAAACTTAGTTGTAGTTTTGAGACCTAGAAAGAAACTAAGATTTATCTAATAGTGTTTCTCTAACATTAATGTCCCTAAAAATCACTGAGAGCTTATTAAAACACAAAGGGATAGGTCCCACCCTCAGCTTCTGATTCATTAGGTCGAAGCACATCTCCAGAACGTGCATTTCTGACAAATTCCTAGTTCATGTTGATGCTGCTGGTCCAGGGATCACTTTTGAAGAATCACAAATCTAAGATAGTGATTCTTAATCCTGACTTTGCATAAACCCTCCTGGGGCACTTTTAAAAGAAACCTAAATCCAGGCGCCTCCTCCCACACAGCAGTAACTCAATTGGTCTAGGGTGAGGTCAGATTTTTTTTTTTTTTCCAAATCTCCCCAGGAGGAGAAAGCACACAAGATAGACTGGCAACAAAATATCTGGGAAAAGTGCCTACTACCTTTTAGGTCTTCTTGGAAGTTGTACTAGATGTCTAGGATGCTCCCTCCCCTCCATAGACTACAAAGTAACAGGTACCCTCTCCCACATGAACCCTTCAGGGATTTAGGTACTCAAGGCAGGAGAAAAGTGAGTCACTGAGACACAGAGATTTGCAGGATGGATTAGAAAAAAGGGGGCCCAGCTGAAAGGCTATTTCAAGTATGTGAGTGAGAACTAATAAGGAAAAATTTTACAATACGTTTGAAAAAAAGTGAAGACGAAATAGTCGCTGTACGTTAAAACTCAGTATCACCCAGCAACATCTGATAGAAAAATCCATGGAGAAACAGGAGTCAAATGGACTCAGATTTTGATATATGCTATTATAGTATCTTATAGCTTCTAGCACATGATGCACAATAAATATTTATACAATAACTAAATATACAAAAATGCAAAAGGCAGGAAAAATATCCAGCCATTCAGATGTTTAGGCAGGGTGTATTCAAGGTGTCAGAGCCTTTCCCTGGGAGAGGCAAGAACTCAGCAGCACACAGATGGAAAGATTTTCACTAACTATTCTGCATATTCCCAACCGCAATAACTTTAAAAAAAAGGTTTTATTTCTCAAGATTCAGTGGGAGGTTCTTAACTTCATGGTATTGGCTGGCACAAAGATGACTGGAAGGTCCAAAATGTCCTTAGGCTGGTAGTTGGTGCTAACTCCTTTGTGTGAGACTCCCATGTGGCTCTTTGTGAGTCCCCACTTAGCGTGGTGGCTGGGTTCTAAGATGGTGCATTCCAGGCCCAGAAGTGAAAGCTGCAGATCACTGAAGCTACACGGTGCCAGGTCCACCAAAATCTACAGGGCCAGCCCAGATTCAAGGGGAGGGGAAGCAAACTTCACCTCTCAGTGGAGGAGTGGCAATGAATTTGTAGCCTGGCTTTATCCTCCACAGTCTACTCTCTGGACACAAATGATTACATTGCTCCACATGCAAAGCACACTAACCCTCTCCCAAGTCACCCAAAAGTTTCATCCCACTATGGCATCAAATTTGGGCCTGAAGTCCAGGATCTTGTCATCTAAATCAGGTCCAGGATGCTGCAGGGCAACATCCTTGAAATTCTTAGAAGCCCTTCCCTCTAGATGACAGGATCCAGGAGGCACTCACTGCCTTAAATCTTTCTGAAGTTTTAACACCAGATCTTACAGCTGTGCCTTTACTTTTCACCTCGAGACCAAGTTTTACTGGCAGTAGTGCTCGGATCTGATCTTTGGACCTGAGGCCATTTCTTTCTTTGAGTATTTTTTGCTGCATAGGGGAGCTGGGGATGAGAAAGTTTTATTTATGACCCTAGAAAATTCTGGATTGGAAATATTTCCTCTAGAGTCTCTTTAAAATCTTAACAGTTTCTTCTTTAATTCCTCTCTTTTTTGCAGTTCTTTGATCATAGGTGGTTAAAAAAGGGAGTCAATTGGTGCTTCTGACACTCTGTTGGAAAATCTCCTAAGCTAGATCCACAGGGTCATTAGGCTTATTTTCTGTGTCTCATGTTACTGTAGGTGATAGTCTTGTTGATTTTCCTGTCAATATAAAGCAAAGGTGCCATTTTACATTCTCCAGTAGCAACAGTATTCTTACTGCCCTCAGGACTTCACTGCCACCTGGTCCCAAAGCCAATGCCATGTTTTTTTGTTATGGTGGCACCTCACTTCTGGGTATCAGTTTTTCCTTTTGGTTCTTTAGTCTGTGTAACAAAGCACAGCAAAACTTAGCGGCTAAAATAACAATTCATGATTTCTTGTGATTCTGTGGAATGATGCGGCAGTTCATGTGGTGTCGGCTGGAATGCTGGAATGGTTAGAAGGTCCAAAGTGTCTCAATCACAGGGCTGGTACTTGGGCTGGCTGCTGGCCGAGAGCCCAGCTTGGGCCGCTGACCAGGGGCCTGGCCAGTCATCTGCATGGCTGATTAGGCTTCTGCACAGCAAGGGGCTAAGATCTAAGAAGGAATGTTTCCAGGACACAAAAGCAGAAGCTACAGATCTCTTAAGGCACTGCCTTGGAAATTACTCTCCACCATTTCTGCCACATTCTGTTGATCAAAAGAGGTAACAGAACCAGCTATATTCAAAAGGAGGGGAAGGGACTCCATCTCCTGATGGGAAGAGCTGCTGAGTATTAGCGGCCATCTTCAGTCCACCATGGGAAGTCACGTGCTTGTCAGCAGTGGATAGTGCCACATAGAAATGAGTTCTTTGAGAGAAAGAAGTGAGGGTGTGAAGAACAGAATCTCTGTCCCCTCAATAAAATATCAGACGAGGAAAGATTATTAGATGAGGAAGAGTAAAAGAGGATAGAGAAGCCAGGTTAGTGAGATAAAAGCCAGAGTATTTCCAGAGCACAAAAGTCAGAGTTATAAGGAAAGGAGCTGACATCATAGTCAAATAATACAGAAAAACCAAGGAAGAATAGAGACACGAAACTACCATTCCACAGCTGTTTATACAAAGCTGTCAAATGATAATAGGTCTATGAAACAATCAGGCCGGGAGTGGTGGCTCACGCCTGTAATCCTAGCACTTTGGGAGGCTGAGGAGGGAGGATCATTTGAGGCCAGGAGTTTGAGACCAGCCTGAGCAAGAACAAGACCCCATCTCTACTAAAAATAGAAAAAGTTAGCCAGATGCATTGGCACAGGCCTGTAGTCCCACCTACTTGGGAGGCTGAGGCAGGAGGATTGCTCGAGCCCAGGAGTTTGAGGTTGCTGTGAGCTATGATGATGCCACTGCACTCTAGCCCGGGAGACAGAGCAAGACCCTGTATTAATAATAATAATAATAATAATAATAATAATGATAATGATAACACTGTAAATAATAGGAAGTCACCTTAATCATCTGAAGCTCCAGGAGAAAGTTATTGAATAAATGAAACAAAATACACAGTTATAAATATTGAATAAAATACATAAATTAATGTTATTAAGTCAATTAAAACCATGGGAATAACTCTAGAAATCCTAATGAAATCTGAGTTGTTCTGAATTTTTAGGAACACTGTTTTACTTTTCCTTATTTCTGGCAGTCATAGAATCTATCACGTATTTAATATAGATGGCAATTGTCCCTTTAGGAAATGATCTCTCAATTCTTTGATGTTTTTAGTGAGCAACCAAATTGTCTAAAATCCATTTAAAATAAAAGTTACATACTCAATATTGTAATATTGACACTAGAGCATACGCTACCAGTGGCTAGATAATTCTTAGAGAGAAAGTGTAAACAGAAGGCATCTCAAATTCTTCTCCATCACCTTTCATTGTTTGTAAAAATATTTTCCTAACCACTCCCTCTCCCCACAACATTAAGCAAGCCATAATAAAGTACTGTAGAGCCAAACTCAGTCCCTACGTAATCCCTTGCTAATTATACACACTCTCCTTTCAAATGACAGGTGGACAACAGATATCATCACTCCATTTGCTTCTCCTTTCTTCCACAGATGATCTACCTTACACAAAAGCAGAACCGTGTGGACTATTTAATCCACAAAGACAACATAGAAATTGAAGTCTACTCTTTACTTTGTAAATCAGGAAACTAAAGTTCGGAGGAGTTTAAGTGGCTTCTGTAGGGTCGAAAGCTAATAAAACATGGGCTTATAACCAAGGGTCCTAATTTGAAAAGAACTGGAAGGTTGGTAGCATTGATTCTGGCCACCTTCCCTAATGAGTAACAGGCCTTCTTAACAAAATAAACATGAAGTTGCAAATATAGTCTAGAACATTTCTATGTTACAATTCTTTTTTTAAACAATAAATCATAATCAGAGAGATATTTTAGCTCTGGAACAAACCAGGGTACTCTACCAATAGTTAAAAAGTATGAGGAAGATGTTAATCTTAATCCTTTTTCTAAAGTTAACATTTGTATACATTCAGTTACGGAGGCTGGGTACTACAAAGGCATAACAAGGAAATATAAGGCCTTGTCTCTGCTTTCCCAGGATTTACAATCCCGTTGTAGAGACAAGACATGCATAGTTGAAAGTTGGCACCATCATTTTATAATGTCATCTCCCTGTCCACATGAGTGGGATGATGGGCTAAACCTAATAAATACTATATGTGGTTCTATGTAAACAAAATGGCCAAAGAGAATGGGTGAAACATGACTGAATAGCAGCACTTGTTAAAGAAAGGTCAAGATTTTAGTCTGTTCACATAGCAAATATTTAGAATGCCTACTCTGTAGCAGGTGAAGTCCTAAATGTTTGGGAAATACAGGTGTGCAAGACAGATAGGATCTCTGCTCTCATGGACTTTACCACATAGTGAGAGAAGAGAGACAATAATCAAGTACACAAACACAAAAAGATGAGAAATGCTGTGAAGAATATAAAGTCAGAGAAGGCCTCTTTAGAGGGACTACCATTAGCGTGGAGAGCAGAAAGGAGCCAGCAATGGGCAGAGCATTCCAGGCAGAAGGAGCAACAAGCTTAGATGTGTGAGGATCAGAAAGGAGGCCACTCTGGCTGGAATGTCAGAAACCTGAGGAGAGTAGAAGAATGACAAAGGGCCTGCAGCCAAGATAAAGATTTTGGATAATAAATAGTTCAGGAGTGGTAGAAAAGTCACTGAAAGGTCATAAGTAGAGGAGTGGCAAAATCTGTTATCAGCTTTAAAAAATTTATAGTCAGTTCAATGAATCAGTATAGAAATGTGAATATACCCCAAAAGCCAAAGGATCTTTACCTTCATCCTTATAAAGAAGGGTGTTCAGAATGCAGTAGGTGACAGACCCCCTGTCTTCATGACTGATTCACCTGGACTATGTGATCAGAGCTGGGTGATGCTTTTCAGACATTCGTTGTATTCACAACACTAGAAAGTTGTGCTATTTAAGACAGTGTACAAATTCATCATTCATTATGTCAAAATAAAAAGCACTGCCATAGAGGTAACTCAAGATTAATCTTTCACGGCCGGGTGCGGTGGCTCACACCTGTAATCCTAGCACTCTGGGAGGCCGAGGTGGGAGGATTGCTCAAGGTCAGGAGTTCAAGACCAGCCTGAGCAAGAGCGAGACCCCGTCTCTACTAAAAAATAGAAAGAAATTAACCAGACAACTAAAAATATATAGAAAAAATTAGCCGAGCATGGTGGCACATGCCTGTAGTCCCAGCTACTCGGGAGGCTGAGGCAGGAGGATTGCTTAAGCCCAGGAGTTTGAGGTTGCTGTGAGCTAGGCTGACGCCACGGCACTCTAGCCCGGGCAACAGAGTGAGACTCTGTCTCAAAAAAAAAAAAAGATTAATCTTCCACAATTATACAAGAAGAACAATGTTTGCAGCAAGCAACAGAGCATAGGGTGTGTTTATTTCTGACTTACCTACTCAAGGAAAGTGTGTCCATCTTTTACTTAATACAAACATGTCAAAACTAATTCTAAGCATTAAAAATGCTACCTTCAGTAAAAATTAGGAAAATTAGACATAGATGTTAGTCTCTCATGGCCATTTATCATATTCCTTAGATCTTTAATGTTAAAAAATGACAAATGTGATACATACATACTTACCTACATACTAAACCCCACAAAGGATAAGAGGATGATATTTTTACTAAAATGTATCCAGATTTAATTTTCTGTTTATTAACTTGTTTAAAGACCTCAAAAAGATTTTACTCAAAACATCTGTCAAATGAAAAAGATTTTACTCAGATTGTACATGCTAAATATTCAGTATTTATTTGCCCCCAAGCTACCAACACATTTTTACCATATGTTCACAATTCAGGATGTTAATCTTACCCTAAGAATGCTGGTCAACTGGAAACTCTGCAATTAGTCTCGATTTGAAAAATTCCTAAAGAGAAATCATAAGCATATTGTTATATTTTACATATCACAGGACTGCAAGATAATTTATCCACTTATGTGGTTCTAAAATTTCCAACATATATCATAATTTTGTGAAATATAAAAAAGGTAATTAAAAAAATGAGTACTAAGAGATCACCTTCCGACTTCTCAAAAAAGGGTGTTTTCTATTCATCAGGGGGATATAAAAATCACTGTCACAAATTATCAATTTAATCTCATCACAAAGGTAATCTACAAGGCACAAAATAGGAACATTCAACTTTTACTGGAGAATGAGACAAGCATTATATCTGAGGACCATGGATTTTATAAATAAAAGATATAAAAACATTGAAAATATCTATGCTTCTTAAATTAAATAGCAGAAACATGAAAAAAGACTTAGTATTTGGGATAGCTTTCTCCATCCAGGTTTTGTTCTTTTTGCTGATCTGCTAGTTTTATACAATTATGCCACTGTGAAATTCAACGGCACAATAGTGATACCCACTTTTGCCTCTTTCATGGGCTTTCTTGATGTTGTTATGAAGTCTCTTTAAACATCATTTTTGATGAAAGCATAAGAATTCATACACGGATATGTTCTATGTTATAAAATCATTTCCCTATGGAATCTTAAGTTTTCCTTTATCATTAATAATGATGTAAACATCTCTGTATTCTGTTCCTATTTTATCTTTTACATACGCTTCAAAAATGAGAGTATTGGGTCATAGAGCATGAACATTTTAGGGCCTCTGATATATAGTATCAAATTATTTCCCAAAAAGATTATACTAATTTTCTTTTCTGTAAATAATACATGAGTAGCAGCTCATCAGATTTAGGAATTTTCATTAAAAAAAAAAACTTTGCTAATTCCATACGTGAAAAAATGATCTTGTTGCTTTATTTTGCATTTCTTTGAGTTGGGCTGACTTATTTCAGCATGCTTATTAGCAAGTTTCATTCCTCTTTTCTATTTAACATTTACCTAAACTAGAGGAATATTTTGCTGAGAAAATATAAATGTAGAACTTAATGACAGCTCTCTCACAATGACAATGTGTCATCTCAGGGTGAAGCCACTGCTGTCAAGTAAAAAGAAATAACAAAATGTAGCTGAGTTTCTTTATCCAGGCTAAAACCAAATCATTCAAACTAATTTTAGAAACTGTAGCGAAAGTTACCGTTTTTCCTCCACCTCAGCAGAACATAGAAGCACCAAGTTGAAAGAATGAAATGTGAACACACTAAATGGCAACGCTTCTTAGAATAGAATAAAGAGTCCATATTAGGCAGAGTAAAAAGAGGACAAAGACTGTCACAGCAATTCTGACAGCCCCAGCTTCTGAGACAGGCGGCTGCGTCAGTGGTTCTCCAGCTTGCCATGCTAATGAGCATCACCAAACTGGCTACGCCTACGCCCTCAAAAACATTTTCCCTCCCAGTGGCAGGACACAGACATGTGTATTTTAACTTGCATAATCAATTCCAAGATAACCTACAAAAAGATATTCTGGAAGATTTGGAGGTAGCAAACATAACACTGAGAAGCCCTTTCTTCCTCAAATAAGAGCTCCTTTCAGAAGGTTCCCTATGAGGAACATAGAAGGGAATACTCCCAAGTGACTAAGGATTAGAGAACAATAAGGCAACAATCAGCTTTCTGATAGAACAATAGAAGGCCCCAGTGCTTTTGCTTTGAAAATGGAGAGATCTGGATGCTTTTATTTCCTTCTGGTCAGTAGAGATAGTGCATTTGACAAAACAAACTCCTTTGTAGGAGAGCAAAGAACTACTACACAATTTTGGAGTCTGATAATGGCTTTCCATTTGGGTGCATTTGTCTTTTAGTGCTGTGGTCCCCAATCCCTGGGCCTCAGCCCATTACTGGTCTGTGGCCTGTTAGGAAATGGGCTCTGCCCCCACTACCCCCCTCACGACACCCTATCCTCCCCTTCCCCGTCTGTGGAAAAATTGTCTTCCACGAAACTGGTCCCTGGTGCCAAAAAGGTTGAGGACTGCTGTATTTAGTGATAGGTAAATAAAACCTTCAGAGGAAAGGTATAGCAAGAAGCGAAGAATCTCTGGTCAAAGGACCTGTATTAGGTTACAGGCATAGTCACGGGATATCACTTTGCAGCTAGAGCAGGAATCCCTGCAATATCATATTCATTCACCCTGCCTTAGGCAGTTGTAAAAGTTTAAGGCTTTAGGTTACATAAAATCAAAGTCCTCCATTTCATCAATTTGAAAAGTTCAAAACTATGAAGAAGAGATGGATTTAAAAGAGGGACATTATACTTCATCATTTGTCCCACTCTGGGATCAAGTGGAATCACCTCCATGAGCTGCCTGAATGGCCACTGGCTGAATTCACTGCTCCTTCATCTGTGTTCCTAGAACATACTCACTCATATTTCTCTTACACTGTTTTCTAGTATGTGTTAAGCTATTGCCCCAAGTTCCTTGAGAGCCAGGGCAGTATCTTATTTATCTGTATCCCAGGGAATCTAGCACAGTGTCTCTGTCCAGGACTAGATTAAGGTCTTGGAGATTACGGCAGCTGTCACATACTGATTCATCAATGGAGTGTTTAAAAAAATCTCTGGAAACTTAACTTGATTAAACAAACATAGTACCTATCAGAGCTTTTCTCAGGGAGAGTATTGAATGCGGTTGGAAGGGACGATCAGAACTCTGACAGCTATTTCCTCCTGGGCAATTGAGATTCTGGGAACTGGCAAAAGGGGGACATAAAGGGACTCTTTTGCTATCCTTTGCCTATACATTGGCTTCTCCTCTTAAAAATGCAAACAAATATTTAAAGACTAACAGTCTGAAGTGGCACCAAATCCACAGTTTGCCCAGAGCCAAGAGTAACAAATGCTCAGCCCCTCTAGGGTGCCCCCATTTCTCATTGTTGCCTGTCAGCACCATGAATATTTAGGAAATCACTGTTGAGTGAATAAATGATACCAGATCAGGTTTCACCACAAGGGTAGGAACCAGGGGTACAGAGGAGGAGGCCTGGCTCCTGAAAGGATCTGTACACACAATTGGTACACACACACGGTGTGTCTGGAAGAGTGGCAAAGCAAATGCTGGGAACAGAGCCTTAGGCATTCCCATCACCCCATGGCAGGCACAGAGATTCCGAAGCAGAGGCTAAGCCTTCACCCCCTCAGGAAGAAAGGAGAAAAATTTATACTTGCCAACTTACCCACCAAACATGACATCTCACAAATCTGAATGGAGAACTGCTGTCAAATTCAGCATGACTGGCTGCATCATAATGACTGTGAGTCATTTTAAATCAGTGATAGCCCACTGGATAAATGCCACAGCATTCTAAAATGACCTTAATAGCTTATTGAATTATGATTTCACAATTATTCTTTTGCCCAAGTTAACCTTAGTATAATACAACAGGAATAATGCTGGGACCAATGGAATTATCAAGTCATCACCCAAGGGATGTTGTGCATCATGCTGTTCTGCGTCCACTTGCCCTGTCTGCTTTTCCCCAAGACCATGAACTCTGGAGGGCAAAGACCCTTCTTTTCCCTCTAGGGGCTGTCACATATTAGGTACTTCATAAATATTATAATTCCACAATTCTGTGAGCTATGATCAAGCTGACAATATTGCATGTCCTTGGATAGTTTCAGTCTCATAAAGCTAGTAACTTCTGAGAGTGATGACTGTAGAGAATATTACATCTGCTATAACACATTCTTAACCCACTGACAAAATCAAATTGTCATGTATTGTAAATCAGCCTAGTGCTTTTACCTCAAGCTAATTTTTGACCCCAAAATAAAAAGGTTTAAATTTCAGTAGTAAATGACTATTAAATGCAAAAGATGTTTAAAATAAACACTGCTACTCTACTTGCCCCCCAAACAAGTAGTTACTCCTTACTTCATGCTTCTTTAGCATTTAGGGAACATTGATAGTTCTATTCTACTTCCATTAAACTGCTTCACCAATATCTGGTTTAATGCCTTTCTGTCTCAGCTTTTGAACTCTTAGAAGACTTGAGTGTGCAGGAAAGGACATGACACTCAACAGAGTCTCAGAAATTACTTGCTGAATGGAAGCGGGTGGTGGGAGACAGAAAGGGGAAGGCTAACACTTCCTGTGTACTTGGTGAAGTAGGTATTATTATCTCCACTCTAAAGGTGAGAAAGTTGAGGATCAGAGAAACTAAAAAAGCTGATGAAGCTCACATGCAAACCCAGCACTCACACCAGCTCTGACTAAGAGCCATATGTTACACGGCCTCTCCAAAGAGCTATATAAAAAGGAGTTTTATATAGAATGTGACATCTCTTCTATTCAAAGCTACAATCTATCTTTTAGAAAAACTAAGATGACAATTTAAAAATGAGATCTGGATTGTTTTCCTACCTAATTATTCGGTATTCTATCTAGTGAAACAGAATCAACAAGTGTTTCCTTCATCCTGTTTGCTTATTAAATAATTAAGATCGACATGACACCTAGGCAGAGCAAGGATGCATCCTGCTTGCATCAGCTCTTATAGAGAAACATTAACCCACCAATTGAATAACAAGATGAATAATCCAGGTTTCATCTGTATTTAAATGAAAATGTTTTACATGGCTTTTCTTCCTGATATACCTAGCTAAAAATAAATTAATACTATATCACATATATGTCACTTTCTTTTTGAACGACTTAACAAAAGAGTATCATATATGTTTGATGTGTTAGTTACTTTGTTAGGCCTAGTCCGAAAACTCTAATGGAAATTTCAGAGACTTGAAGGGAGGGTAGCAGAATGGCTAAGATTTAGTTCTTTTTTTTTTTTTTTTGAGACAGAGTCTAGCTCTTGTTGCCCGGGCTAGAGTGAGTGCCGTGGCATCAGCCTAGCTCACAGCAACCTCAAACTCCTGGGCTTAAGCGATCCTTCTGCCTCAGCCTCCCTAGTAGCTGAGACTACAGGCCTGTACCACCATGCCCGGCTAATTTTGTCTATATATATTTTCAGTTGGCCAGATAATTTCTTTCTATTTTTTAGTAGAGACGGGGTCTCGCTGTTTCTCAGGCTGGTCTCGAACTCCTGACCTCAAGCAATCCACCCGCCTCGGCCTCCCAGAGTGCTAGGATTACATGCGTGAGCCACCACACCCAGCCTTAAGATTTAATTCTGACTTTGTCATTTAACATACGCTGCTTGATCTTAGATAAGTATCAATCCCCTTATCTGTAAAATAGAGATAATGGTTTCTATCTAATGGAGTTGTTTTAAGAGTTAAATAAGGTAACTATAAATCAAATGCTTAGTACAGTAGCAGGTACAAAGTAAGGATTCAAAAATGGTAATTTATTAACACAGTAGTAGCTTTATTTAAAATTAATCCTTGAAAGGTTGGCTTTAAGGTATGATCCTATAAACAGAAACCAGACTTGATATTGGGGGTTTGGTTATCTACTTAAGTTAGTGATTTCCATGCCAAATGTTGCAATATATCACATGACTC
Source organism: Lemur catta (assembly GCF_020740605.2). NCBI lineage: Eukaryota > Metazoa > Chordata > Mammalia > Primates > Lemuridae > Lemur > Lemur catta. The sequence goes on from NC_059130.1 coordinate 56,007,384, forward strand.
TAGTTACTATGAAGTATTATGAAATATAAACGTAACTTTCCTCAATCATTTACCATATGGCCCACAAGGAAGACAAAGTGTTGTGAAGCCAACACAGCACACTGTGATGCAACATTTTAAAAAAGTTAACCTGTGCTAGTAATCTCCACTTTTTGATGCAATACCTATCATCTCAGTCAAGATTCATGCTGCTAATAAGTCAGATATGACCAATGTCACACAAGCAAAAGGTCATGTCTTAAAATCTATAATCAGGGATGCACTACAATGAGAATGTGCTTAATGCCACAGAACTGTATGCTTAAAAATAGTTAAAATATCACGCCTGTAATCCTAGCACTCTGGAAGGCCGAGGTGGGTGGATTGTTTGAGCTCAGGAGTTCGAGACCAGCCTGAGCAAGAGCGAGACCCCGTCTCTACTAAAAATAGAAAGAAATTAGCTGGACAACTAAAAATATATGGAAAAAATTAGCCGGGCATGGTGGTGCATGACTGTAGTCCCAGCTACTCAGGAGGCTGAGGCAGAAGGATCGCTTGAGCCCAGGAGTTTGAGGTTGCTGTGAGCTAGGCTAACGCCACGGCACTCTAGTCCGGGCAACAGAGTGAGACTCTGTCTCAAAAAAAAAAAAATAGTTAAAATAGTAAATTTTATGTTATGTATATTCTACCACCAAAAAACCTATACTCATGTAAACCAGTAAAACCATCATTATTGCTTTAAAATGAACATAAATGGGTTACACAAATTAAATACACAGTGAGTTTTAATGTACTAGGAAACATACCAACACAAAAAAATATTTTAGTATGTCAAATTCACTCTGTTCATAATTCATAGGTTACTATATTAAATATTCAATAATAAATTTTGTTTGTTACCTTAAATTAGATGAAGGGTAGGTGAGATATGATCTCCCGAATTTTTCCAGAAAAGGCTTAAGTCTTCTTTATAGATAAATAGCAATATTTGAAGTAGGACATTTAAAAATGTTCTAGTGATTACTGCAGTTAGTGCACATGTGAGATCTTTTTTCCCCCTAATGTAACCATTGAAGCACCCACATGTTTACAAAATTCAGTAATAATTTAATGAATGTGCTAAGTATTTGATCCTCTTGTTAATCTTCTTTCATTAACAGGTCAATCCACCAGAAGGAATCAAGGACAGCCAATAGGGTAGGTGAAGGGGAGGAGGAGGGGAGGAGGAGGAAGGGAAGAGGGAAGGATGGGTGAGTGTTAGTCCAGACAGATTGTGTGTGTGTTGGGAAATGTTTACAAGGGAACAATCATAATCCTTGGCTTTAGTGATAGCAGACCTACTTACTGGGTGCTTACATGAAATAAATAGATTATCCATCCCTCCATCCATCCACCCTGAGACTTTCATAATAACAAACTGATTTTTGTAGGATTTCCTTGTTACTTCCTTAGTCTCTGGATATGTGGGGAGGAAATATCCACCCAAAGCATGAGTGGATAAAGGTATATCAAATGACATATCAAAAGCCATATCAGATGAGAGTTAATTTAATAATAGAGAAATAGCTGCTACATTAGAAGAGGGAGGGAATGTAGTAATGTGCTTAGGTGTTCAAATGAAGGAAAGTAACCATCACTGAGACATGAGGAAGGATGGAGACCATGAGGCCACGTGATCCAACAGAAAGAATCTCGACTAGGTGTCAGGAGACCCTGGGTCTGCTCCTTACTTTACTTCTAACTGACAGCATAATGTTGGGCAAGTCATCTCACCTCACTTAACCTGATTTTCCTCACTTGTAATGTTAGAGAGAACAAATGATCAATAGACTCTCGACTTCCACAGCATCCCACTATCTTATGAGTTGATTAACGGTAGCTGGCACTGGGGGGTACAGAGTCTGAAAGACTCCTCTGGACTGGTGAGAATTGGGCAGAGCTTTGCGGAGTGACAGCACCAGGAGAAGAATTAACTCAAAGGAGAATGGTGTATATTTTCTTAGAGCAAGAGGGCACTGGTCTACAACTGGCAACTGATACATCTGTCTCACTGGAAAGGGAGTAAAAGTTGGTTATAATAAGAGAAGAAGGTCATCAAGTCAAGCATATAATGAAAGCACGAATTTTAAATGAAGGTAGAAAGGGAGCTGGGACGCTGGCAGGGTCCTATACTAACCCACCCCTTTAGCATCGGGGTTTGGTCCTGGGCCTGTAGCTTCTCTGCTCATGCACATGATCTGCTCGGGTGACATCCTTTACCCTTAAGCCTTCATCTGCCACCTCTGTGTACATAATGAGCCCAGCTCCCTAACCCTAAGCATCAAAATCATCTCCCCAAACATCTCCCTGGCTATGTACTGAGGTGTGTCAAAGCACATCATTCAGCAGGTCCCAAACTGCATCCACCGTTTCCTCCTACACCCAGACACCAAACCCGCTCTTCCTGAGTCCCGGAATCTCAGGTTGATAGCAACACCAAGGGCTAAGGCACTACTATGGTTTGAATGTCTGCAACCCCTTCAAAATTCATGTTGAAAGTTAATCCCTAAAGTAACAATATTAAAAGGCTGATCCTTTGGGCGGCGATTGGGCCATGAGGTCCCTGCCCTCATGGAAGGGATTATGTGCCTTATAAAAGGGAGTGAGGGGGTGGGTGCTCCCCTTCCATCTCTTTTTGCTCTTCTGCTCCTTCACCTTGTGAGGTGAGGACATAGCATTCAAGGCCCAGAAACCGAACCTGTAATGCCTTGATCTTGGACTTTCCAGGACTGTGAAAAATACATTCATATTGTTTATAATTACCCAGCAGCATAAACAGACTAAGATAGGCACCTAACCCAGAAACTTTCTTTTCCTCTACTCCCTCAAATCAAGTGCTCTTCTTCTTAAACCAGACCCTTCTGCAATCCTGCTGCCATTGCCTCTGGTGGAACTGCCTCATCTTTGACGAGGAGGACTGAAATAGCCTCCTCTCTCAGCCTCCTTAGTCCGTTTCCATACTGCAGCCAGAGAGCTCATTCTAAAACACATCACCTCCTGATCTATTGCATTGTTACTGAAAAGACAAAACAACATCTCAGGGAAGGCTGGTGGGGCCTGGCAATGGAGAGTGATGGCAAGGACTGCTCTCCAGCCCCTCTGGATTTCTGCTTTATTGGCTCTTGCTATTTCCTTCCTAGGAATGCTAAGGTTTGACCCCCATAGGGCAGGGCAGACTGGATTCCGTATTTTTTGATCACCGTGATCACTGGTCACTTGAGAACAGCTAGAAAAGGAAGACAGGATGCTTTACCACGTGGCTCCCTGTGAGCACCCACTCCTCCCCACAAGTTAGGTATGGCCTCTTCTCACTTCATCATGCTGCCTGCCTCAGGGGTTCCGATACAGTTGGAACCACTTCTGCGAGGGCAAGGAATTTTTAAAGCCTCTAGCTCTGTTTTTATCTACACACGTCACTGGCGTCTATGCTTGCAGATACTGGGCATTTTCACAGAGGTTATCTCTACTTCCCGGTCAGCAGCAGTCATTGCTACGGTGGCCAATCCTGGGCATACAGAGAAATTGCTGCACTTGCTGACCTGTTGTCCTGTAAACGTTCTGGAGCTGCTGTAGGTAAGTGCAAACTGCCCAACTTTTATTTACTTATTTTTATATCATTTGTTCCCCCAAGCCCTAAGAGCCTTCTTGCTGATCAGGTACATTTTTGCTTTGCTTCTCCACTTTTCCCACTGGCGGGAGTGAGAGGTGGGGGCTGGCGTCCACGGCAGCATGTGGAAAATGAGCACTGGCCTGTGCCCACCATGGCTTGGGCCTAAATCACTCACCCAGTCCAGGCCTCCATCTCCTCAGCTTGAAAATACAGACAATCGAACTGGCCTAAGAGTTGGCATTTGTGGTAAAAGAAATATTATGGAAGCACTTTGAAATCATTGAAATGGCAGATAAATGCCAAGGGGGAACTCCTATAAAGAAAGCTAATTCTTTTGCTGGCAAAGTGATTTGGAAAGAGGATGGCCTTGGGACATTATCTTAAATTGAAACAAAGCAACCCAGGAAGTGAGCTTTATTTATATCACTGTGGTTCCAAGGCAACCAAACAGCAAGTGTTGCGAGGACACTGACCTTCCATAACATTTAGTTCCTCCTACAAAGACAAAAGGAACTTTTCAAAAAGGCTCAGAGGCCCACGGTTCGAGGTAAATATGTGGCCCACGCACAGACTGTCAGTAATCTCTTCCACTGTGAAAAAACAACCTGAGTAGAAAGTTCTCCAAATCTACCTCCAATAATGGACGGGTAATGGACCAATCAAAGGTCTGTCAATTGGGGATTTGGAAAAAGAAAAAGAAAAAAACAACATCCACAGTCTGTGGCTCACAGTGCCAATGAAGTGCTGCTGCACCTATCTGCCCAACCCAGAGAAGGCCTTCTGGAACATTCCAGTTGGCCAACACTGCTTATCTATTCTGGCTCCTATTTCCTCTGGAAGGTGTGGGAAACGAAGCACTGGGCAAGAGCATTAAGAGAGAAATAGGCTGGGCGCGCTGGCTCACGCCTGTAATCCTAGCACTCTGGGAGGCCGAGGCGGGTGGATCGCTCAAGGTCAGGAGTTCGAGACCAGCCGGAGCAAGAGCAAGACCCCTGTTTCTACTAATAATAGAAACAAATTAGCTGGCCAACTAAACTATATATAGAAAAAATTAGCCGGGCATGGTGGTGCATGCCTGTAGTCCCAGCTACTCGGGAGGCTGAGGCAGTAGGATTGCTTAAGTCCAGGCATTTGAGGTTGCTGTGAGCTAGGCTGACGCCTCGGCACTCACTCTAGCCTGGGCAACAAAGTAACACTCTGTCTCAAAAAAAAAAAAAAAAAAAAAAACCAAAAAAAAAGAGAGAGAGAAATAAATCAGTTTTAAAAAGCAAGCTCTATGTCACTTACATTTCTGGGGAAATGTCCATTTTTACCTTGGTGCTAAGTCAATGCTTCATATTTGCAACTTGGTTACTGGCCACTGGTGGTTTAAAATCACTGGTGGCCATTTGCTCCTAAGGGGGAATAGAAAAACGTCTGGGTTTACATTCAGGTAAACACATAGTGAAATGTCTTTTTTCTTTTTTTTTTTTTTTTGAGACAGAGTCTCACTGTTGCCCAGGCTAGAGTGCCGTGGCATCAGCCTAGCTCACAGCAACCTCAAACTCCTGGGCTCAAGCAATCCTTCTGCCTCAACCTCCTGAGTAGCTGCGACTACAGGCATGCGCCACCATGCCTGGCTATATATTATCTTCAGTTGTCCAGCTAATTTCTTTCTATTTTCAGTAGAGACAGGGTCTCGCTCTTGCTCAGGCTGGTCTCGAACTCCTGACCTTGAGCGATCCTCCTGCCTTGGCCTCCCAGAGTGCTAGGATTACAGGCATGAGCCACTGCACCCGGCCGATGTTTTTTTTTCTGATATCACTTTCTCCAACATCAACTGATTGTCCTTCAATTCAAGCCTATTCTGATGCTAACCACCTGCAGTACGCATCAAACTCACAGGTTTAAGGGCTCGGTTCCACAAGACTGCCCCCATTTCAGAGTCCAGTTGCAAGTCCCAGGTATCCAAGCTACCTGCACTTCTGTCTGACTGGACTACAAATTTGGATGTTCCCACAACCTCCTCCTCAAGTGTGAAAATTCGTCAGAATAACTCACAGAACTCAGGAAAATACTTTACTTACTGTTACTGGTTTATTATAAAGGTTACAACTCAGGAACAGCCAAATGGAAGAGATACACAAGGCAAGGTATTTAGCAGTGGGGACGAGGAGCCTCCTAGCACTTTGATATATTCACCAACCTAGAAGCTACCGGAACCTTACTGTTTAGAGGTTTTTGTGGAAGTGTCATGATGTAGGCATTACTGATTAAATCTCTGGCCATTAGTGATTGGAAATCTCTAGCTCTTCCCTCCTCCCTAGAGGTGAGACTGAAAGTTCCACCCCTCAAATCACAAGGCTGATTTTTCTGGTGATCAGCCCCCATCCTGAAGCTATCTCTGGAGCCCACAATAATTCATCTCATTAGCACAAACTCTGGGAAGGTGGAGGAGTCACTGTGAGTAACAAAGCACATTCCTATCATGATATTCCAAGGGTTTAAGGAGCTCTGTGCCATCAACTGGGGACAAAGACTAAATATATATTCCTTATTATACCACACATAGCATGTTGTTGCATAAGAACAGTCTCATAGGAGGGTTGATTCTTATTCCAAATGGTTGCAATTTGAAACAATGCCAAGTAGTTCACTTAGAAGGAAGGTCAAGCTCACCTTCCAGGCCAAAACAAGGCAGTCATTTGAGTCATGAATGCCCTGAGTCAATGACTTATAAAAGCCACTTCCTAAGGGATGCCGTCCTCACACCCTGACCAGGTCACTTCGCAACATACTCCTGTAGTCCTCCATCCCTTCCTTTCATAACATTTACTACACACCCACAAATGACTATTCAATTAAAGGTTCATTTCTCTTCCACTAAACTATAAGCTTTCTGAGGCCTGATCTACATGGATTATACTCATTATTACATCCCAGGGCTTAGCATGCAGCAGCTGCTATTGAATGTTAATTGAAAAAAAAAGTTAAAATTAGACCTCCTCGCTTGGAGCAAAAACTGAAAACCTTATAATTTTCACACCATCTTGCCTTCAATTTACCAAATTCCATGTGACATGCAAAGGTCCCTGAATTCTTTAGCAGACTGAAGACTCCATTTGAGCCTGATCAGCAAGGAGGGATTTAGCTCAGCCATGGCATTACGAATAATTTGGGGCAGCTCTGAGAAATGAAGTGATATAATAAAATAAGGCGAGGTTTCTAAAAGAACCCATAAATAACTAATAGGGATCAGGTAGAATGCCCACATTCCACAGAAGGAAACAGGTAGTTTCTGCACATTAGGTTGGCTCTTGGCTTCAGAACTCAGCAGGATTCTGCAGCTTTACTTGGTGTTAGCAGAGGGGAGAAACCATGTATTCTCTGGAAATTTTAGAGTTTTAATGGTTTTCCAAGAGAGAGAAGACACATTCCCCATCTGGAAGTTAAACACATGACTTCTAAATTAAGGTGGGGCTTTGTCATAGCTCAGTGACAAATTCAGCCACATGACACACATAGGCTCCAGCCAGTGACCTAAGTTTCTCCTTTGTACACAGCAGAATAATCTATGGCTACTTCTTAGCAACCAAATTTGAAAGGCAAAAAGACTGCACCAAGAAAGCTAATGGTGTGGGTTTTTTTCTACTTTTTTTTCTGTTACTCACACACAAGAAATAATATTATCCTGTTTATATTTGACAACACCATCTGTTTTTATTGCAGAGTCTTATCCATTCGAGGAAGACAACAACTTAGTCACTGAACAGAGGTAGAAATGAAGAGGGCCCAGTGTATCACCAACTTGCATCATGGCCAGTCATGGGCCACCAAGAGAAGGCCTACGAGGACTACATCTCGCATGCGCTCTGACACCAGGTGTACTCAACAACCATGATTAGACTATGGCTGGGTGCAAAGCACTGTTCCAGATGATGAAGGCAATGGAAAGGTTGAGATCTGAACCTCAAAAGATGTTTATGCTTTGGTGAAAGAAGGCACAAATATAAGAAAGATCATATAAATGGATTATACAGTTGCATGTTGAGGCAATAAATGCTAAAGGAACAATAGTCACTGCACAGAAGTTATGAGTTAGACCAAGAAAGATGCACAGGATTTGGATAGGAGCAGATGAAGGGATAAGGGGAAGAGGTTAATAACAGGGCACGTAATATTTTATGTGGAGGGATGGAATAAATAAAGAAGGTAGGAGAAAACCATGGTGAACACGGTGAATTTAAGGAGTTAGTGAAGAGACATATGGATGAAGTGGAATTTTTGAGACAAAAATGATGGGAATGGAAAATAGATTAGAATTAAGTGTTTAAGTTTCAAATGTCATGCTAAGTATTTTTCAAGAAATAATTCAGGCCCAGAAAATAACAGGTATCTAAGAAATTATTGCTTTAGAGGTAAAAGTATCACTTTTAGAATAGTGAAATATTTTTATGAGCAGAAAGGAATTTAGACTTGTGGTAGAAAGTCACTGATGGTATCTGAACAGGGGAATAATGGAAAAATACATTTAAAGACATATTAGATATTATAAAAATTAATTTAAAAGCATCAGGAAGAATTCACTGGAGAGAGGTTGAGATTGAGAGCAATTTTATATTAGGGTATATGTCTGAGTACCTTGAGAAATAAAACATAAATGGACTTCAAAATTAAAATTCCAAGTAGAAAAATAGTTAAGTTTCAAAAAATTAAACTTTCAAATTAGCCAAATGACTCAACTGGACAAAGCAATTAGATTTTGAGGAAGCAGACTTTTCCTGAATGTCTTAACTGATTTTGCAAAGGAGAAATAAATTTGATTAACGATTTTTTTGACTAGAAGTTACTTGAATACTTTGGTAGAGTTAAATGCTTTACAGTAAAAACACCACTTTTAGAATTAATACCAATATTTTTTGTAATGCAATAACACATAAGAATAGTCATTTAAAACTGCAGTCCCCAACTCCTGTGCCATGGCCCAGTACTGGTCCATGGCCTGTTAGGAACTAGACCGGGCATCACCGCCTAAGCTTCCCTCTACCCTGTTCTCCCCATTTTCCCTATCTGGGGAAAAACTGTCTTCCATGACATGAAACTTAGGAATCAGGGGGCTGTACAGCAGGTGGTGAATGGTGGGTTAGTGAACAAAGCTTCATCTGTATTTACAGCTGCTCCTCATCACTCACATCACCACCTGAGCTCTGCCTCCCCCGTCCCAGTCCCCCCAACCCCAGACTGTCCATGGAAAAATTGTCTTCTATGAAACCGGTCCCTGGTTCCAAAAAGTTTGGGGACCGCTGATTTAAAACATACACACAAAAGGGTGCCAGATGTGTTACTGGCCATGTTAAACACACCATAAAGCAAACCATCAACTTAAGAATATACTGGTCCCTTAATCATTGGAAAGATCATTAGGCATTATGACATTCACCACGTAATCAAACCTCTATTTAAAATCAAATTACAATTACTCTAATTATGGACCAACATTTCATTTGTTACACAACTGGTACCTAATCAAACAGTTCTGTAGAAGAGATGATTTCACCACAAGGTAACTTAATTAATTTTAGTGCCAAGGAAGTTTTTTTAAAGAGTTTTTTTTTTTTAAGCAATTGATTTATAAATTTAGGTGTCAGAAATTTTATTTCTATAAAAATTACTATATGAACTAATTCTAAATCAAACCAAACTACTTGCATGCATTATGAAACAATATTCTTCTCTCATAAACACTTTATTTAAATATTTCCCAGCAACAGGCTTATGTAGACAAACCAGGAAGTGAAACCAAATATGATCATATTGTGAAAGCCGAGTAAGTTGAAAGAATACATTTGGAATTAGATGAAGCACTATTAAAATTGCATTTAAAAATCCATTCCCTTGGAGACATCAATTTAATTAAAGCAGTAATAAGAGGAATTTCAAAAGCGTAAGTCTTTATTTTGTTGTTTGGCAATTTCCCACTCTTCTACGCAAATGTCTCTTCCTGTAGCCAGGCTGGCTCATCTGAAATGGGAGCATTCACCCAACCTGCCTGGGGGATGGATAGAGCGGGGTTAAGGTATCATTTTCCTGCTAGTACATCTACTCTTAATGTAACCTTTAATGACTTGCTTTGGAGAAAATGTATCTTTTGCTTCTTAGGTAACAAGCAAACCCTATTTCTCTTAATTGTTTTGCTGTGGTTACTGTCATTCCCTTTATTCTTCTGTAAAGTATAAACTCCCTAAAAACAGAAACTGTATTTTATTGTTTGATTAGTTTGCTTTTTAACTAAGACTCAGTGATCCAGGCATAGTAAGAGTTATAATAAGGACCTAACAATTGTTCTTATTGTCCAAGGATAGTGTAACAAACAAAACTTGCTACTGTTTATGTTTTCCTTCCAAGATGGATACTAAGTAGAATCATCAATTCCTGGACTTCACTACTGTCTTGCTTATTTCTAGGAGGCTGGGTATGGGAGAGGGGACTAGGAGACATTCATGCAGAAATAAAATGAATTTTCATTTATTGGTTATTATACTTTATTCTTATTTTTATTTTAAGCAGGATTTAAGTTTAATATTCCATACAGTACAATATTTTTATGAATATTTCTTAGCAATCTAAATAAATAAGAAGGTAGTTCCTAATTATCCATGACTTTGGCAAGTGATCAGGTAGCTCCTATTAGACACTGTACAAACAAAACGCAAATGTGAATGTGCTAATCTGCGGACAAGGCTGACACACTGCTGCTATGTATGAGAACGGAACTTAAAAGGGGGAAAAACTATGCATAAGCAGTGACAGACAAATCCACTGGCATGTATATGTGTGTCTATAAACACATGTATAAAAATATGCAAATAATGTGGTTAGGGAATTCAATAAACACTTGAGAGCCTACGCTATGCCAAAACCAGTGTCACTCCTAAGAAAGCGAAACAGCTCTATTGCCATTGTGTTACGTGGTTGAAGAGTCTGCCTAGGGGTTTTACCCAGAGCATGTCTGTGGACTCATAAAAAAGTCAGTACTGAAGTCCGCCAGTCCCCTAGCCAGTCCCCTTTTCTCTGGGCAGCCTTTTTCCTTCCTGTTACTTGCTCACTCACTTTATCAAATACCATACTTTCACTATAGAGCCTGATGCTTTATGGTTGTATTCACTGGATTCTCTTGACAGGGAGAATTTATAGAGCATTTGCTATGGCATGGGCTGAATAGGACAAAAACCTGTATTTTGTCTTATATTTACCCTTAAAACATTCATAAAAGAAGATGGGAAATGTTATATACAAATTGAACAGGGAACAGGAAAATAGATAATCATAGATAATCATGGATAAACAGTATAGCTGAACAACTCTGAACATGTGTATAATGCTCTAAAGTTTATGGAGTATTTTTTTCATAAATAGTCATTTAAATCATACACTTGGTTTTAAGATAAGGATGACAACTCAGAAAAAAATAAGCCGCTGAAGACATATGGCTAGTGAGCAAGGGCTTGATCCTATAACTGACACCAAACACTATGTTGTCCCAACTACCCGAAGTTTCCTCTCATAAGGGTAACAATTATAGTTCAGGGAATGGAGAAAACAGCACAGATGAGGTGCCTCTGAGCCTTTAGGGTATGTAGGAGCTACAGCAAAGAAAACACTTCCAGCTAGGGAAGGGCAAGAGCAGAGAGGTCTTGGGTGAGGGAGAGCAATGAGGCAGCATGTACCAAGGAGGAGAGAATCTTCATGGCCAGAGGGAGACGACTTTGCAAATGAGGTGAGGGCACTGAGGGTTGAAAATTCCAGAATGAGGAGGATGGCTTGACTTGACTCACAAAAGAGAATCATTATAGATTCTAAAATAGAACACAAGAAATATTTCAGGAAAATTAACATGGTGAGGCATGGGAGATAAGCTGGGGCCAGGATCAGAGTGGAGACAGAATGAAGGCCAGGCAGGGACCCAGGTAGGATCCCACCGCAGTGGTTCAGTAATAAAGTAGTGAGGGTCCAGAACAGGGGAGTGTCAGTGAGAATGACCAGGAACGAAGGCAACAAATATTGGCAGGTGGGAGAGATGGGGAAAGAAAAGGAGAGTAAAGTTGGCTTGAAAAGCTCCATTATAAAGTGCTAATTAATATTCCAATTGGTATTTAATGGAATATCAATGAGCAATCTGATGAAATTTGCTCTTTCATTTCAAATCAAGGCTAATTATTAACATAATTTAGATATTATACCTTTATCAAAGGTTTGGCATAGCTAAGTTTCACTAAGCACTGCTTTCAAGAGTGAACCTGAAGCTGAAGGTGAGATGAAAAGGCCATTTGGTCCAAATCATAGAGAAACAATGGTACCACGCTCGGAAACCACCAAAAGTATTTGTGAAAGGGAGTGGCATGATCCAGTGTCAAATTTTAAATTCAGAAATTTAGAATTTGCCACTTTGGTAGCAGCATGGAGAACTCATTACAAAGTGGAAATGTACATAGGGAAAAAACCAGAAAGATCAATGGTCCAGAGGATAAACAAGAAAGGAGGCTTGAGCTCAGATGTGACTGAGTGTGAAGAGAAGAGGGGATAAAAGCAAACGCACCACCATCACTTCTAAGTGCTTTCAAGCAGGTGCTCTGCACAATAGCCTATGGGCATGGATTCCAGTGTGCCTTAGGGACTCATTAGAAGGACTTGGCGGCAGATTGGAGGTTAAGGAGAGCCAGGACTCATGGACAAATGACTGCCCAGCTTTGGCCACAGGCCCAGTGGTGGAGAAGGGTAATGAGTATAGTTATTAAAATGCTGAGTTTGCAGTACCTGTGGGCCATCCAGGTGATGAGGTCTAGTAGGCAGCTGGAAAGACAAACTTGAGCCCTGGGGAGAGGAGAAAATAGAAATGAGTTTCTTAGGCTGTTCACTTTTGCTGAAGACTCTGGCCATTGTTAGATTTAAAGACCAGTACTTGGTGATTTGGAAAAACATAAGTTATTTAAAATAAAGAACTAAATATAGCCTCAGTCCATCTTCCATATAAAGAAATCTATCTAATATACTCCTTTCAGAATATCTCCATTTAAAGTTGGAACAATTTAATTTTTTTTGCAAGACAACTGAGTTCACTAAGATATAAAGTCTGCATGTTAGAAAAACTGTGTATACATGCACACACATGTACACAACCACAAAACACCTCTTTAAATGACTTCTACTTGAGTGCCCAGTTGGAGGTGAACAGAATTGGAAGCAATAGGTTTTGTTTTTAAATAACTTCCAGCCTCCCTATTGCAGATGCTCATTGCCTTCCTGACCATGAACTGCCAACTTTTTAATAAAACATAGAAGTGCATATTTTTTCTTTTTATTTTAGTGTAAAAAAGATCCTGCCTTTCCTAAGGTACTTCAACTTTAATTTGTACTCTAAACTACCAGTTTTTAGAAACAGTGAATATATTTAGCTATCAATAGCATTAACAGAAACATGAAGGAATTCCAGATGTGTACGTTTTATATTTTTATAACTATCAATCTCCTTTCTTTGCCAGCTTTGATAGAATTGGAAAATGTATACTTGGGGAATTTAATTTTGAAGAATTATTCCAGTTTTGTTTTTCCCTACAGAATTTATCTCCATTTAATGTACTATATACTTACTTCTTTTGTCTATTGTCTGTCTCCACTCACTAGGTTTCTATCTAGAGGGTTCATTGAGGCATCCCACCACCTAGCCCAGAGAGTAGGGGCTCAGTAAATATTTGAGTGAATAATCTCAATCCTGTGATTATTTCCTTGGCAATCATATCTATGCTCCACCTTAATTTTGAACTATGACTTCTATTAAATATACATATATACCCCAAAGAAACTCTTTCAGGACCTACATTGTGGTGGTACCAGCAAGACATTGAGGATTACTTTACAAAAGAATTAAAATGAGAAAAACCACAGCCAAGTGTCAATCAAGGCTCCCAGGTTGTCTAGATGATTGCTTGGTCCACCTCTGTCTTAGGAGAAGTTATGATGATTCTTCTAGCCACACTATTCTGACTTCTGGTTTCCCTGCTCTCAATTCCTGTTTGCAGCATCTGTTTTAGCCCAGCCTTCCTTGTGGTATTTTGAATGCTGGTTACCTGAGTTTGACATCTGTTGTTTTCATAGCTTGAAACTGATTTTTTTTGTATGTAGCTAAACTTAGAGAATTGTCTAAGCCTGTATTTCTACACAGACCAGAGACTTGCATAATTTAAAATTACAAAACAGACATTATAGACTATTTTTCCCTCAAGGTTCCTATTGTCCTTCTCTGTTCCCATTATAAACCCTAATAATTTCCTCACCAGCCTGTTTGATGGGATCATCACAGTAACCACTTGCATTCATTACTCAACATAAATTTTTTTCTGGTCAACTAGATGTAGTTTGCATGGATTATTGCATAATCAAATCCAAGGAGAAACTATTAGAATACTCCAAATTCATACTAAGACAGAAATTAAAACTTCAAATTTTGGAAAAAAAAGAAGTATTCTAAGTAATTTATGCTACAACTTTTCCATTTGATGTTTAAATATATGTTAAAAAATATTGTGCTTTTGTACTCTTTGTGAAATGTAGTTAATATATAAGCTAGGCTATAACTTTTTTTAAGCCTTTGTATTGGAACTAGTTTAATTCATAGGCCAATACTTTCAAACACATCAATTGTATCAGCAAGGCAATATTTAGAAAGGCTCTTGTCATCTGCATAGAAGACAATTCACTTGACAGCACTCCTTTTTTTGGGCAATGACTCAAATCAGCTAGACTGAAAATAAATCTAAAGGGTACACAGCTGTCATATAGCCTCAAGTAGCTTTCCGAGCGATAACTCCATTTTTCTCTATTTGTTCTACTGGTTTTGCAAACAGGATTGCAATCCAACAAATGTATTTATCCCACACTGTGAAGAGAAAGCATTTCAGTGTCCTAGAGAGGGTGGTATTCAATTCCTTTGCCCTGGTGGGTATAATAAACTGTACGTAGTGATTTCTTGATTTCATTTAATGAGAAAAAGATATTTAAACTCAATGATGTGAATCATTTACAAAATAAGGGCTCTAAAATTTGAGAATAAGATTTTGTCAAAGGAACACTGGCATCAAAGTTTGAAGAACAGACAGGTGCCAGACTGGATTTCTATCTATGTCTATTGGGTATAGGCAACTTACTTATTTTCATTGTAACAGTCCTTAATTACTGTTTCAAGTTTTTATTATGGAAAATTTCAAACATACACAAAAGTTGAGAGAGTGGTACAATGAAGCCCATTTTCCCACCACTCTGATACAACAATCCTGATACCCACCCTCATTGGATTATTTGAAACAAATTCTAGATAACATACTTTGCCTTATTTTAGTATATGTCTCTAAAACAGAAAGTCTTTAAAATATATAAACACAATATCATAATCATACCCAGTGGCTTGCTGTTAGATATTTAACAACCAGTTCTCTGTGGAAAATAAAAAAGGGCTCTGATTTGTATTCTTTGCCATTTTCCATGGTATAATATTCCCACCATGGCTAATTTCAAACTACCAGCATGATGTCACTGAATAAAGTTGAGAAGAGATGTGTAGCACACCACTATACAGTACTTCCACTCTGCAGATACATTAGACATTAGACATAAATGACCTTAGGCGCACAGACAGGCCAGGCACGGTGGCTCACGCCTATAATCCTAGCACTCTGGGAGGCCAAGGTGGGAGGATCACTTGAGGTCAGGAGTTCGAGACCAGCTTGAGCAAGAGCGAGACCCTGTCTCTACTAAAAATAGAAAGAAATGATCTGGACAGCTAAAAATATACACAGGAAAAAATTAGCCGGGCATGGTGGTGCATGCCTGTAGTCCCAGCTACTCGGGAGGTTGAGGCAGGGGGATTGCTTGAGCCCAGAAGTTTGAGGTTGCTGTGAGCTAGGCTGATGCCATGGCACTCTAGCCTGGGCAACAGAGCAAGACTCTGTCTCCCAAAAAAAAAAAAAAAAAAAGCATAGATAATAGCAAATTATAGTAAAATAATTAGGAACTAAAAGTATTGAGTATTTCTTTTACCTTTAATACTTTAATTATAAGTTTATATGATTTAATTTTTAATAGCTGTGTTTAACAACTAGCTTGCAAAATTCCTAAAAATATAACAGTTTCACAAACCTGTATGTGTCATCTCTAGCATACCACTGAATCACATCCAAATAAATAATTCCTTATTAGTATGAGCTATCCAAATTTCCCTGATATGTCTCTTCTCTTTTTTGTTTAGCAGTAGAGAAATGTCTTAAGCAGTAAGGGAGAGAGCTTTGTTTCAGAAAGCTATACTGAGTGCTACTTTCTGTATATAACTCAGGCTGCTGTTTCCAGAAGGTTAAATAAAATGCCATAATGATTATATACCTTCATATCATCTAGCAATGATCATAATGTTTTTATTTTGCTTTTACTGCCCATTCTTGGGCCCCCAAGAGAAAAAGAGTTTGAAAAGGAGGACAGGGACTTCGAAGAAGGGAAAACACGTCCATGTCAGGTTGACAACCATAAGTTGATGGAACGTTTGGAGAGGAAGAAGATTGCTAAGAAGATATGAGATACTTTCCTGTGCCTCATGTACCCCCACCATTGAAACTCAGTTTGCATAAAGCCCTCTTTATAAATGTGCCTTCCAGAACTGGATGTGGCACATTAGATGTGGTCGTGCCTAAGCAGATGGTAAAGTAGGGTTATGGCCATCCTTGCTGAGGATGCTGCACTGAACTGCAACTCCACCTTGAGCTCACAGTCAAGTCCAATCAATGAACAGTGTCTACCAGTACTCACCCAGACTCTATGGTGTAATTCATGAACCTCCACCAAATTTGTACCCAGACTGCCTGTCCAACATTCCCATTATAACTTTGAATATACCCTCTATTCCAGATAAGTTAGCCTACCCACTGTTCAAAACACACATACCATGTTTATTCTTAAAAATTTTTATTATAAAAATTTCCTGATGCATATAAAAGTACAGTATTATAAGGATCCCCCATATACCCTTCATCCACCTCCAGCGATGATCAACTCGTATCACACCCATGCCCAGGTTTGTTTTGTAACAAATCCTGGATGTATCATTTTATGCACAATGATTTCAGTACTGCATAAGTTCCTTCCTACACATCTCTGCTCTAACAAACATTTCTCTTCCACCCCCTCCTTCATCTTTCCAAATCCTATCTCATCCTGCAAGGATTACCTCCTACGCTGTTTCCACCGAATTTGTCAGTGAGTCATACGTCTCCTTGGGACATCTGTCTTATTGCTGTCCTATCATTGTCACCTCTTAAATTGGACACTCACTATGTCATTGGTCTGGGAAGCAGGACACCTTTCTCACTATACATACAATGCTATAATTCATGCTTAGTAGGAAATAACTAAAAGATAACCATGTGTTTTCTTAAAGTTTATTAAAATTTGGTACAATAATTTTATATAGTATACTGACTAAATTCCTTAAGTGGGACATGTCTTGGGAAATAGCATAGGACAGTGTACGCACACACAGTATGACAGGATGGGGAGAACATGCAGCATAGAGAACATGCCCTTCCATTTACATGCTATTTGGGGAATATTGTGTGACTTCTCTGAGCCCACCTGTTAAATTGGAACTAATTGGAGCCATTCTCTCTCTCTCCCTTGCTAAACTCAGAATCAGATGTGAATATACGTGTAAAAATGTTTTTTTAATTGATAAAACACATTGTTGATGTATATCATTACCTGTAAATGCAGAAATGATTGGCCATTTCCAACAAGGAAACCTAATGCTTTGAATCCTGAATGTATGAGGAGAATAAATGTCAACTCCCAACAGGAAAACAGGGAATGTGAGAGATAGTATAGACATCAGATGGGATTAAGAATCAGCATACTGGCCGGGCGCAGTGGCTCACGCCTGTAATCCTAGCCCTCTGGGAGGCTGAGGCGGGTGGATCGTTCAAGGTTAGGAGTTCGAGACCAGCCTGAGCGAGACCCCGTCTCTACTAAAAATAGAAATAAATTATCTGGACAACTAAAAATATATATATAGAAAAAATTAGCCGGGCATGGTGGCGCATGCCTGTAGGCCCAGCTACTCGAGAGGCTGAGGCAGTAGGATCGCTTGAGCCCAGGAGTTTGAGGTTGCTGTGAGCTAGGCTGATGCCACAGCACTCATTCTAGCCCGGGCAACAGAGCGAGACTCTGTCTCAAAAAAAAAAAAAAAAAATCAGCATCCTAACCCTGGGAGGACTATAGGAGGATATTAGTGTCTCCCTCAGACCTTAAAAGCCACTATCTTATAATTTTAATAGACAAATTGAGAGACCCCCAAAAAGGTATTACAAAGAAGGCAATATATCTTTTCAGCTATGTAAGAAGAATTCATGTTACATCAAATCATTAAACGGCAAAATTCAACATCTGATTCCTTCTTCAAATAAAACTACAGAATTTTCTAATAAAATGGCTATAATTTTGAGTTTATGCTCTCTTAGGACATTCTCAGTCTTTGACTTCTCAACTTTGCATTTTGTTTTGCCAAAGAACAATTAGTATCAAACTGCAAGCATCTTCCATATTACACCAAACACTACTTAAATCACAATGGAATTGAGGTCTCTTCTTCCTCCAGTAGAAAAGAGGAGAAATAGATTTATCAAGAAAGCACTGTTTTACAAACCTCACTGCACACTTCATTACCGTCCTGTGAAAGATATGTAAATAGGCTTAGCCTCCCTAAAGCACTATTATTGTAAATTTTCTTACAATAAAAATTACAGGGGTTGGAGAAAAGGCTTAAATTTTATAAACCTCTGAATAATACAGGCCAACATAGGAAAAAGGATTTTTCAACTTTGGACCTTAATATGACTTAGCAATAGTCCATACAAACAACAGCTGCTGAGCCTGGTAAATCCAAATGAGATTAGGTCAAAATCACAGAAAGACACAGAGAACATTTCAAAATTCCCAGCACACTGACAATGAAGCACCAAAATGGAATCTCATTAAGGAAGGAAACATTTTGTTTAGAAATCACTTTTTTTATAAGGCTTTGTCATGTTTAATATCTCTGATGTTGCTAGAGAGGAAAAGCACAGTAAGAATCAAAAGTGTAACTACTGAACAATAGTTTCCTTCCTTCTATTCCCCTTACCTTCTCATGAAACCTCATTGTACACATCACATAACTACGTATTCTTACATCTTGTTTTCCGTATATAGACGTTTAAAAATCGTGTTTTGAGTTTAAAAAATGAGATCATATGAGAATAAATTTTCTCTTGTATAAATTGCTTTATAATAAGGAAACTATCAGAGTTGATTTTGTTAACTTCATGCACAACAGAAAAAGAAAGAAGGTCTAAAACTTCTAATAAATAAAAATGAGGATTTATACCTTTTAGACTTATGTTACTTTAGAGTAGTGTGAGTATTGTTACCCATGATCAATCAGTATAAAAGATTTTTCAAGGTCAGAGTCCACATATCTCAAAATATGCATAAAAATGTGAAGGATCATAGTTTTATTTGTCTATTTACTGAATAAAGTTGAATTTCAGAGAAGGTGAAGATGGAACAAGTTTTAGGCTATGACAAAAATTTAGAGGTTTTTGTAATCTGGTCATGGGACAGCTAAATTACTTCTGATTTGTCTGTAGTGTTTAACAACTATCCAAGCCTAATTTTTCAGCATTAAGTAATTCGCCTCTAAAAATAACCAGGAAAAAACAAATTTAAGCCTAGTTAACTGAACTGACAAAGTACAAAAGACCAATCAGGTGGACCTTGCTTTAATAGTTCCTCCACGATAGATAAAACAAGTCCAGTGTGAGGCCAAATTGGCTCTAATAAGTAGCTAATGTGAGGCTGAAGTAGTTGAATATGCTCATATAATAATCATGGATGCCAACACTCATCACGGGATAACTATATGTTAAATATTCTTCTATTTGCTTTACATCAATTGTTTTATTTAAAGCTCCCAACAACCCCATGAGGTTTTCTCCACTCTACAGGTTAGGCATTGAGACAGAATTATCTGACTTATTTAAACCTGCACAACAAGTAAACTCCTAATAGTAAAACTAGCATCGATGTGAATAATCTTCAAAGAGATCTTTGAGGGAAATTAAAGATTAAACAAATGGTTACTCAATGATTTTACTACAATCATAAGTGCTCCAGATGGGGGAGGGCAGATAGAGGGACCACCCCGAAAACACTGAGGTTCAGTGGAACTGCAGGGAGGGCAGAGACTGAGCCACTGTGAGGACTGTACCAGAGTTCAAAAGCTTGCCTACCAGACAACCTAGATACTAGCCCTCCTCTCTAGACCCTCGCCTAAAGGTGGGTACAAGTTCAAGAAAAAAAACAAAAAAACAGAAAATCGGGAAAGCAAGATATGTTTAAGGCCAGGAGAACTTTATTTAGTTCCGTATTACTGGTAGGTACATGACAGTAGCCTTGGGCTTATGTCCAAGTATCAAATGCTCCCAGAATTTTACAACTTTTCAGGTAAAATCCATATATCACGTTAAAAATGTTTAATCCACAAATATAAATGAGATAACTGTCAATATCAAGAGAGCAGTTGCTCTCTTTTATTATCAGGAAAATTTGACTCTTGGTATAGCCAATCCTCTCTGTTCAAAAGTGTCTGAAGTTGGCTACATTAGCCTCATGGTGTAGTAGAAGTCAGCAAAAAGACCCAAGAGACTGAACTCTTACCCTATCATCTGCCTTAACTTTAGCCAAGTTATGCAGTGTCTCAGAATGCCACCTTAATTGATAAATATAGAAATAATTCTACCTGGTTTACTTTCTACCTTTACAGTGATGATAACATCAAAAGTGATGGGAAACTACCTCCACCCAGGAGGCATCAGTCCATGAAAGAGTAAACTCCTCATAAATATGAATACAACGTCTGTTCTCCCCAGGCCATGAAACCTACCCCTATGTGCCCACAGTTTTAGACAATGAGCTATCCTGCATGGAGAGATTACCTGGTTTCAGCAGACCTCTCCTGTACAAAAGAAGTCATTATTATTCCCATAGAACAAACACTACTCCCAAATCTTTTCTCACTTCTAGTCAAAGAACATCCATGTTTAGAAGCTATGATTTTTAAAGTTTTGCTAATGTATACTCATTGGTAACCTGAAATTTGAGGATTTCAGAGCTTCAGAATTACTTGGTTGAAAACTTAATCCATTCCTTCTCTGAAAAAATGATTCAAAAACTAGAAGTTACAGGAGAACTAGTAAAACTTCAGTAAGTATAGTTTGACTCAAGCAATTACCATAGGATCCTTGTGATAAGATAAAATGGAATACTTAATCCTATGACTTTTTTCTCTAGTTTCTTTCATATTAGTCTCCTTGACTCCATCATCCCACTGCCCTACATAGTCTCCTCACATGATCCCTCTCATCTCCAAAACATGCTCCAAACAGCTACCAGCATTATTTCCCAAAACAAATCTGGTATCACTTCCGCTTCAAAACCTTTCTTGATGTTCCTGGGCTCTTCCTAGTGACGCTGTACACTGTTTACAGTGTTAAAAAGGCATCTTCAAGCCCACCCCAGGCAGAGGCTGAGCCAGAGTCAGCAGTGGGCATTCCAACTCCCACTTCAGTGCTCTTGTTCTCACATTCATGTACAAAGGAAAAAAGCTGACTTGAGTAGGGAGGTGTACACTGTGTAAATTTTTTAAAACTCAAAGTGTGGGGCTGATTTAAAACAAATTTTCAAATCAATATTAGAGCCATTACAGCAGATAACAAAATTGGCGAAGTGCAGACTCATCAAACAAAAAGAAAGGAGCCACATAGGCAAAGAAACAAGAATTTAGAGCTAGAAGGAACTTCGGGCCCTTATATCACAATGCAACAGGCATACGGATTATTCAGCTTTCATAGCTTTAAACATTTGATTCATGTATCATAACTTTATATTTTGAAACACTGTGTTAATTTATTTTAAAACTGTACATGCCCTGTAAACATATAAGCGACACAAAATTTAAAATAACTTAAAAATAATTGCCCATAAAATGGAATTCAGTAACTGGAATATTTTATTTAATCTTTGGGCAATTTATTAGGGACATCTAGGAATATGATACATGAAGATGTAATATATGAAAGAATGAAAATGCATGTGGAAGGTTAAAAACTAACTGTGGATAACTTCTGGATCTATGGAAAACACGAATTTTCACTATATCTAGAGCACATTTAATTGTAATTCTAAAATAAGCACAAAATAAACATGTATTAGTTGTTTAACCACTTACTTAAAAAAAGTTCAGTGGCCAGGAGCAAATACTATAAGCTATTAGTAATCAGGATTTATTTTTGTTTAATTAAAAAATACCTAATATAGGCTAAATACCTTGAAGTGGGGGAAACCTAAGTTGGTAAACTTTTTATTGAAAGATTAAGTTGAATGATGCATACTGAAGCAATAGGTTTAATGACCGCTGAATATTAAAATTGGCCCAAGATTCCCTCCCATGTAATATACTTCAGCGTAAGTATTTTTCCTCTGCAGTGGGTTAACTTTCTGTGGCACTAATTTCCGTCCCATTAATATGTCCTCTCCATAGGCTCCCTTTGGTCCTACTTCACCTTCACAGCTCCTGGATAGAGAAAGGGCTGGTGAGATATAAGGCGATGGGAACCATAGGGTACAAATTCAGCCTGTAGCCCCAGTATCCACTCCCCATCGGGCTGGTCCATTTCTGCCACCAATTAAGTACTCTCCATGCCTGGAAAACCCAGATCCCTTTTTAGCATTGTAAACTATGTAGGAGATGCTTATTATATCTGCTTTCTTCTGTATTTCTATGGTCCTATCACGATAGTAACAATGCACACAGATAAAAAAAAGTAGGCTAGAAACACCCAAAAATGGCAGGTAGAGAGACGAATACAAGGGAAAGGGCCTTTCGCTGATTAAAGGAGAAAAGGCTAGAATTTCTTCTTACAGAGTTGTCAGTGCATTAGGGGGCAATAATAACTGAAAAGGTTTCTTTAAGAGAGCAACAACAGAAGCCTGCCTATAAATTCAATAAATATCAATGCTTGTAGGAGGTAGACTTGCCAGGCTTCTGAGATTTTAAAGCTAGATGTATTAAAAAATCTTGAAGATGCAAATTGAAACCTTTAAACAGCACCCAATTTTGGAAATGGCACTCATTCCATAGTGTGAATGATTACTACTTAAAATTTTTGGTTATTTTGTAGTACTAAAAGTTGAGACATCTGCTAAGGAAGTGTGGCTGCGAAGATAAGTTACTACTATGAATATTTTCCTGAAAGTGACAAATTTATCTTCCAAGTTTCTGCATAAAATGTCCCCAGAGGAAATCACTGGGGTGGGATCGGGGATGACTGTTGTTTCACCTGAAGGGAGTTGCTGCCCTTGGTGAAAGAGGGACCAGACCTTTCCCACCTCCAGCCTTTCTGCTGTCTGTTTGCTCAGAGACCTTCAAACGCACCATCAGTTCCTAACCATACTTTAAAACCATGACATGACAAAGTTTCATCTGTAAGGAAAATCTTTCCACTTCAAGATCTCCATTTCTTTCTTTTGCTTTTTCTCTCCTGCCACCAGACTTGCTATAATTTCCTAGAACATTTGGAATACTTGGAACATTATTTATATTGTGTTTCTGGTCAGGAAATAGGAAAAGAAACCATACTAGCCACATAAACTACTTAGGGAGGTTTTACTCTATGTAAATAAAAATGGTGCATGTCGTAACAACAAAATGCCATAAACTGGGTGGATTATAAATAACAAATATTTATTTCTCACAATTCTAGAGGCTGGGAAGTTCACGATCAAGCATTGGGCAGAGTTGGTATGTAGTGAGGACCAGGTCCTCATAGATGGTGCCTTATCACTGTCTTTACATCGTGGAAGAAGAAAATAAGCTCCTTCCAGCCTGTTTTATGACACCAGTCCCATTCATGAGGGCTGTGTCCTCCCAATCCAATCACCTTCCAAAAAGCCCTACCTCTTACACCATCACCTTGAGGGTTAGGTTTCAACACACGAATCTACCTTGAGAGGACACCAACACTCAGACCATAGCAGTGCATATACAAAACAACCAGGAGATACTTTATGAACTAAAATTGTTTTTATATCTTTATCTTTATACATTATATGTTAACTATATCATATTTATATTTTATTTAGCCACTAACTAGATGTGACACTGAATAATTTTTAATTTGCCTTTCTCAATCTTAATGTCATAGCAACAAAAAGAAACGACTGAAATAGAACAGAGGTATGAACTGGGAGAAGGGATTCTAAAGATGATTTCAAAGCATGCTAAAATTTTATACATATGAGTATCTGTATATTCTGCGAAAGACCCTCAAGGATATCCATCAGATAAAACAGTTAGAAATCAATAAATAGTCTCTAATGTCTCTTCCACACAAATGTAGAATACCATGACTTGAATCAACCTACCCATATACATTCAAGGCTTGAATTCAGACTCGATGAGGCAGTTTGTGAAGTCATATTCAGAATTTCACAAACTGCCCACTTTAGCAATGCTGTCCATGACTGTCCTAATTCCCACCACTAAAAAAAATCTGTTGAACACTTTATTTATTTATTTACAGCATATTACAGGGGTACAAATGTTTAGGTTACACATATTGCCTTTGCCTCACCCAAGTCAGAGTTTCAAGCATGTCCATACCTGAGATGGTGCACACACCCATTAATTTCAATATACCCATGCCCTCCTCCCTGCTCCCACCTGCCAGAAACCCAATGAATGTTACTACTATATGTGCACATAACTGTCGATCAGTTAATACCAATTTAATGGTGAGTACATGTGGTGCTAGTTTTTCCATTCTCGTGATAATTCACTTAGTAGAATGGGCTCCACCTCTACCTAGGATAATACAAGAGGTGCTAGAGCACCGTTATTTTTTGTGGCTGAGTAGAACTCCATGGTATACATATACCACATTTTATTAATCCACTCATGTATTTATTGATGGGCACTTGGGTTGTTTCCACATCTACGCAATTGTGAATTGTGCTGCCATAAACATTCTAATGCAGATGTCTTTTTTATAGGATGTCTTTTGTTCCTTTGGTAGATGACCAGTAATGGGATTGCTGGATCAAATGGCAGTTCTACTTGTAGCTCTTTGAGGTATCTCCATATTACTTTCCACAGAAGTTGCACTAGTTTGCAGTCCCACTAGCAGTGTATGAGTGCTCCTATCTCTCCACATCCACGCCAACATTTATTGTTTTGGGACTTTTTGATAAAGGCCATTCTCACTGGAGATAAGTGATATCTCATTGTGGTTTTGATTTGCATTTCCCTGAGGATTAGAGGATTAGAGATGTTGAGCATTTTTTCATACGTTTGTTGGGCATTAGACTATTTTCTTTTGGAAAGTTTCTGTTCATGTCCTTTCCCATTTTTGAGAAAGTTGTTTGCTTTCTTCTTGCTTATTTTCCTGAGTTCTATCTAGATTCCGGTTATCAGACCTTTATCAGATGTGCAGCATGCGAATATTTTTTCCCATTCTGTAGGTTGTCTGTTTGCTCTTGTTATAGTTTCCTTGGCTATGCAGAAGGTTTTTAATTTGACCAGATCCCACTTATTTATTTTTCTTATTGCTGTGATTGCCTTTGGGGTCTTCTTCATAAATTCTTTGCCTAGGCCAATGTCTATAAGAGTTTCTCTAACATTTTCTTTTAGAAATATCATGCTTTCACATCTGTTATCCACTGTGAGTTGATTTTTCTGAGAGGTGAAAGGTGCGGATCCTGTTTCAGTCTTCTACGTGTGGCTATCCAATTTTCCCAGCACCATTTAATAAATAAGAATTCTTTTCCCCAGTGTATGTTTTTGTCTGCTTTGTCAAAGATTAGATGGCTATATGATGATGGTTTTATATCCATGATCTCAGTTCCATTCCATTAGTCTCCATCTCTGTTCTTGTATCAGTACCATGCTATTTTAGTTTCTATAGCCTTGTAGTATAGCTTGAAGTCTGGTAAATTGATGCCTCCCAATTTGTTCTTCTTGCTTAAGAATGCTTTTCCTATACAGGGTCTTCTCTCATTCCATATGAAGCATAGAATTATTTTTTCTAGATATATGAGAAATGATGTTAGTATTTTAATAGGGAGTGCATTGAAGCTGTAGATCACTTTGGGCAGTATAGACATTTTAACAATCTTGATTCTGCTGACCCATAAGCATGGTATGATTTTCCAAGTGTTTATGTCCTCTGATATTTCCTTCCTCACTGTTTTGTAGTTCTCCCTGCACAAGTCTTTTACTCCTTAGTAAAATAATTCCTAGGTATTGAGTCATTGATTTGGTTCTCAGTTTGACTGTTGTTGGCATATGGAAATGCTACTAATTTCTGTACATTGATTTTTTTTTTTTTTTTTTGAGGCAGAGTCTCGCTTTGTTGCCTGGGCTAGAGTGAGTGCCGTGGCATCAGCCTTGCTCACAGCAACCTCAAACTCCTGGGCTTAAGCAATCCTACTGCCTCAGCCTCCCAAGTAGCTGGGACTACAGGCATGTGCCACCATGCCCGGCTAATTTTTTTTCTATAGATATTTTAGTTGGCCACATAATTTCTTTCCATTTTTAGTAGAGACAGGGTCTCGCTCTTGCTGGTCTCGAACTCCTGACCTCAAGCGATCCACCCGCCTCGGCCTCCCAGAGTGCTAGGATTACAGACAGGAGCCACCGCGCCCGGCCTGTACATTGATTTTTGTAACCTGAGCTTTGCTGAATTCATTTATCAATTCCAGTAGTCTCATGGCATAATCTATGGTGTTTTCTAGAGATAAGATCATATTATCAGCAAAGAGTGATAGTTTGACCTCTTCTGCCCCTATTTGGATGCCCTTGATTTCCTTCTCTTGTCTGATTGCTGTGGCTAGGACTTCCAGCACTATGTTGAATAGAAGTGGTGACAGAGGGCAACCTTGTCTGGTTCCAGTTCAAAGCGGGAATGCTTTCAATTTTTCCCCATTCAGTAGGATGTTAGCTGTGGGTTTGTCATATATGACTTTAATCATTTTTTGGTAAGCCACTTCTATGCCTATTTTGTTAAGCATTGATATCATAAAAGGGTGCAGAATTTTGTTGAATGCTTTTTCTGCGTCTATTGAGAGGATCATATGGTCTTTGTTTGTGGTTCTATTTATGTGGTGAATTACATTTATAGATTTGTTTATGTTGAACCATCCCTCCATCTATGGAATTAAACCCGCTTGGTCATGATACATTATTTCTTTGGTAAGCACCTGAATTTGGTTTGCTAGGATTTGGTTGAGAATGTTTTCATCTATAGTCATAAGGGATATTGGTCTGTAGTTTTCTTTTCTTTTCTTTTTTTTTTTGCAGCCTTTCCTGGTTTTGGTATCAGAGTGATGTTTTTATAAAATGTGTTGGGGAGGATGCCTTCCTTCTTGATGTTGTGGAATAATTTCTGCAGGATAGGCATCAGTTCTTCTTTGTAGGTCTGGTAAAATTTGAGCGTGAAACCATCTGGTCTGGGTTTTCTTTTTAGGAAGGTTTTTTATTCTTGTTTCAATTTTGGTACTTGATATTGGTCTGTTCAGGAATTCTATTTCTTCCTGATTGAGCCTAGGGAGGCTGTGTGTTTCTAAGAATTTGTCCATTTCCTTCATATTTTCAAGTTTATGTGCATAGAGGTTTTTATAGTATTCATTGATAATATTTTGTATTTCTGTGGTATCAGTTGTAATTTCTCCTTTTTCATTACTGATGGAACTTATTAGAGTCCTTTCTTTTCTGCTTCTCCTTATCTGGCAAGAGGCATGTCAATTTTGTTTATTTCTTCAAAGAACCCACTTTTTGTTTTATTAATCTCCCATATAGTCTTCCTATTATCAGTTTCATTTAGTTGTGCTCTGATCTTTGTTATTTCTTTTTTTCCGCTGGGTTTGAGGTTGGTTTGTTCATCCTTCTCCATTTCTTTGAGACGATTCATTATATTGTGATTTGTGATCTTTCTGTCTTTTGGATGTCAGTATTTATGGATATGAATTTTGCTCTCAGGACTGGTTTAGCTGAGTCCCACAGATTTTGATTACTTGTGTCTCCTTTATCATTTAGTTCAACGAGTCTTTTGATTTACATCTTAATTTCCTCCTTACCCCAATAATTGTTCAGCAGAAGGTTGTTTAATTTCCATGACTTTGTGTAGAGATGAGAGTTTTTATTAGAGTTGATTTCTAATTTTATTCTACTGTGGTCTGAGAAGATACATGATATAATTTCTATTTTTTTTTTTTAATTTGTTGAGACATGTTTTGTGGCCTGAGACATGATCAACTTTACACAATGTCTCATGAGCTGATGAGAAAAATGTATATTCAGTGGTTTTGGGGTAGAATGTTCTGTAAATGTAGGCCATCCATGCCCATTTGTTCTAGATTTCTGTTCAAGCTCATTGCTTCTTTATTTATTTTCTGTTTGGGGGCTCTGTCCTATTCTGTCAGAGGGGTGCTGAAGTCCCTCGATATTATAGTGTTGCTGTTTTTTATTTGGTTTATATCATGTAGGATTTGCTTTATGAATCTGGGTGCACCTGAGTTAGATGCATAAATATTTAGAATTGTTACGTCTTCTTGTTGAATTGTACCCTTCACCATTATATAGTGACCATCTTTGTCTTTCGTTACTTTTTTTGATTGAAGACTTGGTTATCTGAGATCAGAACTGCCATGCCAGCTTTCTTTTGGCTTCTGTTTGCATGAAGTATTTTTTTTTCCAATCCTTCACCTTGAGTCTGAATGCATTCTTGTGGGTTAGATGTGTTTCCTGAAGACCGCAGATACTCGGCTTGTGTATACTTATCCATTTGGCCGGCCTGTGTCTATTTAGTGGGCACTTTAAGCCATTCACATTATTGAAAGAATTGATAAGTAAGGCAGATTTCTGTTCATCCTGTTGAGTTGAACTTTGTTGCTTTTTCTCTCTTGAGTCATTGTGGTATCTGGCCTTTGACCTTCAGCTTTTAGATGATTTTACACTGGTGAGTGTCTATTGTGCTGATCTGTGTATAACAGTGATCTGAGTACTTCCTGGAGGGCAGGTCCTGTCCTGATGAATTCCCTCAGTCTTTGCTTTTTTGAGAAGATCTTTGTATAAGAAACTTAGTTTTGCTGGGTACGAGATTCTAGGCTGGACATTATTCTGTTTGAGAAGACTGAGAATGGGGCTCCAGTTTCTTCTGGCTTCAGTTGAGAAGTCTAAAGTTAGTCTGATGGGTTTTCCTTTGTAGATTACCTGCTTCTTTTGTCTTACAGTTCATAGAAGGGCCTCTTTCATTTTTATTTTGCCCAGTCTGATGACTATGTGTCATGGTGTCTTCCTGTTTGCAATGAATCTCCCAGGAGTCCTTTGAGCTTCTTGTACCTGGATATCCAGATTTTTAGCAAGGCCAGGGAAATTTTCCACCATTATATCCTTAAATAGTTTATTCAACCCTTGTGTATTTTCTTCTTCACCCTCAGAGATGCCTATAATTCTCACAGTAGTCTTCTTCACATAATCCCACATTTCTTGTAGGCTTTGCTCTTTTCTTTTACTTCTCTGCTCTATCTCTGCAACTGACTTAGTTGAAAGGTATTATCTTCAATCCCTGAGATTCTTTCTTCTGTTTGACCTACCCTATTCTTGAAGCTTTCCACTATGTTTTGTAATTCCTTTAATAAATTCTTCATTTCCAAAAGTTCTGTTTCATTTTTCTTTAATATTTCAAATTCTTTAGTGAATTTTTCTTCCAAGTCCTGGATTGCATATGTGTGTGTGTGTGTGTGTGTGTGTGTGTGTGTGTGTGTGCGCGCGCGCGTGCGCGCGCACGCGCACAAGTGTGATTTCTTTGTGTCAGGTACCCATTTTCTCTTGCATATCCTTGAGTTTTCTTAAAATCCATGTTTGAAATTTTTCTTCTATCATTTTAGTGTTCTGAGTTTGGTTGATACCCATTGCTAGAGAGCTGGTGTTCCCCTTTGGGTGTGTGCTTTCAATTTGATTCTTCACACTTCCAGAGTTTTTTCACTGATTCCTTCCCATCTGGAGTAGCTGTTGCTTCTTACCTTTAAGATTTTCATTTAGACAATGATAAGCCCAGTTTAGTCTCTGAGTCAGTAGAAGGTCTTTGTGGGTCAGATTCGACCACACCATGTATCATACCTAAGTAAATGAAGTACAAGGGTGTGCAAATTGACCTCCCTGTTAGTAGGTGGTGCTTGCTGGGAGGAGTAGGCTGCAGTGTTGTTTTGGGGTCCTGCAACCAGCTCTCATTCCTCTGGAGAGGCACCCTAGTGCCTCAGGTAGTGTGTGGGGCCTTGGGACTTCCAGGTGTGTCCTTATTCTCCACCTCAGTGGGAGCAGGTGGAGGAGTGAGGCTGGGTGGGGCTGGGTTGGGTGAGCCTGCCCTCAAACTCCACAAATGCTGTTAGCAGGGGTCAAAGGTCTGCTCTCTAATTCTGGGCAAACCTGCCAAGGAGAGGCTGAAATGGCCCCACTGAGCCCAAAAGTCCGGTGTGGAGGTGGTGCTGTCTGAGATCTGCAGTCTGGAGCAGGCCTTGCTCCTTTCCAACTTCTCCTACTCTGCGGTTTCTCCTGGGCCTCAGCCAGCAGACAGGACCTCAAGGCAGTGGAGCTCCCCCAACTGTGATGCAAGCTGGGAAGTTCCCTGCCCAGGATCACAGCCAGAGCTGGGACCACGGCCCTCCTATGGGAGGAGGCTTGCCCCTTGAACATGCTGCAGCCAGGACCCACTCTGATCTGCCCCTGAAGGCATACACACCTCAGTAGGCTCGTTTACAAATATCTCTTCTGTTCCTCTGGGCAATTCGATCGAGACCTG
The DNA here is from genome assembly GCF_020740605.2 of Lemur catta. Classification (NCBI taxonomy): domain Eukaryota; kingdom Metazoa; phylum Chordata; class Mammalia; order Primates; family Lemuridae; genus Lemur; species Lemur catta. The sequence continues at coordinate 56,037,975 of NC_059130.1, forward strand.
GGTGTATGGGATCTGGCCTGCAGTCCTGCCATCTGGGCCCTGGAAATTAATCCCTATCCCTGCCAAGGAGAAGAGTGCTAGTCTCAAGTCACCCACGGTGTGCCCAAGCTGGATCAATGTCTCTCCACCTTACGATTTGCCCTGCTCTCCTGGAAACACCAGGCAAGCAGCCCCTGGGAGGGCTGGCGGGTAGGGAGCTCACAGTCCAAGTATCCCTCAGTCTGCTGCAGGGCCCCAGAAGGAAAGGTCCTGTTCCCTGCAGATGCCTCTGGGTGGTGGCTAAATTGTCTCTCTTGGCAGTGGCGGGTAGGGAAGATGAAGGGGAGAATGAAGCAATATGGCGCCTGCTGATCGGCTGGCTGTGTCCTGTGGGACAGGAGGTGCCCTGTCAGCAAGAGGCTCACCTCTCACTGGCAGCAGCCATCTCTGAGCTGGTGTTGGCAGGTCTCTTCAGCAGCTCAGGAGCCCACCGCAGTCTGAGAAGCAGTGGGGGGGAGGGGGCGGAAATTTAACCGTTCCACCTACCCTTGTCCCTGGTTTCCAACCCTCTAGGGGTTTAGACCCTGCCAATGCTTTTCTCCTTCCAGTTCTGTTCCGCAACGTCTTCCTGAGGAGTCTCCTGTAGTTTCAGGCACCTTCCTTCTGACCCTCATCCGATTTATGTTTTTCTGCCTGTTTGTTTTTTTCACTTTCATCTAAAATCTCTCTCTCTTGCAGAGACACTCTGGCTGGTGGTTTTCTCTTCCACCATCTTGCCCCCACTCTCTGTCTATATGAAAACATTTTTTAAAATCCATAAAATGAAGCATGTCAGAACAAAGACTCAAATGCATTATTTTTCTTTTTTAAAATTTAGGGCCTTGTAGGAGAGCCGTGCAATCTATTAAGCATTTTATCTCAATCTTCATACTATCACTTTAAGGCAAGTTTCCCAATCCTTAGATACTTATCTAAAATAATACATCTATAAAAATGAGCCAGGCAATATACTACAGAAAAAGTCACTCTATCAGGATTTGAGTGCCAGATCTGCCACTGACTGGTTCACTTAGACAAGCCATATATATCTGAAGGCAGCGGTCCCCAACCTTTTTGGCACCAGGGACTGGTTTTATGGAAGACAATTTTTCCATGGATGGGGAAGGAGTGGGGGGAGGAGCTCAGGCAGTGATGTGAGTGATGGAGAGCAGCTGTAGCGGCTCTATAAACAGATTAAGCTTCACTCACTTGCCCACCGCCCACCTCCTGCTGTGTGGCCCGGTTCCCAAGTTTCATGGGAGACAACTTTTCCATGGACTGGGGAAGGAGTGCTGGTGTGGCAGTGGTAGAGCTCAGGCGGTGATGTGCGGCCTGGTTCCTAACAGGCCACAGACACCAGTCCCTGGCTGCGGCCTAGGGGTTGAGGACTGCAGCCCTAAGGAACTCAGTTTTCACATTTGTATCATGGTGACAATGCTTGTCCTCATCTACTGCAGGTCATCAAGAGAACAGACATGAATATAAATGCTTTAGGACGTTAGAAGTGATGGACAGATGTCTAATACAGTAAGTGATGTGGTGGGGGTTCCTGTCAAGGGTTTCTGGAGAGATTTGCTGTAAGCTTTTGGAAGAAGGCAAGACAGCAGGGGACAGCTGTACAGTGGCCTCGCACACAGGTCCAGAGCATCCAGGAACTGGGAAGGCCCAAGGAAAAGCTGCCTACTCAACAAGGTGACAGCCAGGCCCAATTCCAAACTGCCCTCCATTCTGCTCCCTTTTGTTGCATTACTCCATAAAGAAACCCTGTGTACCAAGGATTCTTTAACTTGGCTTACCAGGGGTCTTTTCCCTAAGAGTTGATAGCTAATTTGATTGAAAAGTTTTCTTTAGCATCCAAACCAGCGATCTTCAAGTTGGGTTTATGGGGTTTGGGAGTCTTGTTTGGAGGGAGGAATACTCCTGTGGAATCTATTTACAAATCATCAATTAACCCCTCCCCAAAAGTATCTCCTTCAAAACACCTAAAGTCCTGTTGGTTCTTTCTAGCCATATTCTTTTTTCCCTTTTCAAATTCATCCTTTGCCCACATTACAAAACAAAAGCAAACATCTTACTTCTCAGCAATCTGCTTATGGTTCAGTGCCTTGGGGTGTAAAACTCTCCAGGACCCCAAGCAGACGGCTGTTTTGAAATACCCACAGGATTACAGATGTTGAGAAGGTGAAAGACTTTCATGACTGAGAAACAAATGCTTTCAGGAGTCAGGGAAAAGTTTCCATTTCTTTGCTCAGAACAACATTGGAGGAGGACCTAATCAAGTTGTCAGGCAATAGAACACTGAAAATTGTTTTTGTAATCAGTCTCTAGATAACTTTTGGCATATAACTCAGGAGTTTAAAAAATAGAATGGAATTATACTGACTTCATTTCCATATATTTATTCATGTGGCAAGATTTAAGCACTTCCATTTAAAAAGAAGCACTTGATTTGATTATGAAGTTTATCTTATTCTAGCAATAAGTAACATTTACTTATTCATAAATGAACTAATTTTAAGCCCCATACATCTCATTACCAGATGACTTTCTCATAAAATTTCACCTATGCTTAATCAATAGTCATCAAAAATTTAACATATGTGTTGTTCTGATCAATTGTGCACTAGTGAAAATCATAACAATTCAAAAGAAATTTTATTCAATATTTAGAGCCTTACTGTCACAAGAACTTTTAAGAAAAATAGATGTAGGAATACTGAGTGTGTGTGTATATATCACAAAAGTATGACACAGTAATAAATGAAAGACTTGCAAATGTAAGAATGTTACACTGGGATTTAGTTTTATAGAAGAAGAAGAATAAATGAGTTCTTGAGGAAAAAGATCCATGTGAAATTTCTGACACTTCTAGAAGAGCTTATACATGTGTTTCTTAAATGAATGATGAAGGGTATCAAATCACTTTGGTATTTAATTTAGGTTCCATCGGGTGCATTTAAAACAGTGATTTTTAAAAATTAATATTTATAATATCAGAAATGTCATCTGCAACTAATCAAAATTATGAGGAAAAATTTTAGATATTAACTTTAAAAACATATGAAGAAAGCAAATCATTTTTCAAAATCTTTTTAGAGCATACTCAAAGAAAAATATTCAGAAATACTGAAATACCTGTAAGCAGAGAGCCTGTGTTAATCATATAAATTTTGACTTCTAATAGAAAGACAAAGACAGGATTATTTCATTAAAGTACAAAAGCTGTCTCAAGCATCCCCTACAAGTTGCCAAATCTGGAATTCTGAACATAGTAAATGTCCAGTAAACAACACACTAGCTCACTGACAAAGTATTTTGATGATTCAACTGATATCTATTAATAGCTTATATAATGTACCATATTACTTAAAAATTCTAAGGAGATATTCTTTAAACTTTTAGCCAAATATCAATCAAAATTATGTTACTGAAATGATGTCCTGGACTAGGTAATAAGTATGCTAAATTTTATTCCCTAATTCTTTTCTGGACATCCATTTATTCTGTTACTACAGTATGCCAGGTATGATGCCGGGCCCAGGAAGTCCAGATGATGAACAAAATATATTCTTTATATTTCAAAGGAGTGCCCAGGAGGAGGCCAAGCTGTACTCTGGCATAAGTACTACGATAGGTATGCAAAGTTCAGAGGCAGCACAGAAGACGGAGTGAGGAGCTGTGGGGTGGGGCAGGCAGAGGTCAGAAATGGTCTTTCAGAAAAGGTATGTTCAACTGAGTCTTGAAAATGGGCATGTGTTTGTCAAGAGGGTTTCAAATAAAGAGAAGCAACTAAGCTATGGAGTGAAGCCATCCGGCTACCTAGAACCTTCCTCCCTGTACTGTAAGTAGTTTAGGATGGCTGGTGGAGGGGGCATGACTATGTACACTGTGTTCACAGCACATGCACTGGGGGCGTAGAAATGACAGAGTGGCAAGAGACGAAGCAGAAGCCAGACAAAGGAAGACTTTATTATATGGCACACCAAGGTGTTTGGACTTGATCCTGTAGCAAAGGCAGCCATTAAAGGGTTCTTAAACCAGGCAGTGATGCAGATTTGCCTTTTAGAAAGATTACTTCCCTGCAGTGTGGGCAAGGAATTTGAGGGCTGCGGGTAGAATATGAGCAAGGCTACAAAATAATTATCAGTAGTGCTCCTGGAAGACTCCTGGCAGTAGAGGGCTGTACAGGAGGGGTGTTGGTGGGAGGAACCTTAGCATATAGCCTCTAGACAAGTTGGTTGCCAGCCCTATAAGCAGGAGTGTAGGGGGGAAGGAAGCAAGGAGAAGCCCAGAATGAGTTCTAGGTTTTTTGAGGTATATAATTGGGTAAATAGTATTGCAGTTGGCCAAAATATGGAATCTAAAGGTGAATGTCAAGTTTTGAGGAAAAGAAAGTATCTTCGGGCCACTAATTCCACGCCCTCATTTGTTCTGTGAGGTAGGTAGCATGAATATTATTATCCCCATTTTATGCTCAGTGGGGTAATATTATTAGCTCACTATCACATGCAACAGTTTTGGGAAGCTTACTACATACCAGGCTTAAAAGCAGTTAACCAAGGGAGATACAGTCCTTGCTTTCACAAAACTTATATTCTGGTGGGGCTGGGGGGAATAGAACATAACAAAGCAAGCAAATAACAAACTAAGGTATGAAAGACCATGATGGGGACATGAATGAGGGGTATGGGTACTTTATCTAAGGTAGTCAGGGAAGGTGTCTCTGAGATCACATTTGAGCTGACACTTCACTGCGGAGAAGGAAGTAGTCATGCAAGTTTGTAAGAGTTGAGCATTCCAGGCAGAGAGGAAAGCAATTGAGAAGCCCCTGAGGTAAGAAGGAGCTTGATTTATCACTGAGAGAGGAATTCCAAATACCAAAGCAACTGCAGAGCAAGAGGAAGTCCAGATTACAAGGGCATTCCTGGGAGGGCGAAGGTCAAAGACTCTGGCACCTTAGGGCATCACTGGCATAGCATAAACTCTTTGGGGATAGCCTAGGAACCAGATCACCATGCACAACACTTTGCCTCTGAGAAACTGCATTGTGATTGAAAGAAATCAAATATTTCCCCCCAAAATATACTTCTTTGACGGTATTTTGAGATGGCTGTTCAGAGAGCTTGCAAACAGAAGTAGCCCTGCAAAGCTGTCTTTTGTAGGGGGAGATTTGCATCTTTAGAGAAAATCTGCATTGATCCAGCAAGGCTTTCTCGGAGGCCCTCCCTGGTCTGAATCTAAGAAAGAGTAACTGAGAGTCTGACACCTTTTAAGTTCTGAAAGAAACATTCACAATCTATTCTCTCTGAGGGCTGCTACCTGTGAGGTTTCATGTAACTCAACCACCTTTACTAGCCAAGCCTCCTCTTTTCTTCCCCCATAACCTGTCTTGCCACCACAACCTGATTTATCACCAGGACCTGTTTTTGGCGAGGCTCCAGCCCCCATTTTTCTTTATGTAACCTCAAGATGGTATAAAAGCATTAACCATCTGGCCAATTCTTTGAGTCTTTTTTTACATTTTGTATGATTCTCATGCATACGTGTGCACATAATAAAATTTGTAAGGCCTTTTTTTTTCCTGTTAAGCTGTGTATTATCAGTTTACTTTATAGAATCAATTATCAGAATTTCAGGGGAAAAATTTAAACTTCCCTACATGATCCACAAATGCTTTTGAAAGGCAAGTCATTATTCAGTTGAGGACTGCCTATTTTGGCATTGAAATAGGGCCAAGAACATACTCATTTAGTTTTGCCTAGAGAGATGAACTTAAAAATCTTTAGCTGAACAGAATTCATCTTGAATTTATCCCCTCAGAGCAAGAAACAACCTGCAGTTCAGTGGCTGATGGCTTAGTCATGCCATGCCATGATGTGTGGAAGTGGCATGGAAGCAGAGCCTCCCCTTGCCATCCTCAAGGCTGTTACAGGGATTAGAGAGGCAACATTAACCCACAGGAAGCCCCAGTAGCTTGGCAGGATGGGGCAAGGAGAAATGGTACCCCTTGCCAAGCTGGGTTCCTGTCCACACAAAACCGAAAAGCCACAGAGGGATTGGATGTTGGGGTTGCCCACTGGCCCTGACATAGGCCATCCTAGGAAAGTTGTCCAGTCAGCCCTCTGGAACACACTGCCCATGCCTCCTATCCTGTGGTCATTTTTCCACTGATGCTTTAAGGGCTACCAATTCTTTTGCCAACAGTCTTTCAACAGTCTTTCTCCACTGAGCCACATGGCTTCAACTTCTACTTGCTGGGGATGATATAGATCAACCCTCTGACCCTCTCTGAAAAGATCCCACTTTATAGCCCCCTTTCTCAGATGCACCTGCTTGGTGTATCAAAATAGTATCTGTATTTAAAGTTTGCCAGTATGGCCCAAATAAATTGCAAGAGAATTAAATTATTCCTGAATTATGAAGCCCCTTTCAGAATATCAGACTGAGAAGTTATATTAATATATTATATTCACTTATTTTAAAGATGGCTCCAAATATTATGAAACACCTCCTTTGGAATGAGCTAGAAACTTCTGGCACATTCTGGTCGGCAGACTCATCCCATGTCTGAGCTCATTTCAAACCACACTCCTCTTCTTCCCCTTACTTTAGTCCACTGGCCAACTTTTTGTTCCTAAAGTCACCATTCAGCCTCTAGCCAGAAGAATTTTGAATATGCTTTCACAGAGCCTGTTCCTCTCCTTTCTAACAACTTTCACAATGGCAATTTTTCATTTCTTCTCAGTGACTGATTCCCCTGTCTCCCCTAGTGAAGACCCAGACCTCCATGAGGGCAGGGACCACAGACATTTTTACTTACTGTTGTTGCATCCCCAGAACCTAGCACAGTACCTGGCACAAAGTAGGTGCTTAATAAATAGCTGCTGAAAAAATACTATGAAGTATATTAAATGATGGTAACGTTTAGCTTCTGAGAGAGGATCAGCCTAAAATCATTCAAATCAAGGCTGAGGAAAGTTAAGGCTTAGCTATTCTGTTTTTGGTAAAAAGATACAGGAAAATTTTTGTGATTATTTGGGTGATGAACTTACTTTGGATACAATTCTAAAAAGTTTAACAAGTTAACAATATTCATTTGGATATGTATGGAGATGACCAATTTTAAAACATCTTTTTTTTTAATAGAATAAGAATTGATTTTTGAAAAGGCTCACCCATGTCAGGCCAAATTAAAGAAAAGCTACCACTCGCTTTATCAGGTATAGTATTAAGCACTTTATGTACTTTTTTTCATTTAATCCTCATATCTGATTATTACTTCAGTTTACAGATAAGAAAATTGAGAGAGACGTAGGTTGCCACTTGAATACTAAGTGGCAGAGCCAGGATTCATATCCATGTCGTTCCAAGCCATGTTTTTAATGTAAGTTGTGTTTTAAAGCTAGGAAATAAATGCTGACATTACGTAATAATGTGTTTCTCTCTGCCAATCAAACACCCCATCTTTCTTCCAAAACATGGTCCAACACAGCAGACTTCCTATCAATTGCAGCAAATGATCAAGTATTTAAAATAGGATTTGGCGGTCAATGATGTGATAGCAGAGAAACTAGACAATTCAAGTTAAAGGAATAAGCAAGAATATAAACTGGCATTTACTGAAATTTTGTTTTATGTCAGATTCTATATTAGATGCTTTAATATATAATACTTCTTTTAATCCTAAAAATCCTATGAGATAGTTAACATCAGTCAAGAAAAAAGAGGTTTAGAATAGTTGTGGTATTTGTATATTCCCAAATCAATTTCCCTCTTTTCTTTATGCATGTGAAACTTCCCCCACTCCTTTTTTTTCAGTTGGGAATCACACTGTCTGGAATAAGGACAATATTTCCCAGGATCTATTCCAGCTAGGTGAGGTTATACCACTAAGTTCTGGGCAATGAGATATAATAAAAAGTATATGATGGTATCCAGGATGTTGTCCTTAAGAGACCCTGGGCTCTTGCCTTTTCCCTCCTCCTTTTTTGCCTTCTTTCCTCCTTTCCACTAATTGTAACTTGGACGTGATGGCTGAAGCTCCACCCTGGATCATGAGGTTGAGGGCCTCATCTTATATGTGGTAGATCCAAAAGGTGGAATCAGCCTAGTTTTCAGAAAACTGTAGAACTATCACACCAGCTCTGGATTGTCTAGGAATTTTTTTTTAACGTGAAAGAGAAATAAACAGCACTTTAATTAAGCCATTGTTCTTTCAGTCTCTGTAACTGGTAGCTAATCTTAATTAATCCAGCAACTCATAAAAAGCAACGGTAGAGTTCAAACTCAGGCCCATCAGTCTGCAAATTTCATGCTCTTAGATAAAAGCCTGAAGAACTCTTGCTCATAATTTGCAATAGATTTTGAAAAAAAAAAGTGTTTCAAAATGCTGAAAATGAACTTCACAGAAGAAAATAAGGAAGGTTCAAAATGCTCTCAAATCTGCATACCTAAGAAAGAATCAAAGGAATATGCTACTGAAGAATTTGGTCTTTATTAGAGAAGAACAGAGGAAGATCTCAGTCACCTGCATGGAGCTAGAAACAGAAAAGAAATGGAAACTGTGCCCTGGCAGCTTCTGTGAAAGATGCTGGACTGTTAGTGGAAGGGTGGGCATGGCAGAATGAAGCCACGGAAATGGCCACAGGATGATATGGATGAAAAGAAAGAATTTAAAGGGACTCTAAATTCAAAGCAGTAGATGAAGTTCAAACATACACAGGCTGAAAAGGAACAAGCAGAATCATGTGACCCATATCAAAAACAGCATAAAGGTCAAAGAGACAAAAAGGAAAGGTCAAGGTTGAAGCCCTGACAACTCATTTTTATTCATTTCCTTTACTCGGGTTCACAGGAGCATTAAAGGAGTAAATTTAAATTGTGTTGCAATTGAGTAGAATCCTAAATGAAGGCAAGTCATAGAACAGGGAGTTTATTATTACCCTTTGTTCAATTTCTAAATGAACAACAGTGATAAGAACTTAGGAGAGAGATCAGTGATTGCAGTTAGGCCTGAATTTATTTAACACATTGTCACACCAGGAAAAAAAATTTTTCCCTGGGGCCATGGTGTTTTATTAAAACAAAACGATCCTTTCTAATTTGTTATTTGTTATTGTTTTCTGTGCACAAGTTATATGCAACACAATCCACGTTTTTAAACCATCAATATTAACTGTAACAATAAGAACATCAACAAGTAAGATTTTCACAAACCCACTGCAGGGTTTTGCTTCATGAGGTCCTGGGCTCAAGACTGGCCTGAGTTAAATACAATTTACATAGCAGTCAATGTGTTAAGATCAATCTGAAATAGAAAAATAGGTTATTATGCTGCTAAAGGCATTATTTTAAATACCACAGAATATAAGTCATAATAAAGGCATGTAGGTAGTTTAGAAAATACAAATGGGAAATAAAATGAAAGTAGGCAACACCAATAAATCTAAAGGCAGCTATATGAAAACAGACATGAAACAAATTAGAAGGCATTTTACAATTGGTTAAATAAAATCTCCACTATAATTGGGCCTCCCAAATTCCTTTTGAATGGTCACAGGTCTAAATTGTTTGCTGGTGCACCCAGTACTCTGGGAGTAAGGACAGCAGTGAGGGAAATGCTATACACAAGGCAACGCAAATCATTCCACCAAGTGTGGAGGAATATGATCAAATCAGAATGCATTAGTTTCTGATAATATCGGTGTATGGTAGAAGGACGCTGGAAAGGAAAATAAAAATAAAATTAGAAAATTCAACTTCAGAGATACTAAATGAAAATCAGGGAGTAGATTGAACAGATTATTTTTGTATGGATAGTAAAAAAAATCAAAAAGGAACATAAAATGCTCAGATACTATTGAAATGATCTGAAAACTGAAAAATAAACCTTATTTATAAACAAAGCTGATGAAAGCAAGAATCCTCTAAATCTCACAATATTTTCCCCCTTCAACTTCAGAAAATAAAGCAAAAAAAAAAAAATGACAAATTTTAGGCCACTGCAGGAAAATATCCACATAGATTAGTCTAAAAAAACTTGGAGGAGCTGGCAGTTTTATTGATTAGGGCCCTTTTTTATTTTAACAAAGGTTGGTGTTTTCATTCTGAGGATTCAGAAGATTGAAACAGCAATGGACAATGGTGATAGAGGTAGGGAAAAGGCTTAAAAAACCAAATCTCAACTAGTAAAATGAAATTACTCAAAATGTGAAAATATTCATGTTAGGCTGAACATGTTGGAACACTTTTCCAATCAAAGAAAAACAGAATACATTTCAAGGAACAGTAAACTTATTTCTAACATGCAGATTTAAAAATTTTTTTGTATACTAAGTTTAAGAAAAGTGCCATGACTCAACTATGTGCTTGATGACAACTTTCCCCCAATTTTCTACCTGAACTATGATACCCGTTTTCAGTTTAGCAAAATATCAGACATGTTAGGGCTTATATTCTTAAATCACACAGGCCCAATCACCTGGGCTTTAGCTGTTATTTTATATTTTTTTCATAAAGCTGCTGATTAGCAAAGCCAGAGGCAAAAGAAAGCCATCGAGGCATCCACAGCTCAAAGAGTATTTGCAGTTCTCAGGAGGTATGACCTGTACACATGGAGGGTACTGGAATTAAGTAATTATACTGCAATTTGACTTCTTTTCCATGCTCAGTCCTATACTTAGGTTAACGTTATCGGAACAGTCTGATAAAGATACATACCCATTAATGTCTTAATATACACTGAACAAATTGCTATTTTAATTTGGTTACATATTTAGAATTTAAAATTTTCATACCCATTCTCTTTTTACAGTTGAGTATTTTTTTTTTTTTAAGTTTTTAGGCAAGGTGAATTTATTCAAGGAAGTTCACACACTGGTTTTGTTTTCATATTTGGCTTTGTCCTTTTGGGGGTAGTCTTTCCGACCACTAAGAAAAGTCTTCCACAAATGTCATCTGACTGAAGGCAACCTACGGACTTTGGGAAGTGAGTTGAGGGCACAGATTAATGAGCCAACACTGAGCCTGCTCCCATCTGACCTCTCAGCACCTGCTTGCTCAACTGCAACCCGGGAGGAAGAACCTCTTGAGTCTCCTCCCTAAACGGGGCACTGGCTGCCCCCTTCTCCCTCAAACAAATCAACGCCCAACACTGCCACCAAATTGTAGGCGAACAACGAGTATCCAAGAGCATAAAATGTTTCCTAACAAAAACAGCGCCAGGGCAGGGGGCAGAGAAGAGCGAGCAAGCGTGGACACCCCCGGGGAGTTCCGCTCACCTGGAGCGCGACTCCTGCCTGGGAATGCGGAACCCTTTCCCGCGCGACCCCGAGGATTCACTCAGGCGCCGCGCCGGGACGGCTGGGCAGAGAGGGAGCACCTCGGCGCGGCCGCGCGCCCCTCCTGCCCCGCATGACCCCAGCACACAGGGAGGTCTTCTCAGCTGCTCCGCGCCCCCTCTCCCGGAGGCGACAGGGAGCCGCAAAGCCGCCACCGCCCGCAGCCCGGTTGGCAGGTGAGGCGTGGACAGGTAACCACACCTGCCCGGCCAACCCCACCTGCTGCGTCCCCTTCCCCCGTCCTCCTCCTCCTCCACCTCGGTCGCCTCGCCTCCTCCTCCGCGAGCCGGGGTGTCACGCTCCGACCTACCTGCGCGACCCCGGCGCCGGGCGCGGGCGCTCCCCGCGGCGTGCTCCCGCGCCACTCCGGGCGCGCCGGCGGCGGCCCCGCGCCCGCACTTTCCCGGCTGCCGGCGGCTGCGGGCTCAGCGGGAAGCCCCGGCGCTGCCCTGCCAGCCGCCGCCGACCGGCTCCATTGTGACGCGGCGCGTTCCGCCGGCCAATGGGCGCGCGGCGGCGCGAACCGCTGACTGAGTTCGCGGGTGGGGGAGGAGGGGCCGGGGCGGAGGCAGGGGGTGGGAGCGGCGGCGGAGGAGGAGGAGGAAGAGGAGGAGGAGGCTGCCACCGCGTCGGTAGTTGCTCCTGCTGTGAATTTTTCAGCTTCCCGGGCCCGAGTGTTTGCCCAGCTTTGGAACTGCGGGAGCCGGTGACTCACCTCTCGCTGCTGGAAACAAAGCGCAGCTGCCATCTCCCCGAGCGCGCCATGTGGCCATCCCGGCGCCCTCGCCCAGCCTCGGGTCCGCGGGCGGCAGCGCGCAGCCACGCATCTCACGGGGAAGCTGGAAAGCGCGGCGGCTGTTGTCCAGAGCCCAGAGGGGCTTAGGGCTGCTCCCAGGCGCGCCACGCTAGAGACTTTGGCGGTACTGTGCCTGTGTGTACGGCCCCTGAGTAACTTGTTCTTTAGACTGCTTGCGTTGGGCCCCAAGGGAAGGAACCCACCTCCTACACTCTGAAGTCCCTTTACCTTTCTTTACCTTGCTTGCTTAGAAAGATTGCAGGGCCCAGCCCCTGTGAGGGAGGCTTTACAGTTGTACCAACTAAGCGGCTTAAGTTAGATTCTGACCTCCAACAGCATCCACTTCCCTCAGATGCCCTTATTCTCGGGATAGGGAGGGGAGACCACATGGTCGAGAGGCTGTCCCCATAGACATAACCAATGTTTTATTGCTAATCAACTGCAGGTCCACCCCATATACTGCTCCACCTGCTTCCCTCCCAAGTGGCCCTGCATTTGAAGACCAACAATGTGCCTTACAAAACAAACAAAAAATTAATACAAGCCCAAGAATCTGAGGGACAAATATTTTTATCATCCTCACCCACTCCCCACTCTCACCCTCATCGCAGTTTTAGTTCAGTCTCTGCCCTGGCTATTATGTCCAGCACAGTGATTCAATTAGGCAAGATTTATATCTTTTAGTTGCTATGATGATCACATTTCCATTAAAGAAAGAAAAACAACTTTGTACAGGCACTTCCCAGAGGAATAAAATGAAAACTGTAACAGACTCAGCATTTGGGGTATCTGATCAATTTGTGTAAATGGGAAAATGCACCACTGAATTATATGACACTGAGTTGTGTCCCACAAAGACTGTTCAGATCAGAATACAATTTGAGTCACCCTGAAAGGAAATAAAAACGCTGTCTTTGTGTCAATGCTCTGTTCTTTTCTTGTCCACTCAGAAAGAAGACAGCTGCCATCTCAGAATGGACTGAGTCTTGGAGGAAAAGCTGAAAGAGCATTCCTTCATTTGGTCATTCAACAAGTTTTTGTGAGTTTATATGTGTGAGACACTGAGTATGCACAGACCTACCAGTCTAATTTAGATTTGTTTGATCCTCAAACTGCTTGCCACCTGGAGAGAGAGAAAGAAAATATATAATAATGAAACAAGGAAAAAGTGAGTGCCATAGGAAATACAGATTATAAAGTCATGACATTAAAACTTGAAAATATCCAATTTTGCATCTGTATCTTTGAATGTTTGGAAAAGAATATTCTCCTTCCAAATCCATGAGCAGATAACTCATTTTTCTATTATAGCATTATTACTACCTGTGTGACTTGGGGTAGTTACTTCTTTGGAGTCACTCTTTTCATATACAGAATAAGGATTTATAATTAGATGATCTGTTAAGATTCCAATTCCAGTGATGATAGGAATAAAAAAGTGATTTCGATCCTTGGTAACCCAAGTTACCATTAGCAGGAAATTAGAGTGATCAAGTTCATTCAAACTGTATTAGCTGTGGGTAGATCTCAGATGTGTAGCTTATAAATGTACTTATTATTTTTTCCTAATTCTTGTTAACAAAATTGTTCTTCATGGTAACAACATTTAACTGACACTGGAGAGAGAGGACTTCTGATTTTGAGATATTGCATCCAGGGATTCCTCTCTGGAACATGAGTATCAAATAGATATTTCTCTTGTTCTTCCTTCTAGGACATGTCATATAAGCTCCTGCTTGGATTGCAGTGAAGAGAAAGATAAATAACCTGAAATGCTGTTCTTGGAGAATTTTTTAATACTATGCAGATGATATGGGCCCATAAAGAGAGAGTATTTAGTGACTAGAAAGTTTTGACATCCAAAGGTAGGCCTTGTAATGAGAAATATAAATACTGTTGGAGTTTTTTATACCTGTGCCAAGTTTTCCACTGCATTGTAATCTCTTTGAAAACAGGACCCCACAGAGTCTTGGAATATGTTTAGTGCTTATAGGAGTATCTGAAATTCTCTAAGGGACTCTCTGATCAATTTATTTTGGTAAAAAAAATTCTAAAACACTCAGCCATTATTTTCACAGCCAGATTCATCCAAGTCTGCAATAGTGATTAAAAATTCCATCATATGTATCAAACACTGTCTAGCAGTGTGCTAGACATCATGGGCCATACCAAAGAAGTGTGAAACTTGGTCCCTGAACTCGGAAGCCCACAATTTAGATGAAGACAGAAAACAATCAAGGGCTTCTTATGCTCAAATGAAGAGGCGATAGAACAATGTGGGTGGAAGTAGTCAGAAAATGCCTCATGAGGAACTTAAATTAAATTTTGAAACAGGAGCAGGATTTAGAAGGACTACATTCTATACCATTGCCTTATCTGCCCCAAATGTTGTTTTAAAATAACCAATCCACCATCGGGGCTCTTTCCGGCAAGCTGAGAATTTGGAGAAGAAGCCAAAGTGAAAATATTTTGTTCCTACAGTATCTCACAAACAGCTGGTGGTGGGGTCTTTACATTCACATGACAGAGGGGATGAGAATGAACAGCATGTGTAGCCAGTTCCTCTATCCAGCGACACAAGCAAAGTCACAAAGAACAGAAATGAGACGGTTATGACAGTTTGGTTATCTGGTGGCTGAATTCTATGACCCATATGAAGTAATCACCTAACTCCTGAGTTTGGCAGGTCTTTTCTGGGCTGATAACGTGAAAAGAGAAACAGAAAAAGGAAAAAAAATGTTTGAGTGACATCAGCATTAAGCTATGCTCCATGTGGCTGCTTCAATAAGAGTTTAGTTTTCTCTCAGTCTTGAGAAAATTTTTATGATCAATGGAAGACAGAATATTATCTAACATTAGCAGTTCTTTTCCAATTCAGTATTTTAAAAATCCTTTATGATAATGAAAAATCCTCTATCTCTTCAAATTAATTAAGCTTTGAATGGTCTACAACATATAAAAGAAAGCACTGGAGCTCTGACAGAGGTGAGGGAGAATACCAAGATAAATACAATAATTCCTTTTCTTAAAGATATTGTACTCTGGCATGGAAGGCATAGCCTGAGAGCATAGAGCCTCCTAAAGGGGAGGTGAGGTTGGTGAATGAGCACCGCAGGGAGAAGCATACTGAACATGGGACTAAGGAAGTTTAGCTAGCTTCAGGGTTCTAAATTGGAAGGTTACTCTAACAGTATGTATAACTTTTAAAGCTTGTCTCAGCCTCATGGTTCAAATTTGTTCTAATGAAGCATCAGATCAGAAGAAAAGAGTAAAAGTCACTGGGTGAAAGCCACTCATAATTTTGCATTCTCAAGAGGTTTGCCAAAATTTCCCTGGTTCAGCTGTGTATGATTGAGCATGTTTTCACTGATGAAAGATATTTATTTATTTATTTTTGGTCAAATAGTTCACCATGTTTTTTTGACCTTTTCAATCTCCTGGTTGCACAGATTTAAAATGATTTTTCCTTGAGCCTGGGACAAATTCTGAGAATGACCCCTGAGAATGAGCTCAGTGGTGAAAATTCTGAGGACAGGATGAGTTGAATATTGCCCATGTGTTTGGAATAATGTAGCTTGACCTAGAAATCCAAACTGCAATTGTGCAAGGCTGGCTGAGCACTTCTAAGTCAATCCCCTGTCATGGTCCCAGTCTGCAATAGTCACAACTAGTTACTCTGTGTTCTCACCACCCACTTTGCTGACAGCCCCCTCTGCCTTAACTATACTGTGCCTCTTCCTTATCAGACAAGTGCTGTGAAGGTGACCTTCGAGCCCTTTCTCCTGCTAAAAACACCAATCCCTGCAGCAGGATGCCTGACATCCTCAGTTGATCTGTCTTCTGGGAAGTTGTCCAAAAATTTCCTTGAAAATTTCTCATGCATCCCATTTAAAGAAAAAATATATGCTGTCATCTGGGTCACATATGGGAGTGCTCCATAGAGAAGCCAGGAAGTTATTGACTCTCGTCCTTTTCCTACCCATAAAAAGAAAGTGACTTCTAAGAAAATATTTGCCCCACAGCCAGGCTGAAAGCCCAAAATTAAAGCAAAATTAAAGCTCCTCTGCTCCGGTGAAGTGGTCTTAAGCCCTGATGCGTTCTGCTAATGCTGAGACACTTGCTGGAATCCCTGGGAGGATTCAGTCTGTGTTCCCTCACCCTGTTGAAATCTGGGCAAGAGGTTTCCTGGTGCTGTTAAAGTGGCTGGTTTCTGAGGTTCCTCTGGTGAACCATTCCGTTTCTTGGGTTTGAAGTAACCCAGGTATAACACCAGCCAGATCTTAATTTCCCCTTTTTTTTCTAAGCAGCTGTGGTTTTTTTCTTGGCCTAATATAAAGGCCATCTGTTGATTATAATACACATTGATTACTGGACTTCATTCTCAACCAAACTGAGAGTAGAAGCTGATATATCTCTGTGGTTTATTAAGAATTTGAAAAAAAATCAAAGTAAGTTGCAAAAGAACGAGACTCAGAATATTTTAGAGCTCAAGAATAAAGAGATGTGTGTTAGAAAGAGCACTGGACATGGAGTCTTCTCTTGAGTTCTACTGTGGCTCTTCTGGCCATGAGATCCAGGGCAAGCCACTAACAGTCTCAGCAGGAGTTCCTCTTTTCCCATTTGCTTACTCTGTCTTTCCTGGGCTATGTAAGAAGGTGGATATAGTCTATGTTTCAAAGTCTCAGGCCTCATTTAATTTCATTCATTTGTTTGTCATAGAACAAAATTTTATTCTGTGCCTACTACATGCAGAACACTGTAGGGGTTTGTGGGGATTCATGAGTCCATGTGATTGATGTGGCCTTTGTCCTCATGCACCCTACAGTCCCTCAGATTCCTCCAAAGGGTATGAGCATTGGACATAATGAATCGATCAGGACTATAACAAACCAAATTTCAAGTCCACTTGACAACACCATCCTCATTGGCCTTGTCCCTGAATCCTACGTACCTAAATACAAACACGCCTTCCAATTATCAGCTTATTCTACTAACTTATATCTACATCCTTCTTTACATCCAATTCACTATCTCCATCACATTTTTGCTTTTGGAATATATAAGGGCAGTAGAACACTTGCGCTCGAGAAGTTTACATTTTTAAAACTTAAAAACAGAGACAAATATGTAGCCAGATATGTGAGCAAATATGGGGTCTAGCAGAATCTTCTAAGACAGGTTATTTACATGGCTCAAAACCTTCAACTCCAATGTGCTTTATAATTGCTGAATATAACCTGGTTACCTTGTGAGAAAGGGTAGTAAAATAATAAAATGTGCTTTACCTTGTTCCAAAATTGAGGGGCAAAGGTAATTGGGTCTGAAATTGATAATGAGAAAGTTGGTTAAAGTGAGAAAAAAAATTTAGAGAATTACCACCTGATGAGTGTATTAAAGAATTTAGGACTTCAGAGGAAGTATGTTGTGTTAGTGAGTAGAATGGATTTTAGTGGCTGACAAAGACCTCAGTGTAGGTGGGGAAGTTACAGATAGTTTGATAACAACAAAAGATGAGGGGGAATTATACTGAAGGATGAAAACAGATGTGTGGGTGGTGGAAATTTTACAATTATTTCACTTTCGTCTTTCACTGAAGTCAATTGTCAGAATTTTTGGATTTACTTTATTTATCAACTCAACAAGCAGATATAATATTTTGCTATTCAGGGTCCCCAAGGACAAAAAGGATATATGTATTATGATAAATACAACCACAAAGCAAATAATTTGTATTTGTAAACTCCTTTACATTTCATAGAAATCACTCAAATAATGTATTATAGCCATTTCTAGCCAATATGCTCTTACCTCAATGTTTTGTGTACCTAAGAAGTGATATACTCTTTTTTAACATATCCATACATTCTTTATTGCAACATGATTTATAATCACAAGATATTGGAAACATACAAAATACCCAAATATAGGAGAGTGGTTGAATACATACACACTGCAGGTATAAGAAAAAGAACAAGGATTATCTATATGAACTGATGTGGAGCACTTCTTGGGATTTATTTTTAGGCAGAGAAATACAACTGTTAACAACCGACATCCATATCAGTATGCTTTTTGTTAACCTAATGCAGGACATCAAGAAGTGATACCGTCTATTAGCAGTCCCTAGACTTGCTGAGTTACTCTGCTAAACCTCATGCAGCTCAGGCATCATTCAGAGGCCCACTAAGTTGACAGAGGAGGATTCCTTAACTGTAGACCCCTCACGTCCTCTGGAGGAATGCTGTGGGACCACGTGTGTCAGGAGGGCAGAGGCTACATTCATCACCTGGACTAGTGTATCTCCAACAACTGGTTCAACGTTTTGCCTAGTAATTACTCATGCACAGAATAAATATTTTTTGAATGATGAATGGATGAACAAAATGAAATGAGGGCTGAGACTCCTAAAACATGCATCTTGTCTTGGATATTCCAGAGTCATTTCAGGATTTAACCCCCAGCTCCATCTACTTTAGGTCTCACAGTTTAACCTGTTTTTGCTTGATTGAAAAATCAACACATATAGAAGATCAGGGTTTGAGGGTGGGAAGGAGTATATGGGGCAACTAGGGATGACAAAGGAATGATATATAAGTAGCAACATTTTCCAAAGTTAGCTAAAAAAATTACTCATTACAAAATTATTTATTATATTTGTCATGATTTTGGATGTCTTCATTTCCTCCATCTGGTAGCACCCACATACACATTGGCATTGGACCACTATCCCTAACTTGGGTGTTTTGTGACTTTGAAGTGTCATACTATCTTGAGATTTCCTTCATAATTCTTGGCCATAGGATTGGATTTGGAGGTGCTGGAGTCAACCATGATGATTAGCATCAAATAACAGGCCAGTGTAAGGAAATGTATCAGAAAATCATGACTACCGTTAGAAATAGCTACCTAAACAGAGCATGGATTCTGGAGCAAGACTACCAGGGTTCAAATCTTGGCATTGCCCTTATGAGCTGTTTGAACTTTACAAAGTTACTTAATTTCTCTGTGCCTTGCTTTTCTACTTGAGGAATCGGTTGTGATGTAGATTAAATTAATAATGTGGTTAGGGAAGTTTCAGGCACATAATAAGTCCCATAATGATCTCAGGTAAGTTAATTGCCTGCTCTGTGTTTAGAATTTCTACCCATAAAATGAGAGGCTTTTATTAGATTATCTCTAAGGCCCTTGTCTTGGTCCATTTGTCTTCCTACAAGGGAACACATGAAGCTAGGTAATTTATTTATTTATTTATTTATTTATTATTATTTTTTTGAGACAGAGTCTTGCTAGGTCACCTGGGCTAGAGTGCCATGGCATCAGCCTAGCTCACAGCAACCTCAAACTCCTGGGCACAAGCAATCCTCTTGCCTTAGCCTCTCTTGTAGCTGGGACAACAGGTGCATGCCACCATACCTGGCTAATTTTTTCTATTTTTAGTAGAGACAGGGTCTCGCTTTTGCTTGGGCTGGTCTTGAATTCCTGAGCTCAAGTGATCCTCCCACCTTGGCCTCCCAGAGTGATAGGATTACAGGCGTGAGCCTCTGTGCCTGGCTGAGACTTGGTAATTTGTAAAGAAGTTTATTTAGCTCACAGTCCTAAAGACTGTACAAGAATCACGGTGCCAACATCAGCTCAACTTCTGCCTCAGGATACTTCCACTCATGGCAGAAGGTGAAGTGGAGCCAGCATGTGCAGAGATCACATGGCAAGAGAGGAAGCAAGAGAGAGGAGAGGGAGTTGCCAGGGTCTTTTTTAATGACTGGCTATCACAGGAACTCACTCACTTCCCTGCCCCACCCCCCAGGGGAGGACATTAATCTCTTTATGAGAGATCTACCCCCATGACCCAAACACCTCCCATTAGTTCTCATCTCTAACATTGGGGGTCAAATTTCAACATGAGGTTTGGAGGGACAAATATCCAAACTACAGCATCCCTCCTGAATCTACTGTTTTCAAACTAGGACAGTCAATCCATATATTTTTGTATACATATAGGTATGGGTAGAGATAGGGAAGTGGATTTTTAATTATTAATATTAAATTCTTTCCTTGATTTATGGAAAAAGAAGGCTACTGGGATATTGAGACAAGCTTCTTCATTAGATTCTAAATTCCTTGATTATGTCTCTTTCCCCCTTTGGTTCTCCAAAGCCTAACATGGTACCTGGGGATAGTGGGTGGTCAATAAAGGGTTAATTATTGTAGAATGAATGCCTTTGTGTCTTATGTTCCCAGGTGTGTGGGGAATGAAATGTATGATAACTGCTTTCTATGCTTTTTCTAGGTTTAAAGCTATTAACACAAAATATTTTAAAACCATTAGTGCTCTCTACTGGAGATGTTCATAGTGCAGGAATTCTTAGTTAATTTTTTAAAAATATTTTTTTGAGACTATGAACTGAAGATTCAAGTTGATTGGTTTTTGATGGCAGATTCTGATTTTTGTTTAGAATTTCTGGATTTTAAAAGTAAGATATGGCAGATTAACATTTTGTTCTGTTGCAAGTGCAGATTTGATGTTATGGCATTGAGGATGACATTATTTGCCCTCATATGCCAATTCTCATTTCTTTGCCTTGTATTTCTGCCTTTCCTTCAGAGCCCTTGTACCTATACATTCGTACAAATGTGATGTTCTTTCTAGTTCTTTGTAAATAGAGAGATCATTAATTAAAATATCAATATTACATAAGTGAAAAGATAAGCCACATAATGGTAGAAAATATTTGCAAATAACATGTTTGATAAGGGCACTGTATCCAGAATGTATAAAAACACAACTTAATAATAAAAAGACAAATAGGCCGGGCGTGGTGGCTCACACCTGTAATTCTAGCACTCTGGGAGGCAGAGGTGGGTGGATTGCTCGAGGTCAGGAGTTCGAGACCAGCCTGAGCAAGAGCGAGACCCCGTCTCTACTACAAATAGAAACAAATTAGCTGGCCAACTAAAATATATATAGAAAAAATTAGCCGGGCATGGTGGCGCATGCCTGTAGTCCCAGCTACTCGGGAGGCTGAGGCAGTAGGATCGCCTAAGCCCAGGAGTTTGAGGTTGCTGTGAGCTAGGCTGACACCATGGCACTCACTCTAGCCAGGGCAACAAAGTGACACTCTGTCTCAAAAAAAAAAAAAAAAAAGACAAATAATCCAATTAAAATGGCCAGAGGGAGAGGATTCTGGGAAGATGGCAGAGTAGGAAGCATCAGGAATGTCTCCTACATAGACAACAATTGCAGTGGCAGAATCTCTCTGATGTAACTATACTGGAACTCTGAAGTCTATTAAAGGCTTGCAGCTTCCAGGGGAAAGTTGGACAATAAGTTGCTATTAATTTCAGTCATTTTAACTCTTAGCACAGTAACAGGTACACCCTCCACCACCCTTCCCACTCTGTGGCAGTTGGCTATGCATTTCTTCTGGGAGCAGCTTACACACAGCTTGTGGGAGTAAAAGTGGCAAAAAAGGACTCTGCCCTCCAAATGTTGAAGATCTGTGATTTGATCCCTGATTGATACTTTTGATGACAGAAATGTAGACAAAGAGTTGGGTTTTCATTAGTGTTATATCTCCCATATTGTTTCTAGCCCCTCCCCCTCTAGCTGAAGTGAATTGCAGGGATTTTAAAGGGCCAGTGCCCTTTCCCACTAATTTTTTTCTTTCTCCCTTATGGGAGTCAGACATGAAAGGCCAGAAAATTTAAAAGTAACTACATATACAGGGAAAATTAGAAATTAGGAAGTAACCACTTATGCCCAGGAAAAAAGGCATGCTCAGAAAAGACCTTATAAAAACTTAAAGCTACACCTCAAGCTGACCCTTGGCATAAAGACGACGTAAAACAACACAGAAACAAAACCACCACCAACAACAAAACAAACACTAGGGAAGGAAGAGAATCTGATTTCCAGAGTGACCATATGATTAGATTTAAATGTTCAGTTTTCAACAATAGCAAAATCACAAAGCATACAAGAAACAGGAAGGTATATCCTATGCAAAGAAAAAAATAAATTAACAAAAACTGTTCCCGAAAAAGACCTGATCAGATCTACTAGACAAAGATTTTAAAACAATTGTCTTACAGATGCTCAAAGAACTAAAGGAAGATGTACAGAAAGTCAAGAAAACAAAGTATGAACAAAATGGAAATGTTAATAAAGAGATGAATAACTAGAAAGAAACAAAAAAAATTCTGAAGCTGAAAAGTACAACTGAAGTAAAAAGTAATAGAGGGATTTAAAGATATATTCAAGCAGGCAGAAGCAAACTTGAAGATAGGACAATGGAAAATGTTGAGTCTGCAGAACAGAAAGAAAAATAATTAAATAAAAGTGAACACTGCCTAGGAACCTGTGGGACAACCTCAAGCAAACCAGCATATGCATTGGGGGGGGGTGCCATAATAATGATAATAATAATAATAAGAGAGAAAGAACAGCTAGAATATCTGAAGAAATAATGGCTAAAAATATCCTGAATTTGAAATAAAAATATGAATATAAACATTCAAGATGCTGAATGAATTCCAAGTCAGATGAACTCAAAGAGACACAGACTGAGACACATTATAATCAAACTTTCAAAAGTGAAAGATAGAGAATGTTTATATGAGGGATTTTTCATCAAAAATTTGGAGGCCAGAGGCAATGGGCTGATATATTCCAAATGTTAAAAGAGAAAGGAGAACCTATCAATTAAGAATCCTATTTCTGGTAAAACTGTCCTTTGAAAAGTGAGGGAGAAATTAAAACACTCTGAGATAAACAACAGCTAAGATAGTTTGTTACTTTTAGACCTGCCCTGCAAGAAATGTTTAAGGGAGTCCTAGGAGTGAAATGACAGTTCATCAAACAATAACTTGAAGCTGTACAAAGAAATAAAGACCTCAATAAAGGTAAAGACATGGCCTTTTATATAAGCAAGTATTATTATAACTATGGTTTGTAACCAGACTTTTTGGTTTTACATGATATAAGAGATTAATATATTTAAAAAATTATTGGTCTAAAGCCAAGTGTGGTGGCATGTGCCTATACTCCCAGCTACTCAGGATGCTGAGGCAGGAGAATAACTTCAGCCCAAAAGTGTGATGCCAGCCTATACAACATAGCAAAACCCTGTATTGTTAAAAAAAAAAAATTGGTCTAAAAAGCTGGTATAATTGTAAACTTGATTTTAATTTCACATTTTGTTACCTATGTGAGTTAAGAGACTAATATATTTTTAAAAATTATTAATTTATGTTTTGGGGTACACAATGTACAAAGAGGTAATTTTGTGGCATCATTGGATGGAGCTGTTATAGAAGCAGAGTTTTGTATTTTATTGAAATTGTGCCACTTTAAATTTAAATTACAGTGTTCTAACCTTAGGAAGTTAAATGTAATTTCCATGTAATTACAAAGAAAATAGCTATACCATATATGTAAAAGGGAACTACAAAGAAATTTAATGTTTCACTACCAAAAAATCAACTAAATAAAGAAGAAAACAGTAATGCAGAAAATGATAGACAAAAAAAACTATCAGGCCTATAGAAAACAAATAGCAAAATGACATAAATAAGTCCTTCCTAAATAGTAATAGTAATTACTTTAAATGTAAATTAAATACACTCTAATTGAAACACTGAGATTGGTAGAATAGATTTTAAAAAATATCCAAATGTACTCTGTCTATATGAGATTCACTCTAGATGTAAAGACACAGTAGATTGAAAGTGAAAAATGGAAAAAGAAAATCCATGCAAATTGTAACAAAAATATAGCAGGATGCCTATTACAATATAAGACAAATAGGCTTTAAGTAAAAAAAAAAACAAGAGACAAAGAAGGACATTGTATGTTAATAAAATATTCAATATTGCAAAAAGATATAACAATTATAAACATTTACATGCATACCTAATGGCAAACCACCCAAATATATAAAGCAAAACTGACAAAACAGAAGGGAAAAATAGATAACTCTACAATAATATCTAGAGACTTCAATCCCCAACTCTCAGTGATTGATAAAACAACCAGATAGAAAGTGAATAAGGAAACAAAGGACTTGCATAACACAATAAGCTAATCTTTATGAAACTTTCCCAAAAAATTGAATAAGAGGGAACACTTTAAAACTCATTTGATGAGGACATTACCCTGATACCAAAGCCAAAGATACCATGAGAAAGAACTATAGACTAATGCCTTTTATTAACATTCATGCAAATATCTTCAACAAAATAGTAGCAAACCCAATTCTGCAACATATTAAAAGGATTATATATAGAACCAAGTAGAATTTATTTCTGGAGTGCAGGGTTGGTTCCACATAAGAAAATTGATCAATGTAATATGCAATAGCAACAAACCAAAGAAAAACGCCCCACATAATCCTCTCAATTGGTGCATAAAAAACATTTGACAAAATTTAACATATTTTTATAATAAAAACTCTTAACAAACTTGGAATCAAAGGAAATTTCCTTATAATAAAAGACATAAATGAAAACCCACAGCAAACATCACATTCAATAGTGAAGGACTGAAACCTTTTCCCTGAAGATCAGGGCCCAAACAAGGATACCCATTATCACTACTTATGTTCTACATAGTACTGGAAGTTCTAGCCAGAATATTAGGCAAGAAAATGAAATTCAAAAATCTAAATTGGAAAAGGAAAAAGCAAAACTTTCTCTGTTCTCAAATGATATGATCTTATATATGGAAAACTCTAAAGATTCCGCAAAAAATTGTTAAAGCTAATAAAAATCAGAATACAAAACACACAAAGATGAGGTACATTTCTACACCCAAAAATGAAACAACCTAAAAAGAAAATTGCAAAAACAATTTTATTTAAAATGCCATCAGAAAGAATAAAATACTTAGGAATTAATGTAGCCAAGGAGGTGAAAGACTTGCACAATGAAAACTTCAAAACATTGCTAAAAGAAATTAAACAGGACAAAAATAAACAGAAACATATCCCATGTCCATGGATTGGAAGACATAATGTTTTTAAGATGTTAGTATCACCCAAAATGATCAACAGATTCAATGTAATCTCTATCTAAATTATAAAGATTTTTTTGCAGCAATAGAAAAATATTATCCTCAAATTTATATGGCATATCAAGGGAGCCTGAATAGCATAGACAATCTTGCAAAAGAAGAAAAAAATCTGGAGAACTCATGCTGATCTCATACCCTACTACAGTGCTGTAGTAATCAAAAGAGTGTGGTACTCACATAAAGACAGACATACAGACTAATGGAATAAAACAGAAGGTCCATGAATAAAGTCTCACATGTATGGTCAAATAATTTTCAACAAGGATGCTAAGATCATTCAATGGGAACAGTCCTTTCAATAAATGGTGCTGGGAAAATTGGATATCCACATGCAAGAGAATGAAGGTGAACCCTTACCTAACACAATATACAAAAATTAACTCAAAATGGATCACAAAAGCAAATGTAAAACCTAAAACTACACCACTCTGAAAAGAAGACATAGGATAAAAGCTTCAAGACATATTATTTGGCAGTGATTTCTTGGATATGACACCAATGGCACAGGCAACAAAAGAATAAATAGAGAAATGGGACTATATAAAAATTAAGTAATTTGTGCATCAAAAATACACTATCAATAGAGTTAAAAATGTACCACACAGAATGGGAGAAAATATTTGCAAACCATATCTCTGATGAGGGATTAATATCCAGTATATAGAGAACTAAACCACAACAACAGAAAAACCAATTCAAAATGAGCAACGGACTTGAATAGACATTTCTCCAAAGAATATATACCAATGGCCAATAAGCACACGAAAATATGTTCAACATCACAAATCATTAGGGAAATGCAAATCAAAACTACAATGAGATACCACCTCATGTCCGTTGGTATAACTACTATGAAAAAAAGTGAAATAACAAGTGTTTGCAAGGATGTGGAGAATTTGGAACTCTTGTGCACTCTTGGTAGGAATGTAAAATGATAGAGCCACTTTGGAAAACAGTATGGCAGTTCCTCAAAAAATTAAAAATAGAATTACCATATGATCCAACTATTCCACTCTGGGTATCTACCAGAATGAATTGAAAGTAGGGTCTCAAAGAGATATTTGTACACCCATGTCCATAGCAGTATTATTCACAATAGTTAAAATGTGGAAGCAACCCCAGTGTCTATTGATTGATGAATGGATGAGCAAAATGTGATATATAGACACAATGGAATATTATTCAGCATAAAAAGGAAGGAAATTCTTAGATATGCTATGACATGGATGAACCTTGAGGACATTGTGTTAAGTGAAATAATTTAGTCGCGAAAAGGAAAATAATGTATGATTTCCCTTATATAAGGTACTTAGCGTAGTGAAAATCATAGAGACCCAAACTAGAATAGTGGATGCCAGGAGCTGCAGAGATAGGGGAACAGGGACTTATTGATTAATGTGTATAAGGTTTCAGTATTATAAGATGAAGAGTTATGGAGGTGGATGGTGGAGATGGTTGCACAGCATTGTGAGTATATTTAATACCACTGAAGCACACTTCAAAGGGATTAAGATAGTAAGTTTTATGTCATATGTATTTTACCACAATAAAATATTGGGGAAACAGTAGGCAAAAGACTTGAATAGACATCTTTCCCCCAAAAGATATACAAATAAACAACAAGCACATGAAAAGATGCTCAATATCATTAGTCATTAAGGAAATGCAAATCAAAACCACAAGATACTACTTCAATCTCATTAGGGTGATTAAAATAAAAAGTCCATGACAAGTCTCAGTGAGGATGTGGAGAAATTGGAACCTGTATCCATTGCAAGTGGGGTTGTCAGATGGTGCAACTACTGTGGAAAACAGATTAGCAATTTCCCAAAATGTTGAACATAAAGTTATCATATGACTCAGGAGTTCTAATCCTATGTATATCTCAAGAATATTAAAAACATATGGCCATGAAAAAATCTGTACGTGAATATTTATAGCAGCATTATTTACAGTAACCAAAAAAATGAAAAGAGCCCAAATGTCCGTCAACTGATAAATGAATAACAAATTGTGGTATATCTATGTAATGCAATATTTGTCAGCCATAAAAGCAATAAAATATTATATGTGCCAAAATATATACATGAGCCTTGGAAACATTAAGCTAAGTGAAAGACATCAGTCACAAAATGCCACATATTGTATAATTTCATTTATAAGAAATTTCCAAATTAGGAAAATTCACAAAAATAGAAAGTAGGTTTGTGGTTCTCAGGGGTTGCGGGTAGAGGGATAGAGACCAGCTGCTAATGGGTAAAGGGTTTATTTTTGGAGAGTTGAAAATGTTCTGATATTGGACAGTGGTGATGACACATAACTGTGAATATGCTTTAAAAAGCCACTGAGTTGTACATTTTAAAAAGATGAATTTATAGTATGTGAATTACATGTCAATATCAAAAAACACCCAATTCCATTAACCACAGGCACAAACTTTCAGGCTTTCACAAATCTTTTGAACCTGAATTTTGCCAAATAAAAATCCTTTAGAGAGTTAAGCCTGTCAAGTGATTTCTTTTTCTTTTCATTTTTCCCCACTAAAAAAAAAAATCTGGTATTGTGTTTGTATAAAGACAAAAGAACTGATTAAGAAGTGAAAAAAGCAATGTAACTGATTATTTAGTTTTATTGAATTTAAATTTTTTGCCTTTTACTTCAGGTGAACTATTGAGTATATTAATTTTTTTCAATTAAAAGTGTAAAAGAATGAATCCTGTTTCAAGTGTTCCACAACTGTGCATTTGCGGGCTTATGTATAACAGTTTCATTGAAATATAATTCACATATAAATTCATGCATTGAAGTACACAAATCCATGATATATTCACACATCTGTGCAGCCATGAGCACAGTTAATTTTATAGTATTTTCATCACCTCAAAGAAACTCCGCTATAAACATTTATGTGCAAGTTTTTGTATGGATATATGTTTTCATTCCTCTGGGTATAAAACTGGAAGTGGAATTGCTAGGTCTTATGGTAAGCTATTTTTAACCATTTGAGAAACTGCCAAAGTGCTTTCTAAAGTGGCTGAACCATTTTACATCCCCACCAGCAGAATATGAAGGTTCTAATTTCTAAACATTCTTGCTAACACTTGCTATTGCTACCCCCTCCCTTTTTAGAATTTTAGCAATCCTAGTAAATGTGAAGTGATATTTCATTTTGGTTTGCATTCCCTGATGATTAGTGATATTGGGCATCTTTTGATGTGCTTATTGTTTGTTAGTTTACCTCCTTTGCCCATCTTTTATCTGAGTTGTCTTTTATAATTGAGTTGTAGAAGTTCTTTATATATCTAGATACAAGTTACTTATCAAATGTGTGGCTTTCAAACATTTCCCCCTAGTCTATGGTTGTTTCTCACTTTCTTGATAGTGTCCTTTGAAGCACAGAACATTTTAATTTTGATGAAGTCCAATCTCTTTTTAATTTTGCTCATGTATTTGTCATTCTCTGAGACTCCATTGAGAACTTCTCTGGGAACCAAAGTTGTGTTATTATTATTATGTAGATAAAATATCCCAGGTAATCTCTGGAAACTGTCTACAGAGGAATAGACTGAAAGTCTATTTGGGCATGGTGAAGACTTTTAGTCTTTTCTCCTTTCCAGTGGTTAATTTTCCCTGGTTATTTTATGAGATTCTTAGGGTGGAGGATCTTAAAACAATTGCATTTCTTTTGGAAGAAGTTTTTTCTCAGTCATACAAGGGAATATCCAGAGGCAGCCCCTGTCTGTGCTTAGGGGCAGAGCTGGGGATAAATAAGACAAGGTTAGGGAGTCTTTGGTTCTGAGGCAACTTCCAAGGCCTTCCAATGTCCTTTAATTTAAAAATGCTCAGCACGCTGAAGCACCGTACTTTGGGGTATTGTTTTCTGAGCCCTAACAAAATACAAATGATTGCTTTATACTGATCTTGTTTAGTGACTGGTTGGATTACTTTAGCGAAGTCTATCCAGCACCCCACATAACCCCATGAACACACATACACACACAGAGGATAGAGCCTCTTAGGCTGCTCCTAAGGGGCATATCCCTGGGTATGCCCACAGTCACTCTGGGATAACAGTGGTTTTTGTCAGGGCTCTCTGTATCTAGTTACCTAACCACATCCATTTGTGAAGCTCCACTAATTGCTGACTAATTGCTACATTGTTTGCAATAATGCTTTGTGGCATAAATTGCTTCACACACTAATCCCATCAAATTCAGGCTCCTTTGAAGGGATAGTTCCTGTGATCAGTGTTCGAGGTTTATTCAGACTCTGGGAGGGATATTCCAGCTGTTTATTTCCTCATTTTTCTCTAGCAATTAGTGGACTTATAGTTCAGCCTGTACCTTCAATAAATCTATTTTCAATCTCCTCTCAATTGCTTTTTTCCAAAACTACTATTTTTGAGAGCACTTTTAGGCTTAAACTTCACACTCTGTTGCAAAGAAAGGCAATTTCTTTGGGGAGAGATTTCAAGCTGTCTGTTCTATGGCCTGCTTCTCCTCTTAGATAAAATATCTGACTCATAGCTGTGGTGCTAGAGGAGGGATAACAGTGCATTTCTCTCTGAGTGACACCTAGGCTGAGTGCTCAGGTGATGCAGGTGTCTTCGGCTTCTCTCTCTGGCATAGAACCTCTACTTCACGAGCTGCGGCAAGGACAATTGGGACCCTAGTATTCTAAGTGGCACTGTGCCCAAGGTACAGCCTTCGTGCCATGAGTGGGAGCTGGCTGGGAGAATGAAGCTCACCTCTTGGTTGTACTTGCCAGAAACTTGCCTCAGCAACAAGTAACTGAGGGCAGGCAGAGAAAGGCTGATGCCCTGTCCCTCCCGTGAATGTAGCCCTCCAGCTCAGAACTGGGTGGGAGTCCGAACCTTGTGTTCTTAGCTAAACCAGTCTGGAGTGGAGTTTTCATCACACTGAGCTGGGATTGGGGAAGGAGGGTGTGAGTTTTGGTCCAAATATGACAAACTCTCACAGATTTATGGAGTTTTAGTAGATTTTTTTTGAATAAATGTTTCCTCATTTGCTATATGCACAAAGGGCTATTTCCAGAGGCTTTAAATTGCTATTTTAAAATTAATTTTTGCCAGTTTTGTGGAGGACCCATTCTATTGAGAGTCTCACCTTGTTATGACAGAAATGGAACTGGGAAGGGGAAATTTTGATCCTGTATGGATTAGCATTGTTTTCAGCTGAGTGCTTGAAGTATCTTTGGTTGCTAGTGAAAGGCCCAAAATACATTTGTAATAATAATAATCATTTTCTTAGGTTGGTGTCTCAGAAGCAAAGCCTAAGATGGGAATTCTTACGTAGGTGATTTATTGAGAGAATCCTTTCAGTAGAAAGCTTTTGAGGATTGGTGACATTGGGGACATAAAGTGCCAAGCATCTCTTGAGAGAGGCGGTATGAGTTTGTATATAGCAGCCAATAGCCATTGCAGCTAGAGATGGATACCCTGAGTGCGGGTTAATTGTGGCTGCTACAAGAATCTAAATCTGCCTCATAATCATCATAATAATGGTAATCAAAATACTATAACAGCAACTTTTGTTGGCTACTCTCTACCTGTTTTGGAACTTTACACTTATTATCTCTTATTCTCCTAGCAACACTGTAAACTAGATGTCACCCTTTCATTTAGATGAAGAGATTAAGACATTAACTCACCTGGTCCAGGTCAACGAGCTTGGTGCTGGAGCTCAGTCTCAGACGCAGCCTGTCTGACTCCAAGGCTTTCATCTGTCCATTTCCTACACAAACCCTTCCAGGATGAGGTGAAAGAGAGATAAACAAAAGGAGAGTGAAGGAAAGGAAATGAAGACTAGAATAAAACAGTGAGCAAAAAGCCAGCGCACTCATGGGAGTGCTGGGGCAGGACCAACAACTGTTCCCGTGGCCCTTCAATAGCACAAATGCCCGAGTTCAGCTTTATCACAGCTCAACAATCCTGAGATTTCTTGGTCAATATCACCCAGGGAGTGAGAATTTGGGGAGCATTGCAGATGGGTCTGTTCCCACTCAGTATGCTTACATTATTTGGTTTAGAAAGGGGTAGGGGCTGTTTCCTCAAATCAAGAACTCTGTATGGTAAATATTCTCTTTCAAGCTAAGTGGCAGTGGAGAGACTTCAAGTGGTGCTACAAATCCTTAAGCCCAATTGTGGTTCAAGTGCTAAATATTTAGGTTCAATATGAGCATCAATTTCAACAGCACCCTGCAGGGATTTCTTCAGGAGGAGTTATGTTTTGTGAGTATGCACCTGGTCTCTCTTTAATAAGTGACAATGTGACATACTTAATAAGAAGAAAATGAAGAAAGATTTATAGACCGAGTCATGCTGGTTGTTAGGTGTGACAAGCATTTGTTTTCTTCTTTCATTGAAGAGATTTGGTGGAGTAGATCCTAGAGACCATTTCAAAATCTTTGCTTGTTTAGATTAGGCCCAAGAGAAATTGCTATTCATTAAGTACAAGACTCCAATGAAATGATGAGTTATACACCTAATTAAATCAATATATGTCAGTGAACATGTAGTTCAAGTTAAAAATCTCTTTCTCATTTTGTCTTGCACATTCAAAATACATTATCAAATAACTAATTAACTCTCTCAGAGTATTCTTCAAGAAATAGCAGCCACGATGCCAAATGGTGTACCATTTGGATACAATAGAAACATTTGAAAGTGGTAATTTTAATCATAAACAATATCTCTCTTATTCTCCTAAAACAGAAGTTATGATTTCAGACCCAGAAAAGCCAGAAGATCTGAAAAGTTAATAACTCCAACAACAAAATCATGAAGACCTCATTGGTATATGAATATTGTAAGAGTAATAACAAAGACATTTGGGCAAATATTATATCTATTATATTCAAATGGAATATTTTCTAAAGTTTCCTCTAACATTTGCTTTTTTCAATGCCAGCCAGAGAATGGTAACATGATTGAACCATATTTTTAATCTCTTGGGTTTCACATTGTTTAAATTTGTCATGCCAGGATATTTTTTAGCAGATGGCATTTTGCTCTTTGTTTAAGATTTGTCAGAGCAGTTTCTAGGAGAGCTGAAAACTAAATTCTCCTTAGGAAGTGATACTTTAACTGTACCAGCAGAAATAGATTCAGATCACAGCTGGCTTACACTGAATGTGTGAAGCAATGGTACTAATGATTGGAAACTGATGCTAGATGACCAATTACGATGTTTAATTTCTCACAAAATCAGTTTAGTCTGTAGTTTGCTGTTATTTTTATTATCATTTTGATTTTATGTTGCAACTAGGGAAATCTAACCTATATTTTGCAAATACCAATTTTTAATGTTTCTATGTGTTTTCTCTCAGATGTAATCCATTTGTAGTGAATTTTATCTTTAATGAGCCTTTCTTTCCCTTCCATGCCCCACAACTCTAGATAAAGTCAAC
Source organism: Lemur catta (assembly GCF_020740605.2). Classification (NCBI taxonomy): domain Eukaryota; kingdom Metazoa; phylum Chordata; class Mammalia; order Primates; family Lemuridae; genus Lemur; species Lemur catta. The sequence goes on from NC_059130.1 coordinate 56,070,622, forward strand.
TCTCAGTGGAGGGGATCAGGACCTCTTGATGTTTTCAATCTTACTTTTCCTCTTGTCAATTCTTGGGGCTCTATTCCAGTAAAATAAATTTAAAAAGTATCAGTGGCTGACAATATCTTACTATTTGCTGAGATCAACAAAGAGCCATAAAAAGTGATTATGCATGTACTATATACTGGATGGAGTTATGCTTATATCCCACATTATAACACACACACACACACACACACACACACACGTGCATACACACACACACACCCAGGCAGGACTGCCCAGATTGAAATGTAACAATGGCCTCATGATTTTGAATAAATTAAATCTTATTATCTTCTTGATAATAGTTTGTGTTCAGATATGAAATATAATAAATATTATACAGTACTATTTCAAAGTCTACTGGCATTGATGGATAAATATATATTAATAAATATTGGTTTATAAAGATTAAAAGTGGAGATATATTTCAGGTTAGGCAAACTATTCATATAGTAGCCAGAAACAGAATTAGTAAACAGACTAATTAGTAGTGGTTATTTATTCTATGTAAGGGTAATAAACAGGATTTTTAAAAATTATGAACTCTGATTTAAACATTATCATTAATAATTAGATTTTAAAAATTTGATTTGTGCATTAGCTTTAGGGGTATACCTGTTACCATTACAACTTCGCAGATTTATGTATCTGAGCTACTTCCTGAAGAATAGCCATTTGGATAAAATGCTAAATTTAGGTCAAATTACTATTTTCCTTTTTTTTTTTTTTTTTTTGGAGATGGAGTCTCACTATGTTGCCCAGGTTGAAGGGAGTGGCTATCCATAGGCACGATCATAGTGCACTGCAGCCTCAAACTTCTGGGCTCAATCAATCCTCCTGTCTCACCCTCCCATCAAATTACTTTTTACATTTTAAAAACATTGTATTTTATTCTCTTAGAACATTGAGGGTAAATAAGGAAGAAGCACAGGTAGCTAATATTTATTTAATATTTAGTTTTTTCAGAACTTTGCTAAGTGCTCTCTTTTAGCATCACATTTAGCCTCAGAACAATTTTTAGATGGGTGAAACAGAGGCACACAAGTAACCATGTCTATACAGCTAGTAAGAATCCAGGTCCATATGACTCCAAATATCATGCTTTAAAAAAATTTTTTTATCAACCATAAAAAAAACACAACTAAAAAACCCTTGTTTTGGAAGGAAATAATAAATATTTTTTTAGTACAAAGGGTGAAATCAGTACACTCCAGCTACATGTAAAATAGTTTTTCTTTTCTAGTAGCCTAGCTTTAAGTTAAAACAATCTAGGTTCTTCCAAATTGAGGAATTAGTGACAACACTGAAAATGCTTGAAGAAAATGATTCATTGTACCAATTATAGCCTACTGGCATATTAACTGCTCAGTTTTTATGTGTAAAGTATGCCAAATATAGGGCCATTTTAGCCATGGAAGTGTTTCTTTATGTAAATAGAAGTCAGCTCTCACTGGTGCTATCCCCAGCAATACAGATGGGCTATTCCTAGCATGTGCCAGCCCGTAGAAAGATCTTAGACGCCACAGATTGGTTTGATGTTTCACTTGGATCTGAACCAACTACCATATGAAGACTGCATTCATCTATTTGGATCATTAGTTGTCTTCATTAGCATTCATTCTGCTCTGGGGATTCAGCTCTCACACAAAAGGCGGGTCCCAGGTTTCCCCCTTCTATATCACAGGCTATGGGTATTTTATTAATTGCAGTGTGCATTGGCATCATTCCTTGATTCCAAACACTCTTGAAATGCTATCACTGTAAATAATTCTTTGTTCCGTGTCTATGAAAGGACCACAGGTTCAAAATCTCTGGCTCATTATGATGCTGTATTTTATTTCATTCTCGATATGGAGTGAGCATAGCCCATCTCTCAGAATGTGGTGAAAGATTTTTGCCATGTGAGTACAGCATTTTTCTTGCATGATTTCCTTCTATACTAAGTTTCCTTTAATCCCTCTGCTTATTCCTGGAGCTCTGTCTATTGCTTCTCTCCAACTCTCAACTCTTTCTCAAAGTAATAGATATCACATTTATGCCACTTCAGAACTTCATGTGTCCATGTTCAATAATCCCCTTCACCACCATTTTACCATTGCTTGAATATGGACCAAGAGCTTAGTCAGGCAACTTCGGGATCTAGGCTATGGAATGACTGGTTTGCCCTTTTCTTGACCCACTCTACCTCCAGAGTAACAATAGAGTCTGGGAAAAACACTCATCGGACACATGAGAGTTCTGAAGTGGCGTAGGTGTGACATCTATTACTTTGAATGAATCCCATATGCTAAAGCATTAGAGCAGCCTACAAGATCCCAGTGGGGCAGCAGTCCTGGATCCTGCCTCAGAGGCTGCAAGACCTGGAAGCCCCATGAGACACAGAGACAGCCAGAACTTTGGGTGACACGTTGTGTCAGCACGTGTGCTGCCTTCTCTTCTGCAGGCAGCTGTATACTGGGCCTGGAGGTAGAGTCACTAGGATTCATTCATTCCTTACTTTACTCCCTTCATTTATTCAACAAATATTTGTCGACTGCCTGCTATGTGCTAGGAACTCTTCTAGGACCTCAGAGCGCAGCAGTCAAAAAAATTAGACTACCGGCAGAGAGCTCACAATCCTATTCCTGGCATCATGATTGTCTTTCGCCTTCTACACCCACAAGTCATATGGTACCACTTTCAAGTATTTGCCAAGCATTTATGCTGTGCTAGGCACTATGGTGATTTACATAAATATTTCTTATCCTCATTATGATCTTACATGGTGGATACTCATATTCCCATTTTATAATTGAGGAAAGCAAGACAGATAAGACAGTTGACTTTTGTTCTCAAAGTAAGTGATGGAACCAGGGTTCTGTGGACCCTAGTTTACCTGGACTCCAAATTCGTCAATACTACACCTTCTTTTCTCATGAGATAGTGGAAAGTCCTCCTGGACAGAGGGTTCAAGTGCTGAGCGTACAGATCCGACAGCTTCCCGCAGCTCGGTGGAAGAGTTCCAGCTTTTGTCCAGCCAGGACTGAGTTTAGGCTCCTTCTCTTTCCAGGGTTTTGGCAACTGAAGTTCCTTCCCCAGAAACCACACTTTCTTTCTACTGTCTCTCCTCAAATTTTGTCCAGTTGCCAAGTGAGCAGATTTAACTTAAGTTTTTTTTTTCTCTTTATAGCTCTTCTCATCTGTGTATGAACAGATTTAAAATTGCTTGTTTTCACCTCTCTTTTATTTTTCTAAAGTACATTTAGCCTTCATGCATACCTGGCTTAAGTTTTTCAGTGTGATTTCCTGTATCGATTTAGTGCTTTTTTCCCTTGGTGATTGTATATGCATTAAATTAGCGGTTGTACTAGAAACTTCTACGTGTCTTCATCAAGTCTTGTCTCTACTAGTTATGAGCAATTAACATCACACAAATTATATAACCAGTATGTGCCTCAATTTTCTCATTTGTAAAAGTCAGTAATATATATCTCTTAGGGATGTTGTAAGAACCAAATAAAATAATACTTCAATAGTTACTGGAACTTAATAAGATATTAATAAATGTCAACTCATTATTATTGGGATTTGGTAGAGCGCATCAGCTACCTCCATGAGAACAGGCTCCGAGGAGGAAGCAGGACTGGCAATAAACTCACCCGCAGGGGAGCTGGACCTGGATGCGTGTGCGGGTGGATATTTAGGTGGCAGGTAAGCAAGATAGATACCCAAGGGCTACAGCCATGTGCAACCAGGCAAAGAACTGGTAACAGACTTGATAATGAGGTAGCCAGGAGTTGTGGCATTTGGGGAAGACACAGCAATGAGGACTTGTGGAAGATTCGTCAAGGGATATGAAGGCTCAGTTTCTAGACTGATGTTCAGGACAAGCCTCCACTTCTTTCAGAAGTGACCTATAAAGAGTCCTAGGAAGAAACTGACATATAGGTAAATAATTACAAGCCTGGGGCTAGGCAGAAGCCAACTTGGTAATACAGCGAAGGCCCAGATAGCAGAAGTGGATCCTTGAACCAGGGCCAGCTTAAGAGTGAAAGCAGCAACGTGGGGCTCTAGGATGTGTGGCCAGAGCAGTCTCAGGCCAGGCCTAGGGAACGAGCCAGCCAGTGGAGACCTGGATTCAGATCCAGTGATTCTGAGCAGGGCAAAAATACAGAGTGTGAGAACCAGGCTGAGCTGAACTCAAGGCCCTTTATAAATCTTTTATTAGTCTATATTAGATTTATAAACTATGAGAGTTTAGTTAGCTATGTGTATACAGGTCTCTTGATGTGGTGCTTAATCTATTCTGCTACTAATGCGAAGTATCACAGAGATCATGAAAAATAGGTGTGAATATGATTTTCAAGTTTTCTTTTAAAAAGGTATTTAGATGTAAGGCATTGTGGCTGGTATTCATATCATAATTTGGACAATAGCAATGAAATGTCCCATTTGAATTCTTGTTTTTATTCATATGCTAACCTGCATAATATTTCCATTAATGTAAGTATACCTGATATATTGAATAAGCGTGGTTTGAGGGATGGAGTAAGAAAAACAATTTTATTTTTTCCTCCCACTGCCACTTTAAAGTGATAAATGTTTTTCCTGCTGCTGGATAAAAGCTCAAGGGAATAGCACAGAGAGTCCCACAGTTGCTTTAAATTGTAAAACAGAGCTTGATGCAGAAATTAGAATGTCTGGTCTACATTTTCATCTTCACTTAAAGGTAAGACTTCCTTCCCCTCTCCTGCCCTCTTCTGCCCCAGCTGCTTCCCAGCCCGCTTTGGCAGGGAGGGGATGGGGTGTCTCCCAACTAGGCAGCCTCAGGTCCCTCCAAGTATAGAGCTCAGGGAGGGACCAGGGGAAAGGATGAGAACGTTCTTACTTGACTGGCACTTTAATCCTGCCTTTTTCCTCTCTGGGCCTGGCTGATGTTCAAAGCTGACTTTTTCTCTCTGGTGACACCCTGGATTCTTCAACAGCTCCCCTGCTGGGCCCCTCTGACCACACCTGTTACCAGGTGGGCAGTGCCCTCACTGCTGACTACTGCCACTACCTCTGACTTCTGAATTTCCAGACTGTTGGGATCTCTGGCCCTCTGGCCAAAGCCCGGGTTGAACAGGTGGGATCACTGTTAACATGATCCAGGCAGAGATTCTCCCAGTGTCATTTTATTTTGAAGAGCCAACAGCAGCAAATCCCTTACATGTCTCTGTCCTGAGCTCCTAGGCCAACAGCCACAGCATCCTCAGGCTTGTGTCCCACACTCGTCCAGTGTGCTCCGTAACCACAGGGAACACTTAATAAGGTCCCAACGGTCTCCTAAAAGACTGTCTTGCCTCATTTAAAAAGGGATGAAGCTCTTTTCAAAAGGTAGAATTTTGTTATAATTCCACCTTCTAAGTCTGCTCTCAATTGTTTAGGTCATCAAAGTGGGCAAGAGGTTTTAAAGGTACCAAAACTGTTACTCATAATTTTATTTGGAATTTTACATATAGTCTGACATTCACTTTGGAATTAAATAGCTATTATATCTTGATGCACAAGGCAAAAATTCCTATTTGATATCCTATCATACAACAAAATGCATCAGTCAAAAATGTTCTCATAAGTAAATGAGAATTAGGATACAGACAATTTAGAGTTCATTGGGATACAAAATCAATAGGAAAAATAAGAATCCTTATTTATGATTGGAAACTCCAGCCCAGGTATCATCCCCTGATCATAAGAGAACAGGGTAAGTGCCCCTCCTCTTTGCTGCCACTCTACTTGATCTTGCTACTATCATAGTTTTTATTACTTTACTTTTAAATTTACTGGATTTTAAGATTCTGGAGAATAAGAAGCTGCACCTTTTTTTTTTAATTTCCTGTGCCTAGCATAGTGTCTGGAATATTGAGAAAACTAAAGAAATGTTTATTAAACTAAAGAGATATGAATTTCTACCTGGACTTTGATGATAGTTGGTCGAGTGGCTTCAGAATATAGTATTCCTGTTTCCCAGGCTCTTTATCAGTAAAATGGGAAAAACTTCAATATATTAATTAATAAAGATGAAAACTACTAAAAGCGACTAAAAAATCATTCTTAAAGCAATTTATAAACTTCAGCCATTAATCCTATTATATCCCATTTATGGCAGTACCATCTCCCAAGATGTGCCATCAATATGTCCTAGAATCATAAATTTTTCCCAGCCTGTTGGACAGGGAGGTGAACTCTGTGTTCCTCCACAGGATTTATTGCCCTCATAGTTCTTGACAAGTCTTAATTTATTATATGTATAAAAAGTAAAATTAAAGTAAAAGAACTTTTGACTTGAGTTATCCTTTTTTTTTGGAAGAAAGGTCATGGAGTGACAGCAGCTGTGGTAGAAAAGCATGTGTTCTATTTTTGTAACATCTTTTTGCTAAACACCTGAAAAACCAAGAGGGGCCCAGTCTGTTGTTCACTTACGCTTTTATGAAATATGCCCATCAATTCAGCACATCTCAATACATTCCTCACCTAGTGCTGTGTAAAAAATTACCTAACACTGAAAACAACAAACATTCATTGTCTCACAGTTTCTGTGGGTCAGGAATCTGTGAGAGACTTAGGTGGGTGGTTGACGTTCAGAGTTTCTCACATGGCTTCAGTTAAGGTGTCTGCCAGGGCTGGAGTCATCTAGCCTCGACTGGGTCTGGAGGATCTGCCAGGCTGCCAGCTATGGCTGTTGGCAGGAGGGGCTGTTCATCACGTGATTTCCCCCACAGCGAGTGATCCCGGGACAAAGGAAGCACACTTTGAAGGTAACAGCTGCAGATTTTTAATACTCTAAACTCAGAAGTGAATACTGTTACTTCTAGTGTATTCAAATCATTAGAAATTAGTCATTAAAACTAATCTACACTCAAGGGGAGGGAATTAAGCTTTACTTTTGCAGGGAGGAGAGTCAAAGAATTCGTGGATGTGCTTTCCAGACTACCACGGGCAACATGCTGACTGAAGAAGATAATTTTAGATAGTTTTAACTTCTTGGCTTTTCAGTTGTCTGACTTTAAGTTATAAAATACCTTAAAGTAACCCCACTCCCCCCACAAAAAAATAAAGACTTAAGTAGAATTAGCTATATGAAGGCAGCAATCATTAAATTTCGCAATATAGGTCAGGCTAAAAGGAAAAAGAAATCTTGCATCTGTGGCTAAGTTATAAAGCATTGACAACAATGAGCATATTTTTGTATTAGCAGTGGAAAGGGACAACTCCAGCTGATGGCTTTATCTTGTGGCTTCTTCAGATTTGTGGTTAAATTTGTGGTCAAAGTGTTTCATCACCTGTGTTGTCATTATAAATACTTCCTTTTTGGCGACTTCTGCTTAACTTTGAGCAGTCAATCCATTCCAATCTAGATAAGCCTTTTTTAGAGAAAAGTTATGAATTTGAAAAAGATAAAATAAATGTTACAATCAAATGTTATTACAGTTATGATATAGACATGGTATAGTTGTACGTATTAGAGAGGTACATAATTGTTACAGAACCTTGCAAATTGTAATTTTTATTCACATTTTTATTTCTATGTAGATGCACGGCAAGGTAGTGTCAGTCTTGTAAACATACATTACATAACATTCAGTGATTGTAAGTTTTGAAATGATTCTAAAATCGTTCTGTTGTCACATCTTGTTCTCATAGGAACTGGAATTCACTAAGGGAATTGAGGATAGGAGAAAGAAGTTTATTTCAGTCTTTCTTAATATAGGCACATGAACTAATTGAATTGAGTATTTAATACAGGAAAAGAGACCTTTTTATAGAGTAATCAACAAACAGTAAAAGTACAGCCACTGATTATCCCTTTTTTCCTAATTTATTATCCCTGGCCGAAGGCAGAAAAATGCACAAGATTTGGAGTGGGTGCAGCTAGTGATGAAGGTGAGGTTAGTGATTTCTCTTCAGGGGCCGGGTGGCCGTAGGTCGCGCAGCCTTGGAATAAGCATGCTCTGCGCCTCGCAGCGCCCTCTTGTGGCCAGAGCTCAATCTCTTCACAGTAATAGAATTCCTCCCATTTCTCACAGAGCTCTCTTCCTGTTATATCAAAAATAGAGGATTATTTCTCACTGCTTACTTGCTACTACCACCAACTCATTAGAAGTGGGAACCTTATGTATTATGAATTACTCTGCTTTATGTGTTCACACTAGTAGAAATCAAGACATTATTGTCAGCACTGTCTGGTTGGAGATTATTACTGTTACTCTTTTGTACCTGAGTCCATACAAGAATTCAAGGCTTATTCTCTTTTCTTTTTGCATGATCATTACAAGCAGAAATTTAAGAAATCCCTATGTATGTATGTTGACAAAATTGTAACCACGTAGAAGATAACTTTAATAAAATCTCAATAATTTACATGCATCATTCAATTATCATAACGAGATGTAGCAACTTACATATATCAGAAGTCAATAATGTCATTAGAAGAATAAAGATATCTGATGGTGATTTGATAACTGGTGATGAAAGAGGCACTTCCTAAGGCACTTCCTAAAAGTCTGGAATGTGCTCATTTGTCAATAGGTTTCTAAGATTATCACAGCAGGTGCTGAACACCATCATTACACTTTTGTCAACTAAAAATAATCTTTACCACCTCATACTTTCCACTGTAGCACTACAATAAACAAAATTAAATGAATGCTTTTGAACATATTTCTATTTTTTTAATTAAAAAATTAGAATTAATTAGAAAGACAATTCAGAAAAATGAACAAATTGTAAGTGTTCAGCTCAATAAACTGTCAAAAAGTAAACTCATTTGTGTAATCACTACCCAGGTCAAGAAACAGAATACTAGCTTCATTCTTCTCTCAATCAATATGCCCTCTCTTCTTTCCCAGAAGTATACATTATCCTGACTTCTTGCACTATTTTGGGCAGTTTTAAGTCTTTAAATAAAAGGAACCACACAGTATGTGCTCTTTAGCTTTTGGCTTCTTTTGCCAAACATTATGACTGAGAGATTTATCTATGTTGTGGTCAGCTACAGTTGCTTAATTTTAATTGCTATATAGTATTCCATTTTATGAACATACACTAATTATTCACTTAATGTTGGTAGACATTTGAATTATTTCCAGTTTTGGGCTACTAGATATAGTGATGTTATGAATATTTGTGAACATGTCTTTCGGTGCACATATGCATGCGTTTACGTTGCTATAAATCCAGGCGTGGATCTGCTGTGCAGGGCTGGCTTCATGGGCGTGCAGCCTGTGCAGGTGCATGGGTCCTTCTGCTCAGAAGGGCTCTTCACTTGACTTAAGGCTCTCCTGGCTATTGCTGTCTTGAAAATCCTTATCTTAAACTTAAGTTTTGTAACTAAAATCTGATGGCATAATAAGCAAATGCATAAGCAGAGAAGAAAGGCACAATATGGGTGTTCGCATTTCCTGGTGGCTTCATTTGTATTACTATATAGCAAATGCCTCACAAGCACAGAATCCCTGAAGATCTACTGTTCATGAAAGTTCAACAAGAACTCTGAGCAACTTTGAGATAAGCATGTTATAGCTTCAGACTGAAGAAGTGGGGAACTGACAGCCTTGAGAGATCATGCTTTGATGGGAAACAGAACTTGCACCAAGTGCAGAATGAAGGCAATGCATTCTAAGAAACATGACTTCCCTTTTTTAGCCAAACACTTAATGCTGCAAATGATGACATAAAAGGAAAGGGGTGGATGAAGCAAACCCCAATTTCTTTTCCCTTTAGTTCCTCCTTACTCATCAGTAAGCCAAAGGCAGGGAATGCTGATAAAATGTGCCCATATCAAGAAGTGAAATAAGCATAGGAGAGTTCGTTTTGTTCACTGTTTCTGCTCTTTTGGCAGAATAAAAATACATGTGCATGTACGGACTATAAAATACAAATTGTGTAATTTTGATGATTCTATATATAAGTTAAATTCATTTATATTTGCACTTAAAACAGGCTTTGCACATTACAGGGATCAATAGTAAAATTCATAGTATTAATTTTAAATTTCTTTACTTAAATTCACACTAATGGGTGCGGTGTGTGCTGTGTGGGGGATGGGCACACTTGTAGCTCTGACTTGGGTGGCACAAAGGCAATTTATGTGACCAAAGCGTTTGTACCCTCATAATATTCTGAAATAACAAAAATTTCTTTACTTAGAATGACATTCATTACTAAATAAACAATATCATGAGAAGTTACTAGAGATTGTGGGGGTCAGTTTCTTTATATTTTAATACGTTTAACAGCATTTTCTCCCTGATTTTTGAACAACCCTGTATTTTTGTTTTGCATTAGACACACAAATTCTGCAGTTGGCTCTGCTACATAGGATCATAGGGTATGTATGACCATTGAGATTCAATCTTGACCCTCAAAATGTGTTTCTATAAAGCAGAAAATTGCTTTTGGTGTGAAAGTATCATGCTGAGTTTTTCTAAATGAGCAGAAGCCCTGCATTTTCTTTTTGTTTTTCTCAGCCATTTAAGATGAGTGTCCTGCCATATGCCCTGGATTTTAGAAAAATAAACCCAGAAACTATCACTTAACTTAAAGAAGAATATATCCATTTGTCATTGCAAAGGAGAGTTCAAACTATTTTCTAATTCTCATTGTGACTTCTTCTTGACCCATGGGTTATTTTAAAATACATGGATATTTTTCTAGTTTGTTTTCCTTGTTGATTTCTAGCTTAACTTACTGTGGCCAAAGATATACTCTACATGATCTCCCCCCCTTCGCAATTTGTTGAGAATTTGTTTTGAGGCTCTGCTGTTATACACATAAGAATTTAGAAATGTTTTATCTTTCTCTTGAATTAAAACATTCATCATTGAGAAATGATCCTCTTTATCTCTTTTCTCTTCTCCTGCCCTGTCTTCTTCTCCTGCTTCTCCTCTCCTCTCCTCTCCTCCTCCTTCTCCTTCCACATACTATAAAACGTTGCTCTAGACAAAGTAAAAGAAATTGCCTTTTTCCTTAAAAAATTAATCCAACTTCTCTGGAAGAAAATGCAACAATTTACCCAAACCAGGTCAATTTCACAGGGGAAACCCCAGCTGATAGTATATATGGCTCCACATAAGGGTCCATTCAGGCCGTAGGAACCATGGCTGGTTTGCCAGGACACACAGTCCTTTTCCTTGTGGTTGATGATGTGTCTGCTCACCACATAGTATCTTCATTTGCCAATACCATGGGGAAAACTAGTTTGTATGACCTGAACTAACACAACAATTTTCCTGTTAATTTGGTCTGGGATTTTTCTTCCCACAGCAGTTTCAATATTATACTGACCTTCATTTATGGCAAATGGATTCTTCCCTAGCAATGAAATGCAGTGACATGGTACTGTGGTTTTACCACCAGTTAATCGACTGGCTATTTTGTCCTAGATGCTGTTATTGATGATCTGAGCATTTGCTGGGATTGTCTTTCTGAGCAGCTATTGATTTAAGGCTTTTTTCCTACCAACCATAGAAAACACGTTATTCAGCCCTCAGCCTGTGCCAGGCATGATAGAAGTGTACTTCATAGAGGTATTTAGTTCCCAAATCTTTATGACAGTTCTGTCTAAACCTTTAAGGGAGGAGCTAAACTGATATGACACAAATGGTCATTTCTCAAGGGATGCTGAAACACCTCTGTCATTTGTATATTCTTAAACACTTGCAAAACACTTTCTAAGACTTATCTAAATCCTCAGATGACTTCAGAGACAGATATTATAATTGAGATCTTACAGTAGAGAGAATTGAAGTTTAGAGATATTAAGTGATTTGCCCAAGGTCCCGTTAGTGGTGGGAGAGTAGGCCACTGGACGCAGCAGAAAGGACATGGTGTCAGAGGGACTTGAATTCAAGTTCCATCATCTCTTCCATTTCCTAACTGTGTAACTTTGGACAGGTTCCTCAAATATACCTGAGCCTGTTTCCTCATGTGCTTTGGCTTTGTCACAGGGTTCTTGTTGGGCTTAAATTAACTTATGACTGTGGAAGTGTCTGTACCCTGAAAAGTGTTGTCTGAGTCTCATTCACTATTATTTAACCTTTGGGTAGAAGGCACAGTGTTGTAGACCACATTGCATGTCAGACAGAACTGGTTCTAACTGGCGTGAGCTGCGTGAATTTGAGTGTGTCACTTGGGCTCTCTGAGTTCTGTCTCTTCAATTGTAAGATGTGTATCATAATCTGACCTTGTGTGTTGTGAATACTGACCAGTGAGACAGAGGTGAAGTGTGGAGCACAGCACCAGCCACACAGGGGACACTTGGTGCACGTCAGGGCCCCTCTTCCTGGCTTCAGCCCAGTGTGTGTGTTAGGGCAGCAGCGTCTCCTTAGGGCAGCGCTGACTGGTGTAACCTGGCACGGGAGGGCCAAATGGACTGCGCATGTCATTCCAGGGATGAGGGATCTGACCCAGAGAGGCAAACTGCATTTCTCAGGTCACAGAGCTAATGTCCAGTAGTTTTTTTACCCTCCTCAATATTACAATAATCTCAATAATAGCATTATTTATGCCTGGATTTGCCTTATAAAATGATTTTTATTAAAAGCCCGTTAGTATATGTAGCTAGCATTGCTAGCAGTTGAATCAAACCTGAATTGTTCTACATCACAAACAGCCAGGTAAAGGAGTTTAAGCACAGAAAGTTTTCTTTGTGCGTCTAGGACTATTCTCTGTAACAGAACCATGGGCATTATTTGTTCTCTATGCCTAGTGTTCAAACCTGTGCTTTCTTGAAACAAGTTACCCGCTTTCAATGTGTACAGTCTACTAGATTTTAAATTCCTTGTAGCTATCACTTCAGAGACTTACCTGTGTTGACTACAAGATGTAGTGGAAAGGGCCTAGCACTGAGGCCAAGAGATCCACACTCTAGTTCCACATTTCATATTAACTAGTTGCTGTACCTTGTTGGAAACATCTATTACTTCTATGACAGTTAAAGATCTTGAAGTGAGTCTGACTTATTTCTAACTATATTAGTTTCCTATTGCTGCTATCACAAATTTCCACAAACTCAGTGGCTTAAAACAACAAAAATATCTTTCAGTTCTGCAGGTATGTCAGAAATCCAAAGTGGGTCTTATAGGGCTAAAATCAAGGTGTTGGTTCCTTCTGGAGACTCGAGAGAAGTATATCCATTTCTTTGCCCTTTGTAGCTTCTCAAGGCTGCCTGCACGCCTCAGCACACGGCCCCTTCCTGGCATTACTCCCACCTCTTGCTTTCAGCATCACATCACCTACTCCTCTCTCTGACCCCTCTTACACCCTTATAAATGCCCTTGTGATTACATCGGGCCCACCTGGATAATCCAGGCGATTCTCCCTGTATCAAGATCCTTGACTAGGTCATGCCTGCAAAGTTTCTTTTACCATAGAAGGAAACACTCAGAAGTATTAGAGACGAGGATGTGGACATGTCTGGGGGGCCATTATTTAGCCTACCACAGTAACCAAAGTGGTCAACGATAGAGGACTAGGGAACTGGGTTGCAAAGAATGAGCTTAGTTCTAGTATCTTTCCTTATTTCTTCAAATTATGAGTAGATAGCAGGGAATACAGTATATGAGATTCAGAGTCATATAGACCTGGATTAGAATCCAAGCTATACCACTTACTAACTGGTTGACCTTAGGCAAATACCATGACCTCTCTGAGTCTCTGCTTTCTCATCTGTAAAATGAGAATTTATGTGTGTTTGTGTGTGTGTGTGTGTGAGGATTAAATGAGATACCATACATTAAGCTATTTGTACAATGACTAGTACAGATCAAGGTCTTCGTAAATGAGGGTATCAACACTACTAACTCCCAGGCCTTCCTTCCATTTTAATGTGTAACTTCAGGCAATTCCCCTCCATGCTTTTTTTTGCTTTTAAGAAATTGAGCCTTGAGTACAGAGAGTTAAGTTCATTGTATCCCTCAGTATTAGTCTGTGCAAGGTATCAATTTTGTTTAACTTTAATATTTTTTATGTCTTTCCCTCCAATTCTCATTCCCATTTCCTCCCCTGCCTTCTCAATAAATCTTCTCTAAGGTACTTGCTATGTGTCTTTAGATATATACATACTATTTTTAAATATACAGTATTATTTTATACATGTATGTGTTTTTAATTAAATGCGGTATATTTTACTACAGTATGTTTCTTACCATTTTCACTCATTGTTGTGTTGTTCAAGATTTGTCCATCACAGCATGTTAGCTATCCACACTGTAGTGTTGGGCATCTAGGGTGCTCCAATCCCCCCACACAGACACATGTCCATTTATATGTCCCTGTATAGAACTTTGCAAGAATGTCTCTGGAACATACATCCGACAGCTAGAAGCAGGGTTATGGGATGAGTATTGCCAGATTGCTCTCTAGAAAGAGCATTCTTCCATCAGAAGAACAAATGTTCTTGTTTGCTATCTTTTTGCTGACAGTGTTTTCTGATTCTGATTTTATATATTTATTAGTCTTCAGGTTTCCCCATTCTGTAGATACAAATAATCTATGTAGTTTATATGGATGTAAATCTTTTGCTCATTTCTTTATCAGCTTAACTAGCTTTTTGTTGTTATTGTTTATTAACATTTTAGATATTAATTCTTTGTTGGGTTAAGACATTTAAAATTTCTTGTCCAAATCTGTCACCCTTCTGTTAACTGTATCTATGTTATATATTCCAGATATACCTAGATATAGATATCAAGTCAATTACAGATGCTGTAACTAGCTTTGCCAAATCATCTGTATTTCATGGTTTGGGGGTCCCTTGATGAAAAGAAATTCTACAATTTTCTCCCTATTGTTTGTGATTTTTTTAAGTCTTATTAAAAATATCTCTCCCATCCCAAGATAATAAAGATGCTTTCCTATGGCCTTATTTGATCCTTCTGAAAAGTAATCAGTTGCAGAAGAGGCTCATTCCAGCTAAATTGGTAAATTCAGAAGAAGTATCACTTGGCTACTATAGCAGTTCAACTGTAAGGAATATGATAGTTTTTATAGTTGAATTTTACTAAAAATGATCCAACTTAAGCTTTGGAAAAAAGCTTAGGTCATCAATTAGTCAGCACCTAGTTTCTGCCAAGCACAGGTTGGACGTTCCAAAGCCATGTTGGAATTGGAAAAAGCCAATGGGAAAAATGAAGTGAGGTCAAGCTGAGTTCAGCTCCAGATTTGGGGCATGATTTCAGAACTGCTGCCCAGGCTGTCCACAGAGTAAATGAGGCACAATGATGAACAAAACTGTATATATTTATGTGTAATGGAGAAGTAATCAGCCATTTTAGAAATGTTTTGACTGTGACAAGAATGCATTTCTCAATCATGGATCAAGAGGACAATGATCAAAAGAATGCAGGGAATGAATGCAAAACTCACCAAAGAAATTGAAATATTAAAGAAAAATAAAACAGAACTTCCGGAAATGAAAATTTATTCAAGGAATTATAAAACACAGTGGGAAGTCTTAAGAATAGGTTAGGTCAAGCAGAAAAAAGAATCTCACAGTTTGAAGGCAACAGCTTTCAATTAAACAAGTCAGTTGCAGAGATAGAACAGAGAAATAAAATTGCAAAGACTATAAGAAATATGGGATTATGTGAAGAGGAGTAACATCGGAATCATAGGCATCCCTGAGGGTGAAGAAGAAAATACACAAGGGTTGAATAACCTATTTTAGAGAATAATGAAGGAAAATTTCTCTGGCCTTGCTAGAAAGCTAGATATCCAGGTACAAGAAGCTCAAAGGACTCCTGGGAGATTCATATCGCAAAGAGGAAAACACCACGACACACAGTCATCAGACAGCCCAAAATAAACACGAAGGAGCTTTGTGAATCTGGGTGCACCTGAGTTAGGTGCATAAATATTCAGAATTGTTATGTCTCCTTGTTGAATTTTTTCTTTTACCATTATATAATGACCATCTTTGTCTTTCATTATTTTTGTTGATTTGAAGACTAAATTATGTGAAATGAGAACTGCTACACCAGCTTTCTTTTGGTTTCCATTTGCATGGAATGTTGCTTTCCTTCCCTTTACCTTGAATCCTTGTGGGTTCCATGTGTTTCCTGAAGACAGCAGATACTTGACTTGTGTATATTTATCCATTCACCAGCCTATGTCTCTTTAGTGGGCAGTTCAAACCATTCACATTTGTTGAAAGAATTGATAAGTGGGGTGGATTTCTGTTCATCCTGTTCAGTTGAACCTTGTTACTTTGTTTTCTCTCTTAAGCCACTGTGGTATCTGGCCTTTGACCTTTAGCTTTTGGATGATATTACACTGGTGAGTGTTTTTTTTTTTGAGACAGAGTCTCACTTTGTTGCCCAGGCTACAGTGAGTGCTGTGGCATCAGCCTAGCTCACAGCAACCTCAAACTCCTGGGCTTAAGTGATCCTACTGCCTCAGCCTCCCGAGTAGCTGGGACTACAGGCATGAGCCACCATGCCCGGCTCATTTTTTTTTCTATATGTATTTTTAGTTGTCCAGGTAATTTTTATTTCTATTTTTAGTGGAGACGGGTTCTCGCTCAGGCTGGTCTCGAACTCCTGACCTCGAGCAATCCACCCGCCTCGGCCTCCCAGAGTGCTAGGATTATAGGCGTGAGCCACCGCACCCGGCCTGGTGAGTGTTTATTGTGCTGATTTGTGTGGAACACTGTTCTGAGTACTTCCTACAAAGAAGGTCTTGTCTTGATGAATTCCCTCAGTCTTTGCTTGTCTGAGAAAGTCTTTGTTTCTCCTTCATATGTAAACAAAATGATAAAGAGCAGCACCATAATAGCTGGGGACGTAAAAGGTCAACACCCCTCTGAGAGACCAGGACAGATCTTCCAAACACAAAATAAAGAAACAATGGATTTAAACAGTACTCTAGAATAAATGGGCCTGACAGACATTTACAGAACATTCTACCCCAAAACCACTGAATATACATTTTTTCTCATAAGCTCATGGGACATTCTCTAAGATTGACCATATCCTAGGCTACAAAATATGTCTCAACAAATTAAAAAACATAGAAATTATACCATGCTTTTTTATCAGACCAGTGTGAAATAAAATTAAAAATAAACTCCAACAGAATCACTCATCCCTACACAAAGTCATGGCAACCAAACAACCTTCTCCTGAATGATTATTGGGTCAAGGAGGAAATTAAGAGGGAAAATCAAAAGATTCTTTGAATTAAATGATAAAGGGGACAAAAGTTATCAAAATCTGTGGGACACAGCTAAAACAGTCCTGAGAGGAAAATCTGTAGCCATAAATTCCTGTATCCAAAAGACAGAAAGATCACAACAAACATCAAAAACAATCTAAGGAATTGTCTCAAAGAACTGGAAAAGGATAAGCAAACAAATCTCAAACCCAGAAGGAAAAAGAAATGATAAAGATTGGAGCAGAACTAAATGAAATTGATAATAAAAAAACTATACAGAAGATTAATAAAACCAAGTTGGTTCTTTGAAAAGATAAACAAAATTGACACGCTTCTCACTAGCCCAAAACAAAAAGAACAAATGGGGAGGCATCAATTTATCAGACTTCAAGCTATACTACAAGACTGTAGTAACTAAAACAGGATGGTACTGACACAAAAACAGAGACATAGACCAATGGAACAGAATTGAGAACCCACATATAAAACTATCCTCATATAGCCATCTAATCTTTGACAAAGCAGACAAAAACATACACTGGGGGAAATATCCTTATTCAATAAATGGTGCTGGGAAAATTGGATAGCCACATGTAGAAGACTGAAACAGGATCCACACCTTTCACTTCTCACAAAAATCAACTCACAATGGATAATGGACTTAAACCTAAGGCATGAAACTATAAGAATTCTAGAAGAAAATGTTAGAAAAACTCTTATAGACATTGGTTTAGGGACAGAATTTATGAAGAAGACCCCAAAGGCAACCACAGCAACAGCAAAAATAAATAAATGGGAACTGATCAAATTAAAAAGTTTCTGCACAGCCAAGGAAACTATCATGAGAGCAAACAGACAACCTACAGAATGGGAGAAAATATTCGCATGCTACACATCTGATAAAAGGCTGGTAACTAGAATCTATCTAGAACTCAAGAAAATCAACAGGAAAAAATCAAACAACCCTATCAAA
Organism: Lemur catta; assembly: GCF_020740605.2. Lineage (NCBI taxonomy): Eukaryota > Metazoa > Chordata > Mammalia > Primates > Lemuridae > Lemur > Lemur catta. The sequence goes on from NC_059130.1 coordinate 56,088,800, forward strand.
AAGTAGGCAAAGGACATGAACAGGAAATTTTCAAAAGAAGATAGACTAATGGCCAACAAACATATGAAAAAATGCTCAACGTCTCTAATCATCAGGGAAATGCAAATCAAAACCACAATGAGCTATCACTTATCTCCAGTGAGAATGGCCTTTATCAAAAGGTCCCAAAACGGGATGGACACACTTGAAGCTCTGACTCTGGGGGGTGAGGGGCAAGGGCAATATATGTAACCTAAACTTTTGTACCCCCATAATATGCTGAAATAAAAAAAAGTCCCAAAACAATAAGTGTCGGCGTGGATGCGGAGAGATAGGAACACTTATACACCACTGGTGGGACTGCAAACTGGTACAACCTCTGTGGAAAGAAATATGGAGATATCTCAAAGAGCTACAAGTAGAACTACCATTTGATCCAGCAATCCCATTACTGTGCATGTACTTAAAGGAACAAAAGACATTCTATAAAAAAGACATCTGCACTAGAATGTTCATAGCAGCACAATTCACAATTGCAAAGATGTGGAAACAACCCATGTACATGAGAAGATTAATAAAATGTAGTATATGTATACCATGGAGTTCTACTCAGCCACAAAAAACAATGGTGATCTAGCACCTCTTGTATTATCCTGGATAGAGGTGGAGCCCATTCTTCTAAGTGAAATATCACAAGAATGGGAAAACAAGCAACACATGTTCTCACCATCCAATTGGTATTAACTGATCAACACTTAAGTGCACATATAGTAATAACATGCATCAGGTGTTGGGCAGATGGGAGTGGGTAGGAGAGGATGGGTATATACACACGTAATGGGTGCGGTGCGCGCCATGTTGGGAGTGGACATGCTTAAAGCTCTGACTCGGGTGGGGCAAAGGCAATATGCGTAATGTAAACATTTGTACCCCTGTAATATGCTGAAATAAAAAAATGAAAAATAAATATAAAAACAATAAGCATCTGTACCCCACTGGGTTATTGAGTAATCATTCTCATGCAATTCCCCTGTGCTTAAATATGTTAAATAAATCTATATGTCTCATCTCCTATTAAAAAAAAATAAAGAATTTACATTATAGCCAATGTTTACATTAGGCTACATATAGAAGCAACGTTATCATTGTATATCATCTGATTTACTTATATATATGGATTTCTACTTAATTATAATTTAAATTTATTATATAAGTTATCTTCATTATAATTTAAATATATAATAACCTATTTATTAATATGTTAGTAAATATTTTATAATTTATATTTAGTTAATACTTATAAATGTACAATATTTATAAATAATATGTAAATGTTATTTGTAATATTTGTAATAACACAGAAATAGCAAAGAGCTAATAAATAATAAATACATAACAATTTATATCTGTTTTATCATAATAAATTTATTTATATATTAAATAGTATGATTCAAATATAACTTAGATAATAATTTTATGTATATACTTCATATTTTATTATAATTCACAAGTTATTATGAATTTAGGTAAGTTCTACATTACCATCAATAAATTTCTATAACTTCTATATTGATAGCAATAAATCACTTTTCCTAGGAAAATGAAATCATTTATATATTACTGAATCAATTATGATTTTTGAGTCACCACATGATGGCAGTGGTTGCAAGCTTTCATCTCTTAGATAAATCCTTGTGCTGCATCCATGAGATCTGTGTTGTTCTTAATCTGTACTTTGGACAGACCATGTCTAGCAAATGCAGACAGAACTATCCCTGTAATGTCTATATTTATAATCTTCACCCCATTCAGTTCCTGTTTTGATTAATAAAGATGTGTTTGAGGCTAGTTTTAATGATTTAAAAATTCATGGTCCAAAACTGTAACTACTTTTGCACCAACCTATTCCTTTCATCAAAGCAGCTCTCTCTGCAGCTCTAAAGGGCCTCTGCTCAGGGACAGGGAGACTGTAAGGGTGGGGTAGGGATGGGAAGGGATTTTTATGGCTCAGTTAGTTTTCTTAAAAATAACCAGAACCAAGTTAGGCTGCAGCTGAGCTTGAGGTGGGATACAGGTCAGATGAAATCCCGGTGTTATCAGGGGAGGCATGTGCCCAAATGCTACTACTGAGCTTGTGTTGAATTAGGCACCAGTAGACATGGGGCTAAACTGATGGTTTGAAATGCACTAGGATTGCCTTTCTCTTTGTTAACGTTGTCTTTGTTGATTCGGGACACAATTAAATGACCGTTGTCCTTGATGGAGCCTGCTCTGTCCTGCTCTTATTGCAGCTAAGAGATGCAAAGGGCTACCAATGGGTTCCTTTTATGAGAAGGAAAGTATGGTAAATGAGATGCAGGGTAAACATCCCACCGATACTGTAAAAGACAAAGATAGAACAAATATACCCAGATTGAAAGATGAAAATTCATGAAAGCAGCATACTTTTTAATCATACATTTGAATTTTGTTTCAGAGTGGCATTCTTCCTTTAGCAACAGTCCAGGTGCACTGATTTCCTAGTGCCCACTCACTCCCTATCCCTACCAAGTAGAATGTGGTCTCACACCACTTTGCTAAAGGGCTTCCTCTTTAATTCTCCTGTAGTGCCTCCGTAAGGAGAACATCAACCAATAGCTGTTAAAAATAATAAACAAATTCAGTAATGTTGCAGGATACAAAATCAACATACAAAAAGTAATTGTGTTCCTAAACACTGACAACAAATTATCCAAAAAGAAATTACAAAAAAAAATCACCTTTCCAATAGAAGTAAAAATAAATAAATAAAGTCTGTAGGGATAAATTTAACCAAGGAGTTGAAAGATTTGTATACTCAAAAAAATAAAAAAGTAATGATAGAAATTGAGAAGCGATAAGACAAATTGAGATATAGCCCACGTACATAGTTGGCAGAATTAAGAATGTTATTATAAAATGTCCGTATTACCCCAAATGAACTATACTTTGAATGTAATCATTATCAAAATTCAATGGCTTTTTTTTGCACAAATGACAAAACAATCCTAAAATTTGATTCTATAATCAACAAGAACTTAAATAGCCAAGGCACTTCTGAACAACAAAATTAAAGTTGGGGGCCTCACACTACATGGTTTCAAAATCTACTGCAAAGATAGGGTAATCAAATAGCCTGATACTGCCATAAAAACAGAAACATAGACTAATGGAACAAAATAAAGAGTCAGGAAATAAATTAACTTATATACAGTCAAACAATTTTCAACCATGGTGCCAAGAATAAAAAACGGGGAAAGGACAATATCTTGATTAGATGTTACTGAGAAAATGGAATCTTCAGAAGAATGAATTGGACCCTTATCCCATACGCAAATATCAAATAAAAATGGATTAACTATTTAAACATAAGACCAGAAACCATAAAAATCCTAGAATAAAACTCAGGGGAAAAGCTCATGAACACTGGATTTCACAATGACTTTTTGGAGTAGACACCAAAAGCATAGACAACAAGTGCAAAAATAAAGAAGTGAAATGACAGGAAACTAAAGAGTTTCTGCACAGGACAGGAAGTAATCATCAAAATAAGAAGGTAACACACAGAAAAGGAAAAAGTATTTTCAAATTATATACTAATAAGATGTTATTATTCAAAATATATGAAGAACTCACATAACTCAATAGCAAAAATCCCAAATAACCCAATAATTTAAAAATCCCAATAATTTAAAAAATGGACAAGGAAACTTGGTAGACATTTCTCAAAACAATACATATAAATGGCCAACAGATATGTAAAAACATGCTCAAGATAAGTAATCTTCAAAGAAATGCAAATGAAAATCATACTGAGCTATCACCACACACATTCTATGGAATGACTATTATAAAGAAGTCAAAAGTAGGTTGAGCATGGTGGCTGAGGTGGAAGAATCACTTGAGGCCAGGTGTTCGAGACCGACCTGGGCAATGTAGGGAGACCACATTCTATAAAAAATAATAATCAAAAAAATTATCTGTGAATGATTGTGCGCACCTGTAGTCCCATCTATTGGGGAAGCTGAGCCAGGAGGATTGCTTGTACGAGGTTACACTGAGCTATGATTGTGCCACTGCACCACAGCCTGGGAGACAGAGCATAACATTGTCTCTACAAAAAAAAAAAAAAAAGCAAAGAAACAATGCCAAAAGATACCAAGTGTGGGCAAGATTGTGGAGAAAAGGAAACCCTTGGACAATGTTGGTAGGAATGTAAATTTGGTATAGGCATCATAAAACACAGTACATTGTTTCCTCAAAGGGGAAAATTCCGAGTGCCTAATGGCTGCCAAGTACATAGATCAGCCCTATCAGTTCTACCACTTGCTGGCTGTGTCATCTTAGGCAACTTATTAGCTTCTACCTGCATTACATTTCTCAAACTGCATAATGTGGAGGACAGTAGTACCTAATTTACATTATTCTGAGAATTAAATTAGTAATCCAACAAAATAACCTAAAACTGTACGTGGTATAGGAAGTGAATGCTCAGTGTGTGTGAGCCATTCTGCTCAACATCATCATTACGACAGTACATACCAGTATGACAACCGTAATCACTCCATATCTAGTCGGCTATTAATTTGTCCATATTAGCTAAGATTATAAGCTTCTTGAATACAAAGTTGTTTCTTTCATAATGTATCCTTTGTGCTTAGCACAAAACCTATTCCATAGTTTGATAAATAAATGGTTTGTTTCACTTGGATTCCCTATTCTAAACGCTCCTTAAGAAGAAATATTTCTGGTGTATGAGTAGCAAGTCATTGTGGATTTAAAAACTAAAATTATGAACATATCTCCATACTCTGTTTTCTCTCCTCAAGTGATGCTGTGGTCTTAGATTCTCAGAAGGAGCAACAAAGACCCTCTGACTATACTCTGTGGGTCATCCTCCTCTCCCCTTATTCCTCACCTTGACTCCTTTCCTGGGCACTAGCTCACACTCCCATTTAACCTTTCTCCTTGCTTCTAAGTAGAGCTTGTGCCCTCCAGGAATGCGGAAAGTTCCTCTCAAAATGCTTTCCATCAGGGGCTGTGAAAAATGCTTAAGCTCAGCCTTGCAATATTTCTTAGATGCCTCTTCATTCTGCTGCAAGAAATCTTTCATCTTTTCTTCCATTTTTATCTGCCAGGGAAATATAATAGAATGAAGTTGTTAGAAGGGAAGGTCCAAATGTGACATGCCTGGTAGAAGCAGTGTCATGGCCTCAGAGTGGCCTAAGGCATGGGAAGGACAAGAATCAGAAGACATTTTTAGTCCTAGTTCCAACCAATTTTCTTTGTGACCCTTGAAAAGTCCTTAACACCCTCAGGGCCAGGCTCATCATCTGTAAAATGATGCAGCTGTGCAACATGACCTCCATCTTTCCTTTAGCAGTGCTATGGTTAACCATGAGCCATCCACCAACAATGCCCAGTGGAAAATTGAATTGTGGCAGTGGTATAATAGTATTCTTAGAAAACATGGGTTGTTTATGTATACCTAGAAAAGTAATTTTCCCAGTAATGGCTTGTGTGTGCTCTGAACAGAGGTGGTAACTCTTGGAATGCTTCCAAAAAGGATTTGACATGGGAAGATATAGGAATTTAATTTTTTTTTTGCTTGCATTTATAAATTGTGATGTAGATGGTTTTCCTCAATATGTACTAATAGATTTTTGTCACTTGTGGATTGGTAAAAGATAGACTGAAAGAGGGATATCTACTGAAAGTGACCGCAGCAAGCAGATGTAAGATGTTCCCCAAGAGTTTTCCCCTTTGTTTCCACACTCTCTGTGGTCCCTGGATCATATTCCAGTATTATATGACACAAATTGACATCTAGAAAGGGAGATGCTTCAAGTGGGCATTACCAAATTACACGAGTTCCTTAATGTCAGAAATGTTTCTGTTCCTGAAGACAGAAGAGATAGTCAGAGGCATTAGAAAGAAGAGAAGCATTGGAGGTATGATTGCTCACTTAAAGACCGAGAGGGGTAACCCAGACCATCCAGGGAAGAACTGAGCTCAGTAGACGTCTTGTTTTCAGCTTATCATACACTGAGCAGAGATCCCAGACGCCCTGAAATGGACTTCTGACCTACAGAACAGTGAGCTTATGTAAGTGTATATTTTTGTGTTTCTTCAGTCTCAAAGTCAGGCAAATGCTTCTTTATTTTATTCTATTTATCTTTCTAAATATGACAATTAAAAATTATATACATATGTAATTATAGATGGATACAATTATATATGCCTATATATAACATATACATTATGATGTTTTGAACTATGCAATATGCAGTAACTACATCAAGCTAATTAACATGCATTACCTAATATTTTGTGGTGAGAATGCTTAAATACTTCTGTCATCTATAGTTACCATGTTGTATAAATGTGTTTTTTAATCTGCTAAAGCATCGTAATATGTACAATAGAAAATTAATAAATTTCCTATCCTTTAGAACAATAAAGAACTGTAGCCCCTTAGAGTCCTGTTACTTACAGGAATCCAAGCTCCCTCAACCGTGAGAAGGGAAAGAGCCATGACATTGAAAGTGTAGACTAAGTATCATTGTCAGAGGGCAGGAATCAAGAGGAAAAGATACAAAGACATTACTGCAAGATTCTTCTGGAACTCCCGCTCATCATCCTTGAAGGAGCGCTCCAGGAAGACCGCAATGGCGTCCCTCTCACAGGCCGCGTGCACGTCCAGCAGCTCCTGCAGCGTGTCCGCGGGGAGCCGCGCTCGCTGCGCCATCTGCTGGCCGTAGTGGTCGGCCGCCCTCTGCACAGCCGCTGAGTTCTCCAGCTGGGCCAGGGTCGTCACCGCGTTCTCCACGCAAGGCACTGCGCCACTGTTGATGGCATCCGCGTAGGTCACCGCCAGGGTCCCCAGCCCTGAATGAGTTATGAAATTTGGGGGGGTAAATGGAAAGGTTTCACTCATTGTTTTACAAGTATTGTACATCAGCATTCTAAAAAATCACAAGATTTCTATTTCACTTGAAATTTCCCTCCTTCTCCTCCCTCTTTTGCTTCTACTATTACTACAACTACTACTCTTGTTTATGAATCCACCTTTTTAGAGTAACATCACTGTTGTTTCTATTCCCTTTCTCTTATCATTTTCCAACTCATCACATTACAAAAATAATTGCTGAGCACTAGCCATACAGTCAAGGGTTTCCTAAAAAACACTTTCCCATTTCAATAAAATTTAAAAGGTATTTATGAGGCAGACAAAGTCAATTATGTCATTTGGGGGTCCTAGTTCTGAATGTAAATGCAGGTCTCTTTGTAAAAAACAAATCATCGAGAATTTCAAGACAGTGACAGAGCATGAAACTAACTGAATGGCTCTTCTCAGCACAGGCCACATGCTCATGAAGCCAGCTCTATACATAAGATGATACGGAATTTTGTATCTCAGAATCTCAAGGGACTTGCAAGGACTCATGGCTTATTTATTGTCTGTTATATATGAATTCATAATATATCTTGAATACTCTTACTCAAAAACATATCTATCCAATATCCCATAGGAATTCAAGTCACAACACAGTTGTTTATCTCCTTCACAGTTGTTTGTGCTTGTAAGTTTTCTTGAGATAGCGTAGGCCTCAATAAACAGTCACACAGGGAAAGAGACTCATGCTTTCCAGTGACAATGATTCCCTCTCTTAACCTCTTGGTCTTTGTGAAGGTGAAGATAGATGAACAGAAATTTTTTGATTGCTCCTGGAAACTACAATGTTGCTGGTCTTCTGGCACTTCTTCTACATGTTGCAAGAGTTTTTTGTCACTTGTTGGCCAGTCAAAGATAAAGCACTTCCATTTTGGGAAGAAATGCATGCCTGATATACTTTCTAGGCATGTTGGAATTTTGGATTTGGGGATTCTCACCTGCAGAAGTAGAAATAGAGAAAATACTGAAGAACAACTTCCAGGCAAAGCTGCGGATTTACATTTTCAGGGTTCCTTCCATCACTACAGTCTTCTGTGTCTCTCTGTGAATCCCCTTTTATCCAACCATGCAATCAACCTAATGCTAATCTACCTGAGGCAAGGGAAATCCATTTCTGCACAGAGTCAAGGAGGGGCTTCTGGAAAGGAAGGGAAGGTATCCAACCCACGTGAAGAAATTATAGGTGATTTCCTCAGCCCTTCTATGATATCTAGGAGATTGACTATCTATTATGTGTTTGTTGAATTATTAATTAATTAAAATATGGTAAGAAGTCCTTTTTTGTTTTAAATTATGTATATTTACAGTGTATATGTTTTGATATATGTATGCATAGAGAAATTGTTACTACAAGTAAATAAAACATATATTCATAACCTTCCATAGTTATGTTGTTTCCCTTCATTTGTGATAAGGGTAACTGCCATGTATTTTCTTTGTAAATTTCTAATAACTGATACAATAAAATATTATCAACTACATTTCTTATGCAGTATATTAGGTCTCTAGACTTATTCATGCTACAAAACTGCAGGTTTGTACACTTTGACCTAAATCTCTGAATTTCCTCTCTCAACCTGTCCCTGGTAACCACCATTCTGCTCTGTTTCTATGTATTTTTTTAGATTCCATATAAAAGTGAAGTCATTTTTCTTTCGTTGTCTAGCTTGTTTCACATAGCATAATGTATTTTTTTAAATCTTACTACCTCCGTGTCAGAAATGAAATGTGTAGTCAAAAAATAAAATCTGCTGGAAACCTGGATGTGATGCTGTTGGGGAAGATGTCAGAAAGAGACAGAAAATAGCCAGGTGAGTACAGAAAAAACTTTTATCAGTCAGAATAAAAAGAAAAATTACACAGTGTGAATATGTTTAGGAATTCTTTTAGTAAAATCCTCTGAAGACTGTGGTTACCTAAATGAAACTAGGAGACCTCAGCTTTCTCTTACCGGGTTATACTGGACTTGACAGTGTCTTGCAGAGGGATTCTGTGACATACACCAGTTGTTCAAAATATGTGTGTGAAAGACTGAATAAATGATTGAATGAACAAAAATGAATACTTTTCTAGCTTTCCTCAGATAGTCACTCTCCTATATATAATCTAGGTAATTAATTTATAATATTGAAAGACTGACACATGGGATATGGATGCAGAATTCAGAGGTTGGTGTTACAAGGAAAGAATAATGAAGGATTTTTTTGCAGCATTACTGGAAAGATATGTCAATGTTATTACTGGTCCACTTACTCTATAAAATCCTGTCTTGGAAGGATGTAACTATACAGGTATTAGTAAAATATAGGGTGTGAAATATGTTTTAGAAATTAGGTCAATTACTTTCTCTATGTGATTATTTGTATATCACCTTCCTATCTATTGAGCTATGTTTCTTGAAAACAGCAGGATCCATGACTGAGTCTCAGATGTATGTGGGCCTTAGGAAGTGATAGCATTGACTGTAACGAAAAATATTTTTTCATGGCACCAATTCGTCAAAAATCACGTGGTACAATATTGGGCCCTAAACTTCCTCAGGAAGCTGAAACTCCTGCCACTGGAGATGCTCAAGTGATAATAACCACAAAAAGCATGGCCACCTATCACCAATCACCATTATTGTGAACCGCAATCCAGTCTCACAAACATTTCTGTTCAAGTGCTAAGTGACAGCATTAAACTGATCCCACCCTGCTACTGAACTTTCCCCTACCGAGGCCATACTCTGATACCTGGAACCAGCTTCAAGGCATTCTCCAGGTACTCATCTTCTGTGCTTGGGTGCCCATCTAATTCCAGCTCCAGGGTGAAAATCCCATACAATCCAAACAAAGTCTGGGAAGAAACTTATAAACTCAGTGGTGTTCTCTACTTCATCAGGTCCTGGGCAGGATTTGGCCCTGATTAGCTCTCTTAGCTCGGTCATGTAGCTGGTATCTTAGCTAAGGAAGGAGCAGCAACCTAAACCACCATATCCAGATCTCACCTAGAAACAGGTTTCATGAAAATTCCTTTTGTACATTGCCCTCTATCCCATCTGGCCTCATAATACATGACAACTGAACCACACACATACAAAGAAACAGTCTCAATAGTCATTAATCTAATCTCAATAAAACGTGGCAGTTTGGTTCCTGGAAGGATACTGAAGCTGCTCCAAGGCCTGGTGGATGATGGTGTTCATGCTGTTGTAGACAAAGGTGCTGCTCAGAAGCACAGCCAGGGCGAAGATCCATGAGTCAATCTTAAGGCTACCCTAGAGTTAAAGAAACATAGAAGTGGATCCACCGTTTAAATACAGCCTAAAGCCATCTGCTCATATCCATGTACCCAAAACTTAAGTCCTACTGGTTTTCCTGAAATTGGGAAATAAATGTAACCTCTACATGCTTGTTAGCTTGATTCAGTAAATGAAACCAATCAGGTGTAAACAAACAAAACAGAAACTTCAACAGCTCTACCCGCCCTAAAAAGAAATGTTTTCATGTACAATAGCCAATCTCAAAAAGTCTGAATACTTCTTCCTCTATGTTTTGTAAACTGTGCTGTAATTGCTATAAAGAGAGCTTCTTACTGCTTGGATTGAAGTCTCCTGGATCATACAAGGCTTGTATTTTTTGCATGACAATGAACTTTAAAATTTTTCCTAAGCTGATCTGATTTTTTTTTTTGAGGCAGAGTCTTGCCTTGTTGCCCAGGCTAGAGTGAGTATCGTGGCGTCAGCCTAGCTCACAGCAACCTCAAACTCCCAGGCTCAAGTGATCCTCCTGCCTCAGCCTCCCGAGTAGCTGGGACTACAGGCATGCGCCACCATGCCCAGCTAATATTGTCTATATATATTTTTAGTTGGCCAGATAATTTGTTTCTATTTTTAGTAGAGACAAGGTCTCGCTCTTGCTCAGGCTGCTCTCGAACTCCTGTCCTCCAGTGATCCTCCTGGCTCGGCCTCCCAGAGTGCTAGGATTACAGGCGTGAGCCACCGCACCCAGCCCTGATTTTATTTTTGACACTAGAAAGCACATTACAGTGAGAACTTAAGAGTCTACTCCTCAATCATTCATTTGATTGTTCATGCACTATTTCAGCTGTAGTATGTACAGCTGAATACTAGGTCAAGGGATATAAATCTGGAAGATAATGTTAAATTCAAACCATTTCCTTGCCATTTACATTGACCACTTTCATCACTTTATTTCTTTTAGGTATAAAAAGAGATAATGGACACCGTCAATGTGTAAAATGTTTAATACAATGCCTAGAACATAGTAGGTGTTCAGTAATCAGTGAGCAATAATCCTTTGCAAATTGTCTCAGTCATGGGCTATATTAGGGATGCAAATGTTATTCAATTGAATTCACTTCAGCTATGTACAATATGCAGACCCTGCATTCGGTTTTTCCATGCAAACTTCCACAGAACAGTCCTTAACCTCAAGAAGATGACTTTCTGGAGTGACAGGAAAACATGTCACCACAGAAAAAAACCAAGAGGCTAATCTTTGCCAGGAATGGAGCCAGAGGTATAATGTAAAAAACAAAACAAACAATAATCAGAACAAAAAGTGGAGGATGGGGAGAGAAGGCAAATAGATAGGAACCTGTGCCCTGTGAGTTCAAAGCAAGAAGCAACAGTGTCTAACAGGGTATGATGGCAATAGGGAATGATGGCTGGGGTTTTAAAGAGTGGGTAAAATGAGGATTGTGCAGATGAAGGGATCAAGAAGGTAGAAGGCCCAACAGAACCTAAGTCAGAACTGTTAGGGTGTGCTCCTGGGAAGGTACTATAGAGTTATTTTGTTTGACTGAGGGAGCATTAGGTGTGTGTAGAAGAAGACAAGGCTGGAAATGAGATCCAGGGCAAGACATGAAGGGCCTTGAAATAGAATTAAATACTACCCCAAGCACACCACATGTTCCATGGCAGCCAGTAGTTCTGCTTCTGTCAGGCACCCGTAAATTTTGTATTTTGCTCCCTTGAACGTATGTAATTTTGAAAAAAGAAGGTTTATGTAAAAATGTATCTCAAATCTTTATGTTATCTTGGGTTTACACTGAAATGTTCACTGAGAACTTTAAAATGGTATCTTTGAATTTACCATTACTAAATGAGACCCCACATCCACTCAACTTTTTGCAGTATGAAAGCCGAAAACCTACTAACGCTACTTTCAATTTATATTCAGACTAATATAAACAAGGTGAAAAATTTATGGCACCTTATACTATACAGAAAAATTTCCCAGAAATATCCAATTTACAATGTTTTTGGTAGAAAGCGATAAATTCATCTCCAAACCCAGTAACTTGTACTAAAATCTTTATGAATGTTCCTGGTGTACCTGTAGCTTTACTTTCTTTCTTTCTTTTTTTTTTTTTTTTTGAGACAGAGTCTCGCTGTGTTGCCCAGGCTAGAATGAGTGCCATGGCATCAGCCTAGCTCACAGCAACCTCAAACTCCTGGGCTGATGCAATCCTACTGCCTCAGCTTCCCGAGTAGCTGGGACTACAGGCATGTGCCACCATGCCTGGCTAATTTTTTCTATATATATTTTAGTTGGCCAGATAATTTCTCTCTATTTTTAGTAGAGATGGGGTCTTGCTCTTGCTGAGGCTGGTCTCGAACTCTTGACCTCGAGCAACCCACCCGCCTCAGCCTCCCAGAGTGCTAGGATTACAGGCATGAGCCACCGTGCCCGGTCTGGAGCTTTTCTATAGATTTTTAAACAGATTACTTCAATGAAACCCCAGTTTCATGATTTCTACCTCCAACCCAACGAACTTCACACTCTTTGACTAGTAGCACCCATTCAATCCCAAAGGTTACAGCTCCTTCTAGAAAGCTTTCTCTAACTTGGACGATTGTGTTAGGCTCCCTCTTCGTGCATTTTGGCACTTCACATGATCACTTTGTTATCTTCCCAACTCTTCTCTGAGAATTTATTTACTTTGTTCAGATTTTAGTGCATAGGCTTGAAATTCAGGGCTCTGTGTTTAGCATATAGCCCCAGAATTCAGCTGTTCTGTAAGGATTAATTAAATTGTACCATTCATCCAAGTGTTAAAAATCATATATATTATTTGACCTTACCGAGGAAGTAAGTTCTAGAATAGAGAATTTAGATTCATTTCCAATAACTAGATTTGCAATAAGCAGGGAAAAGCCACAGAAGATGACGTTATGAATAACACCATGAGTAGAGAACCAAGAGTACGGAAGATTTCTCAGTGACTGTGCCTCACCTTTCCCACATCATCCAGACCCTCGGTGTCCAGAAGGACCAGGGTGTGGTTCTGCTTGCAGGGGTGGGGCACACACCACATCCAGATGCCCTTGGTTTCAGACCTCACGGTGGAGCCCAGACGGAAGCCTGTATGGGAAAGGAAGAGAAAACATACAGTGACAGCAGATTCCATGCAGCCCAGGGGTTACATCGGTTAAATCTGTAAAAATCAAAGTGCCTGGCAGGGGAAACTGTTGCTTCCATTTCAGCAAGAAAAATCAATTTTATATATTTGTGTGTGTGTGTGTATATACACACACATACATATGTATATGAATATATAAAAGACTTTCTGAAGCAGTGCTTGTGTCCCTATTCACCACATATTTTTATAAGCTCAGATAGATTAAGTTACAGAATTACTGTAAACTCTATGAACCTGGTGCTGTGGACTGAATGTTGGTCCCCCCACCAACTCTTATGTTGGAAGCTTACCCCAAGGGTGATAGTTTTAAGAGCTGGGGCCTATGGGAAGTGACAGGATCATGAAGGGGCTTGCCTCAAGAATGAATTTAGTCCCCTTAAAAAAGGGCTAAAAGGAGCCTCATTGTTCCTTGTCTCCCCTCTGCCATTTGAGGACAACAAGAAAAAGCCCTCTATGAAGAACGCACTCACTAGACACTGAATCTTTTGGTGCCTTGATATTGGACTTCCCAACCTCCAAATCTGTGAGAAAACAATTTTATTATTTGTACATTACCCTGTCTACGGTATTTTATAATAGCAGCAGGAAGTGAAAAAGGCTTCTATATATTGTTCTGTGACCTCAAGAGTAAAGAAAAGAATGCATTCATACTAAAATTAGAAAGAGGGCTGAGCCTAGAGCTCTATGTGTTTGGTTCATCTTCATGTAGTGATTCCTTCTCCATTTCTGACTATCACGTTGAGAGAAGGATGTCTAAGTGGAGGAGAATCTGACATGGAAAGGACAGTGTCAAGCAGTCCCACTAGTCCAGTCTGCTAAAACAGGTTTCCAGGAGTGGAGAAATGAGAATTGAACCTTAAAATGTAGTTGAGGAATCTGTGATATCAGTCCTTGAATATGTAGTCAACCAGACCAGATTTATTAGACAAGAGAAACTACTTAAGTGTTTTCAGGTGGATGATAAAAATATCAGGAAAAATTTAAGAAAATCAGTGGGTATTACAATAAGGAGTAATTAGGAAGTCATACCTTGGATTATTTAAAAAGATTTGTCGAGTTTTAAAGGTGGTATGTGTGAAAGTTGTCAGTATAGAAATGAAGTCAATGATCTGACGCCAAACCCTCATAAAATGGAGACAGGAGAACATGAAGGAAGAGCAGCGACCAGGGACAATGCCAAACCACAACCTTGCATCTACAGCACAGCCAAATTAATGAGGACATCTTCCCAATAATAGCCAGTCCTAACTGCACCCCTACAAGTGGTCCAACTTGCAATCAGGGTCCTTGCACTCAGTATCTCTTCTATGAAGACCCTTCTCTAGCAGCAGCCGATACACAGGACACTCTCTGCAATTAGCTCCTGTAAACAAATGATCTTTTATTTCAAGTCAACCTGCATGTACTTCTCCCTTTTGGCTTTTAAACTTTCTCATTCCCTGAACTCCCCCAGATAAGCTTTTGACCTGCCATCGCATGCATATCTCGAATGTGTCAATCTCCTCCTCATTTCTGAACAAATTCATTTCTTTGCAGAGCTACTGTCAATTGTTATTCTAGATTGACAGAAGAACTCAAGCTATCATAATCCAATCACTCCTTTTTTGGATGAGGAAGCTAAATCCCAGAAATAGTAAGTGGTTGGCATAGTTAGATAGACGGACAGACTGCACTTTGACACAGGCCTCCTGACTCATAGCCTGGTGCTCTGTAAGCCACACCAACCCCCTGGCACTAGGCAACATTCTCATGTAAAAGAGATAAAGGAAACTAAAAACACTATTGATCTTAACTTAAAAAATAGTAGTAGAGAAATTAGAATATCGAATAGAGATTGAAACATGTATTCTACCTTAAAGTTCATGGAAGCTTACTGTTACCATGTGAACATTTTAGTAAATGTTTTCTAATTCGTTATTATGTAAGTTAATTCTGTATTATTACCTTATTCTGTCCAGTGAGGTATATTTACACTTTAAATGTGAAAATAAAGGCAAGGTGGGAAGATATAGTGAGTTGACTCTAACCCTCTAGAGTGGCTGTATGGAGCTCATCAGTGCTTTGAAAGTGGTTTTCAATATTCGCCCCTAACTCCTAACTCCCTAACTTTACTCCTCATGTCTCCATCCTGTGCACTGACCATGCACACGGGCAGAAGGCGCTGTTGCAAGCTCTGCTGGTGCTACTCACCCTTGCTCTTCCCAGCCAGCTTGTTCATTAGGTAGGACTTGCCTGATGGTAGAGGCCTACAGTAGCCACCACCACCATAGGCTGGGTAACAGCAGACCGAGTCCTCAAGGCTTTTGGATTAACCCTCAGTTTCTCTTTATTGTTCTAGATGAGGCACACTGGGTCTGGCATGTGGATCTTTGAGGCCATGTCCAGAGTGTCCTCTTGTCTGCAAGGAAAAATATGAAATGGAAGATGTCTTTCTGTTCAGTTAGCTGAGCTGAATTTTACAGTATGGACTAAATTTCTATTTCCTGTCCTTGAACTTTGTTCCTTATAAACTCGAAGAAGCCCTTTGTCCCTTCTAGGCTATCCTACAGCTTGGTACACTGGCTCTCTCTATAAAATTAACTTTACTTTGAAATAGACTTACAGAAAAGATGCAGAATGGGTATGCAAACTTCCAATATACCATTTCCTCACATTCCCCTAGTATAAATATCATACCTCATCATAGAACAATTACTGAAACCAGGATTTTAAGAT
The DNA here is from genome assembly GCF_020740605.2 of Lemur catta. Taxonomy (NCBI): domain Eukaryota; kingdom Metazoa; phylum Chordata; class Mammalia; order Primates; family Lemuridae; genus Lemur; species Lemur catta. The sequence continues at coordinate 56,104,896 of NC_059130.1, forward strand.
TGATACAATACTTTTAACTAGTGTTTATATCTTATTCCCATTTCATCAGTTTCTCTCTAATGTTATTTTTCTGCTCCACAATCCAATCCAGGAGCCTTCATTGCATTGAGATACTATGTTTCTTCAGTCTCCTGGGTTCTTTGATAGCTCCTTACTCTTTCTTTGTTTTTGATGACCTTGACATTTTAGAAGAGTACTGGCCTGTGATTTTGCAGAGTGTCCTTCAATTTGGGTTTTTCTGAGGTTTCTTCAATATTAGACTGAGACTATGCATTTTTGGCAAGAATGTCACAGAAGTGGGGGTCTGCTAATCTCAGTATATCTGATTAAGGGATTTACCATGTTCACATGACTTATTCTGACACTATGACCTTAACTTTGATCCCTTGGTTAACCTGCTCTCTGCCAGATTTCTCCACCCAAAAGGACTATGTATCATTTTGTAACTAGAAAGTACCATCTGGAGAACCACTTTGGAGAATATGCAATTATAATGTCACCATACTTGGGTATTCTTTTTTAGCCACTACTTTTAGCATCCATTGATGATTCTTGCTGTAGTGTTTGAATAAAGGGGTTTTCTTTTATAATCATTCCTGCTATATTTGTTAATTGGAGTTCTGCAAGCAAGAACTTTCTCCGCCTCCATTTATTTTATATTTACTCATTCAATCATTTACTTATATCAGTGTAAACTTTCTTGATTTTTAATACTTTACTATCATCGTATTGTGAGTCAACTTGTCTTAGATTTGGTCATGGAGAGTTCTTCAAGCTGGATCCCAAGTTCTTTGACATGTTTCCATCACATTTTCAGTGCTTCTCTCCCTTCTGGCACCACAGCACATTCCAGGCTCATCTCATAGTTTTCCTGCTTCAGCCCTAGAATCCACCATTTCTCCAAATAGCTTGGGTTGTTCCATGAGATGATGGTACTTAGACACCATGATATCACACTAGGTGGTGTTCATTATTATCAGACCTTCTCTGGGTCAATGTTAAGATGTCTCTTTGTGTATACTAGCCTATGTATACACAGATCTATTTTTTAATCATCCATTTTGATATATAAGCTTACGTTTCTACTGATATTTCCAATTTGAATCCAATACATCTGAGTTTATCCAGGCTTTTCAAATTTCTTCCCTGATTTTTTTCTCTAACTATGAGAGACAAAGCTCTCATCATACATAATAAATTTAATTCTTTACTAGATCCTACTATATATATATAGTAGTTTCAAAATTGTTCATCAATAAATCTGTGAAAAATAAATTTTACTTACTCTAGAAAATTATTACTATACTGTTCTTTTTGCCTTTAACTTTAAGAATACACTCAAAACACTGCATCCAAAGTTTTGTTTTTTCTTTTGAGACCCAGTCTCGCTTTGTTGCCTGGGCTAGAGTGAGTGCCATGGCATCAGCCTAGCTCACAGCAACCTCAAACTCCTGGGCTTAAGCGATCCTACTGCCTCAGCCTCCCAAGTAGCTGGGACTACGGGCATGCGCCACCATGCCCAGCTAAATTTTTTTCTCTCTATATATATTTTAGTTGGCCAGATAATTTCTTTCTATTTTTTTTAGTAGAGACGGGGTCTCGCTATTTGCTCAGGCTGGTGTCGAACTCCTGAGCTTGAGCGATCCACCCGCCTCGGCCTCCCAGAGTGCTAGGATTACAGGCGTGAGCCACCGCGCCCGGCCCCAAAGCTTTTTTAGAGTACTTCTTTCCTTCTCCACCCTCCTCAGTATGTTAAATTATTCATTTCTCATGCAGTTGTGTTCCTTGTTACTATTTGAGTTCCACTTTGGCCTTCCTTATACCTTGGTGTCTTAGTTGATTTGAAGTATGTATTTATATTTAGAGTTTGTGAAATATCATGATAGTAAAAGTCAGAGCTTTATAATAAGCTGTAGTCAGAGAAGTGTCACTTCTCCTTAACCTTAGCACTCCATGCCCATTGCAGCTGTCTTTCTGTCCTTTCCACCTCTTTCCCACTCGTCCTGCATAGTCCATCTTGTAAGCTACTGGTCTCCCTTCTTAAGTTTTTTTCCCACAAATGCCATATACATATATAGTTTCTTATTCACATTTTATAATATGAAGACCACATCATGTAGGTATATGGAAATCCTTCCATATCAGTCATAGAAAGCTTTATCAATCCTTTTGACAGGTGTGTACTTGATTATGTGGATATTTCACCTTATTTGACCAGTCTTTTATGAATGACCATTTGGATTGTTTCCAATATTTAGTACCTACAAACAGTACTTCAATAAATACTCTGCTAAGCTTTGTATGTGTTTTTAATATGGTTGCAGGAGTAACTTCAGGACAAAGTACAACAAATGGGAGTGCTGTGTCCAAAGGCAATAGTGTGTTATTTTGTTAGATGTTGCCAAATTCCTATCCAGAAGGGTGTAGCAGTATTTTTTCCTCTGACCTCAGCTGTTTATACTGGATGATACAGAATATTATAAGCAAATCTTCTTTAACCAAGGCTTGATAACTTGATAATTTTCATAACTGTATAAAATTATAAGGAGTGAAAAGTCTACCTTTGTTAATGCCTCCCTTTGTGCTTTTATCGTTCATATTTCAAACCCTGTAACTTAACATGATCATGATACAACCTTTACTATCCCTTTGATATGCAAGCAAATATAGACTATAGTCACCATGATTTTCATTCTTATCCTATAATAAAGAGTAGTTTGTATCCATTATAGAGTTGATTACTTCTGACTTGCTCCACTGAGGACTTATATACAATTATCTGGTTTCCCATTTCTTCAGAGGAAGATGACAAAAAAACATTTATTTTTCTATGATCAAGATCCATTTCCTCCTATAACAGTAGTCCATAGGAACTGCTGGTAAGCTGATAGGCTGCCTCATTTTATAACATGAGATATACCACCGTAAGGTGGGACTCAATCAGTGACTGATTCAGAAAAACCATCAGCACAAAGATTTTATAAGTCCCAAATTACAATAACTTGTTGCCTCCTGTTGAAGATCCCAAGTTGCTTACCATCCTGTATCTGGAGCTATAAAAGTTCCAATAAATAAAGCGATGGGATCTGAGTTTAGTTAAGCACATACAAATAAAGATAAAGGTAATTTAAGATGGTGTCAAGAAAGAAAGAACCTCAGAACCTCCCATCTCTGTGTAGGCTCCAACTCTGCTGCAGCCTAATTCAACACAGCAGGAGCAGAGGGCATTTAAGGGACACGCAGCCCCCTGAAGAGACCAGGATTTCATGTGAACTTGTGTCCCACAGCAGGCTTGGTGCAGCCTATCTTGGGGATGGCCATTTTAGACAAAACACGTGGACTTTTATAAGACTTGTCCCATCTCTGCCCCAGTCTTACCTGGAGCAGAGATTCCCTCAGAGTTGGGAAGAAGGCAGCTTTGATGAGAAGGGTGCGAGTCCTTATCCTCTCCCCTCTTTTTCTGAGTTTGGCTGCACTGCTTTCACCCTTTTTATCTGTGGCTGGAGCTTTGGACTTTTACTTACCCTTCCAGTCCCCTGGGGCTTTCCAGATTACATTTAGGGAGTTGTATTTATACATTTAGTGGAAAAGGAACCTGTGCAAAGAGGCAGAGTAATATGATACAAAGTACCAAATGGCAGTGACTAATCTACTATGAAAGGAATTGCTAACAGCTGTGCTGGTGAGAGGGTTTGACATGGTTTCTCAGCCAGAAACTTTCATTATTGAAGATCGCTTGCAATGAAAAAAAAAACTTCATTGAATCATTTAAAATGATGTCATTTATCTCATGTTTGTGGCCAGTTTGGAAGCATGGTGATGAGAAAGCCTCATATAATATAATTTAGATACAAAGACCTTCAATATTAGACAGAATCACAATGGATCTCAATACTCCTGTTTAGTAATGAGGACTGTAAATGCCCTGAGGGAATGTCCATGTCTTATATACTTTTGCATTCTCAGCACCTAAGCCATGTCCTGGCCCTTAACACCTAATAAATAATAATGATGATGATAGTTTCCATTTATTGCATGTTTGACTCAGACCCAGTGAAAACTTTTGTACATGGATTATCTCATTGTATTCTTATCACAAATACTTTTAACACACTGTTGCAGAGAGGTTTAATAACTTATTAGTTACCAAGTAATATTTGAACCCGAGATTGAACCCAAAATATTACCAATATTGCCAAGAGGAGCAAGCTGCAGTGTTGTTTTTGGGTCCCGTAACCAGCTCTGGTTCCTCTGGAGAGGCACTCTAGTGCCTCAGGCTGTGTGTGGGGCCCTGGGACTTCCAGGTGTGTCCTTATTCTCCACCTCAGCGGGGACAGGTGGGGCAGTGAAGCTGGGCAGAGTTGCATTGGGTGAGCCTGCTCTCAAGCTCCACAAATGATGTTAGCGGGGTCAAATCTCTGTTCTCTTCTTCTGGGCAAAGCTGCCAGGGAGGGGCTGAAATGGCTCCACTCAGCCAAAAATTTTGCGTGTGGAGGTGGAGCTGTGTGAGACCCACAGCCTGGAGCAGGCCTCGCTTCTTTCCACCCTCCCCTATTCGGCAGTTTCTCCCAGACCTCTGCTGTCAGGCTGGACCACAAGCCAGCAGATGTCCCCTGAATGTGATGGAAGCCAAGAGATTCCCTGCCAATGATCACATCTTGAGCTGGGAGCCCAGTCCTCCTGTTGGAGGAGGGTTGCCCTTCCAGCACCCTGCAGCTAGGACCTGCTCTGATTTTCTCCTGAAGGCACACACACCTCAGTAGGCTTGTTCACAAATATCCCTTCTGTGCCCCCAGGGCAATGCGATCAAGACCTGGGTATATGGGATATGGTCTGGAGGCCTGTCCCCCAGGCCCTAGAGATCAACCCTCAACCCTGCCAGGGAGAAGAATGCTGGTCTCAAGTCACCCATGGGGTGCCCAAGCTGGATCAATGTCTTGCTGTCTCGGGGTTTGCCCTATTCTGCTGGAGTCACCAGGTAAGCAGCACCAAGGAGGTCCAGTGAGTAGGGAGCTCACAGTCCGAATACCCCCCAGTCTGTTACAGGGCCCCCAAACGAAAGGTCTCTTTCTCTGTGGATCCCTCTGGGTGGTGGCTGAATTGTCTCTGTTGGCAGCAGCAGGTAGGGGAGGGGAAGGGGAGAATGAAGCAATATGGCACCTGCCCATAGACTCCAGTCTATGGGGTGGAAGGTGCCCCAAAGGAGCTGGGAGCCTGTGCCTCGTCCACAAGAGGCTTACTGCTCACTGGCAGCAGCTATCTCTGGGCTGGTGTCGGCGGATCTCTCCAGCAGCTCGTGAACCCACCAGCAGTCTGAGATGCAAGGGTGGGGAAATCTAACCCCTCCATCTGCCCTTGTTGCTGGTCTCCAAGCCTCTCAGTGTTTAGATCTTGCCAGTGCTTCTCCTTCCAGTTCTGCAACCTCTTCCCGTGGAGTCTCCTCTAGGTTCAGGCACCCTTCCTTCTAACCCTCATCTGATCTATGTTTGCCTGCATGTTTGTTTTTTTCACTTTCATCTGAAATCTTTCCTTAATTTTTTTTTCACATTGTTCATTGTTCTACTTCACCCACATTAGGATGGCTGCTACCAAAAAGACACAGAATAACAAGTGTTGGTGAGGATGTAAAGAAATTGGAACCCCTGTGCACTGTTGGTGAGAATGAATGTAAAATGATGTAGCTCCTATGGAAAAGAGTAAGGAAGTTCCTCACAAAAATTAAAAACAGAATCACCATATGATCCATCAGTTCCACTTCTGGGTGTATATCCAAAAGAACTGAAAGCAAAATCTGGAGATATTTGTACACCCATGTTCATAGTAGCATTATTCGCAATAACCAAAAGGTGGAAAACAACCCTAATGTCCATTGATGGATAAATGAGCAAAATGTGATATACATATACACTGGAATACTATTAAACCTTAAAAAGGAAGGAAATTCTGGCACAGGCTATAAGATGGCTGAACCTTGAAGATATTATACAAAGGGAAATAAGTTAGGCACAAAAGAATAAATACTGGATGATTCCACATATATGAATTACCTGGAGTAGTCATATTCAGAGAGACAGAAAGTAAAATGGTGGGTGCCCAAAACTGAGAGGAACAGGGAATGGAAAATTATTCTTTAATGAGTACAGAGTTAAGTTTAGGAAGATAAAAAAGTTTAGGAGGTGAAAGGTGATGATAGTTGTGCAACAATGTGAATGTACTTAATGCCACTAAACTTTACATTTAAAAATGGGTAAAATGTTAAATTTTATGTTATGTATACCTTGCCACAATAAAAAAAGAAATAAGAAAAAAAATCTTTCCTTCTCACAGAGACACTCTGGCTGGAGGTATTTCTCATCTGCCATCTTTCCTTTCCTCTCCCAGTAGATTTGTTTTACAGCTCATTGCTCAGACTTGTGTTGCATTGTCAAAGCTGGTGGTCATCGTTCATTTAAATTAGGCAGACTCAAAGAAGGAATGGCTGTCAGAAAGGCAGTTAACAGTGCCTGCTATGCTTTCATCATGTCATTGTCTTGCCGTGCAAAAAACTTTTTAAGTCACCTTGTTACCTGTTGAAAATGCTCTAACCTTCCTTGGCAGGCTTTGAGACTCCTCCATGATGTAGCCTTTCCTCTATCCCAGTCTCATCTTCATGGGCCTCCTCTATAAATCTACATGGTGCCAAACCATCCTGTTAGCCATCACCCAAATATGCCTTGTGCTTTGCTGCTGCTATGACCTGAATGTGTTCCCCAAAATTCATATGTTGAAACTTACCAATGTGATAGTATTAAGAGATGGGGCCTTTAGGAGATGATTAAATCATGAAGGCTAAGCCCTCATGAATGGGATGAGTGAATTTATAAAAGAAGTTGAAGGGAGTGCCCTAGGTATGTTTTGCCCTCCTATTCCTTCTGCAGTGTGAGGACACAGTGTTCCTCCCCTTCAGAGGAAGCCGTGTTCAAGTTACCACCTTGGAAGCATAGACCATGCCCTCACCAGACACCAAACCTGCTGGCACCTTGATCTTGGACTTTCCCACCTCGAGTACTGTGAGAAATAAATTGCTATTATTTATTTTAAAAAAATGAAATATTGAAAACTTGAAAGCATCCTAAATGTGTTTCCAAGGCAAGTGCAAATGTCATAGCCATATTAATAAGCTGTTCAAGAGTATACATACATATACCCTCCAAAAAGAAAATGATCATGTGAAAAATGGATGTTAAAAACAGATATATGTAAATGACATCATTTTGTAATAACAATAACAACAGTAAAAAAACCAAAATGTCTGAAAACATATGAAAGATGCTTAATACATGGATCACTAAAATGAAAATATATTACCATTACACATCGGCCACATAAAAAGCAGGCAATTTCTCACCAGTATAATATTAAGTAAAAGATATCAGATATTAAATAGCACATACTTTATGATTCCATTTATATAAAGTACCAAGGCAAGACAGTTATCATCCTTGATGGGGCAGAGGAGAGGTGGTAGAGACTGAACTGGGACATGAGGAAGGCTCTAGAGGTCCTGCCATGTTGTGATTTTTTATTTGAGTGCTGGCAATGTGGTTGTGTTTAGTTTGTGAACATTCATAGAGTTGTACATTTATGAAGTGTGTACTTTTCTCTATGAATATTTATGGTTTAAAAAGTTTACTTAAAACTCACCTGGGAATAAATCTAACAAAATCTTCAAGGATTATACACTTAAAACAATGTAATATTACTGAGCAATTTAATTAAGGATAATAAATGGTAAGACATATCTAGATCCTAGACTGGAAGATGCATTATTTTTAAAATGTCATTTCTCCCCATATTTATGTATAGATTCAGTGCAATTTCAAACAAAATCACAGTGGATGTTTTTTAAAAAATTGGCAAGTATATAAAAGCTGATGCTTTGGGGAAATCCAAAAGTCTATGTCCATCTGGCTGCTGAAGTAAGATGTGAGAGGTCTGCTGACTTGCATCTGACCACCACTGTGTATGAAACTACAACTGCATTAGAATAATGATGTGGATTCTAATTTCACCTTCCAAATCTCCTGTAAATTTCTCTCATTAGAAAACTCTAACCCAGATAAATAGATGTACTCCATAAATATGCACAAGTATTGTGTATTCATAATAATTAAAAATGAAAAATATTGGCAAAAAATCAATAATCAGTACCATTCTATATATCAATGTATTAAGCAGGGTAGGTTAAAGGCTGTAATAGGTAACCCCCAAATCTCGGTTGCTTGACACAAAAGAGGGAATGGGTTATCAGTTTGGGCACTGCTGTGGTAGAGATGTTCAATTCCAATGGAATCTTTTAATGAATGTTACAAAATGCATTTCAGAAGTTTTACCCTGGAATTTGAAAATGGAAAGCATGATCCATTAGCTCCCAAGACCTTATTGATGAAGGATGGTCCCACAGGCTCATCTTTCAGGTTGTAACAGAATGAATGCTAAGCCTATTCTAGTAGGAGATCCAGGCGGCAGCATCAGAAAAATCTAAGGACAGAAAACAAATGGCACAGTGCTCATCAGCATGAAGCTTGTCCCAGCCCCTGTGGAACTGGTTGTAGTAACAGAACCTGAAGTATGAAGTGGGGCCATGAGAAGTTTGAAGTGGTGCACAAGGAGTGCTGCTGCAGTCCAACTGGTAACACCATTTGATCCACTTGTCCCCTCCAATGGGACAGCCCATCATAGAGTCTCTTTCAAGGTGCTATCAGCTGGAAACTCTACAAGGATTTAATAAATGAAAGGTGGTGGGAAAAACTACCTCCCATTTGTAATAGCATGTTTTGAGATCATAACTGATAGCCTTCATCTCCCTCTTATACCACTTGTCGTAGTATGTTCTTGCTGCTATGGCAAAATACCACAGACTGGGTAATTTATAAATAATAGAAATTTATTTCTCACGGTTCTGGAGGCTATGAAGTCCAAGCTCAAGGCAATGGCTGATTTGGTGTCTGGCAAGGGCTTGCTCTCTGCTTCCAAGGTGGTGTCTTGTTGCTATGTCCTGACATGGCAGAAGGGCAAGAGGGACCATGACACTCAACCTCTTTTATAAGAGCACTTAATTCCATTCATGAGGGCAGAGCACTCATGACATACTCATTTCCCAAAAGACACCACCTCTTAATGTTATCACTTTGAATATTAGGTTCCAAATATGAATTTTGGAGGGACACATATATTCAAACCATAGCATCACTCATTCTAGATTTCCTTAATCCTTAGTCAACACTTTGGAAGCTGCAATTTGCTTGTGAAGTGAACCAAACCTTCACCCTAAGAAGTCTGAACCCTTAGTTACCTGGTTTCTTTTTGACTATTGTTGCTGGTATTTATTGTCAGTTCAACATAGACCAGAAAAATCAAGCAATCCCCTGTGTTCCAAACATACTCCTCCACACCCCTACTGGGTAGAAATAACCCTAGTTCCTCATCATAGTCAAGGTAAATGATAACCACCAGTGTTATGGTTATATATTGCTGCTCAAAACTTAATGGCTTAAAACAATAAATACCTTATTGTAGCTAACGATTTAATTATAATGTCAGTCAGAAATTTGGGTCAGCCTTGGCTGGGTGACACTTCAGCTCTAAGAGGTTCCAACGGAAGACACTCTGTGGTATTCAGTTAACAAATGCTCTGGTCTGTAGGGTTCAGATGGCTTCACTCACGTTTGTGGCCTTGTTGGCAGTGGTTGGAGGCCTGAGCCCATTTATGAATGTCAACTGAAATGCCTAAATTAGTTCTTATCTCTCTAGCATTCTAGTCTTAGGGTAGCTAGACTTCTTACATGCAGATTAGGGACCCCAAGGAACATTCTTAGCCATTATTTTCTTTTCCATGGCTTTCCAAGAAATTAAAAAATGTCAGCCAACTCCAACATCCTTATAATTACCATGGACCCATACTTTTTAAAGCCCCATCACATAACCCAGTGCTTCATTTCCACCTGTATCTCATTCCAGTTCACGCACTTGTTAGGGGCTGCCACCTCCCCACTTATCAATACCACCGTATGGGGCTTCGTGCTCAGACCTCCATTACCACCTGTCTTAGTCTGAGTTCTCCCAAATTCAGAGCCTGAGACAAAGGCCCAAGTGAAGAGTTTTTTTTAAGAAAAATGATCCTAGGAGAAAATATAAAGGATCAGGATAGAGGATTGGGGAAGTAAAACAGGGAGGGAGAGAAGGCTAATTAAAAAAATAAGTTATTGGTCACTACTGTGGGTAACTGCTATTCCATCTCACTAGAACTCTCTGAAACACCTAATGAAATGCATCTCAGAATGAAACACGTAAAAAACAAAATGGAAAAGAATTTCCTCATTGGCTTCCATTATTATGGATGTTAACTTTCTTACACTTCTGGGTTGTACGTGGAAAGGTGTTGAGCAAATTCTTGCTGGAATGCCACGCTGCAGAAGCAACAAAGATATAAAGTACCAGCCCTGCTGAGAAGCCACCCAATGATACCTGTACAAACCTGCTGAATTGGTAATAACTGCAGAGGCCATAGTAAGATATAAGGCCAAGGAAATTTTTAAATTGTGTACAAGAGGTTTTCAATACACCTGAGAACCTCAACTCAGGGTATGAAATTATCTGACTATTCTAATTCCAGTGTTTGGATTTCTCTATTTGCAAAAAACCAAATTGAAAACATATTACTGCTGCAGCTAAGGATGGTCCCAAAAGATATTGGTGTAAAGAAGTGTTCCTGTGGACAGATTTTAAGAAGTTCAATGGGTTATCAATTTTGTGTAAAGGAAGAAGTAGCCTGCAGTCAGGTTACACACAGAATCTTGAGCAATGGTGAATGTTTTATCTGGTTGGCCTCGGCTTAGAAGGAGCACAACTGGAAGAAGATCAGAGATAAGGAGGTCTGTGGGTGAATCTATAGAAGTGGGTATATAAAATGGGCAGATTTTTATGTCTATGTCAATGTCCACCAGACAGTGTATATTTTAGAGAGTCACTGAACAATAAGGCAGCTAAAATGACCCATCCAGTAAATTTGAGCGAGTTTTTGTCCTCAGCTACCCAATGTTTGTACAAAGTAGACAGGATGGCAGAGATGGGATCTTTGCATGGACCCATCAGCCTGGGCTCCCTCTCACAGCAGCTAAACTCACTACATGTTAATTGTTGGCCTGAAAACAACAGAAATTGATACTGAGCCTTCAATATAATAACGTCCTTCAAGAAGACCAACTAGCCACTAGATGGCAGAGTGATCATACCATTCCAATGAACCCTGGCGGCGGCAGCAGTACATTTTTACTAAAATTAAAATAAATTCTCTGCTTCAGTGATTTCACCAGCACCTGTTCAAAGACTCATAGTGTCTGGTTTACCGTTGTAAGATCCTGCTAAACATCAGCTTAGAGAAATTTTTGACTTTACAATAAAGAGGCACAATGTGAATGTAACCACAGAATCCACAAGTCCTTATATGTCATCAAAAAGCTGCCAGCCTAACAGAAATTGGAGCCACTTAGAGATGTAGCTAAATTACATCGTGGGGCTGGGCATTGTCACTTGAAGTACCACATATAATTGTTGAACTAAAGGCCATTATATGCCAGCTAGAATTTATAGGCCTGGGAACCAAGGGGTTAAAAATAGGAGTCCGTCCCACTGACTCATTTAGGAATCTGAGATCCACTGCCCCACAACCTGGGTCTCTGCTAAACTAGAGGACCAGTTCTCAGTGGAGTTAAGTGGTATTTCTACCAGGGGTCATAGTAAGATTCCACGAAACCTGAAATGACAGCTGCCACCTGGTCATTTTGTCAACTTCATGTTAGTGGACCATCCAGCAGGCAGTAGAAGAGCTGGCTCTACTGGCAGGCTTAAACGACCATGATTTTAGTGAGGAAAAAGTACATAAGAGAAGCAGGGAAGAGATGTCTGGAACTCAGAGCATTTACTGGGATACTCTTGGTGCTTCCATGATTGGCAGCATAGAAACAGGTTTTCTGGTTCCTGAGGAATGATGTATGTCTCACCACCAGAAAAGCAACTGCTGATCAAGGATGAGCAAAATCTAGAATGGGTATAGGAGGCAAGGTCTTTTGACTATGAAATCAGTTGCAGCAATGAAAACTATAGCTTAGACTTTCCTGATGTGTATAATTTAAAAATATAAATAAATTATGACTAGCTACCAAATTGAAGAAGCTGGGATAGAAAAGAGTGAACTTTATGTGAGCTATGAGGGAATATGGGTGCAACACCCACAGCTTCTGTGAGGGCCATCTCCCCTTGTCACTCACCCTTTCTGCACATTCCAACGGCATCTTATTGCAAATATCAAAGATCCTTCATGTGAGGATTTGCTCTCAACCCACATGTGGCCAAGCCAGGAGTGTTAGGAGAGTATGCTTTCAGGAGCAGTCCGCATCCAGAGATTGAAGGAAGTTGGAGGAAAAGCACCCAGGTTGCTAACCTATCCTAAAGGCCGGTTTTACAATGTTTCCGAGAGTTACCGCAGGAGATCTCAGCTCCTGGTTCCCTCAAAGGGACCTGCTAGATGTGTTCCTATTTACTGGCTTCATTCTCTTCCAGTTTTCACTTTCCCACTCTTCTACCTTGCTTCTTGGGATCGCCATCCAAATAAATACCCCTTGCTCACAAATCCGTGTTTCAGGAACTGAACCTCAGAAAACAGACCTAAGAGCTCCTCTGTTCATTGTATAATAGAGATAAAAACCAGCCATCTTATAGGATTGTCATCAGGATAACATGAGATATTTAAGTTGTCCAGATCTTAGAATTCAGTTATTAAAAAGGAGCAATGATTGTGATGATGATTATGATGATGATTCATTCAGCAAACACGGAAGGACTATATAATGAAGTTATTGGGTTTAAATCTTAAGATTCAATTACTAGTAGCTCTATGATTTTGGACAAGTTAGTAAATATCTCTGTATCCTACCTCTTGGAAAACTGGAGGGAGATATTTGTTGGGAGAATTCAAATAGGGCAGTAAAGAAGTTAAAAAAAATAGGTGCCAAAAACTTTGTCCTTGCCTGTGAGTTAAAGTTCTCACCTACTGTAAAAGCAATAAACTTATGTGAGTGCATCTAACATTTCAGAAAATTAGCCTCAAAAGTCATATTGGGTTCCCCTGACCTTGCTTCCAAACTGGAGATATATGTCATCATATTTCAAATTAGGTAAAATACCATATACTTCGAACAATTGCAAACTATCTCCAAGTTCTCTTCTAGAAAGTTTGCCATTTCTGAGAAATCAGGCCGAGTACATCCAGCCTGTCCAGCAAGCAACCAATAGCTGGGAAATTCCCTTCATCATCTAGCCTAGTCACTGAATTAGCTTTATGGTTTCAGTTTCCAAATTCTTCCCCTTTTCACTTGGTTTGTATTTCACGTTCAAATTGTCTGCTTTAGGAGGAAGGAAGAGGGGGTGGAGAGAAAAGAAATCCCCAGGATTGGGTGAGGAAGAAGTATATCAGAAATCCTCACAGCTACTATAAATTAAGAAACAAGAACTTGAACTTGTACCGGGTTTGCATCAAAGCAGCTTTCTTACCAGCTCTATAAGATCTCTTCTGATTTTCTAGTCAAGGTAAGAAGCGGGCAAGAGAGGGAAGAGATTTTCAAGGTTCAGTTAGTTTTAAAAAACATTCTATGCAGGATAGGATGCAGCTTAGGCTGATGTGGTATATCGGACCTCAGTAAAGACTAAATTGTGGTGTTATCAGACAGGCAGCAGAATTCATTAAGAGCCAGTTACATTTGGCTTCCACTGAATTAGACACAAGCATGTGTGGGGACTAAACAGAGAGTTTGAAATGCCTTCAAGCTGATTTTCTCCGTTTGCCATTTTATGACCTACCAGGATCATAATTGTTACTTAAGTTACCTTTGTCTTTAGTAAAACCTAATTAAGCTGGTTCCAACTGCACCCTGAAAGTTTCAAGAAATATGATTGTATTATTACTTTTTGGTGCAAGACCCTATTTTTTATTTTTTAAATTTTGTTTTAATAGATTTAGGGGGCACAAAGTTTCTGTTACACGGATAAATTGTATAGTGAAGTCTGGGCTTTTAGTGTACCTATCACCTGAATGGTGTACATTGTACCTGATAAGCAATTTTTCATCTCACACCCCTCTCTCAACCTCCCCCTTCTGAGTCTCTAAGGTCTACTATGTAATTCAGTATGACCATGCATATCCATTGCTTAGCTCTCACTTATAAGTGAGAACATGCAGCGTTTAGTTTTTTGTTCCTGGGTTACTTCACTTAGGGTAATGGCCTCCAGTTCCATCTAAGTTGTTGCAAATGACATTATTTCATTCCTTTTCAGAACTGGGGAGTATTCCCTGGGGTGTGTGTGTGTGTGTGTGTGTGTGTGTATCACATTTTTTTAATCTGCTCATCACTTATGCTGTGATAAACATGTGAATGCAGGCGTTCTTTTCATAAAATGACTTCTTTTCTTTTGGGTAGACCCCCAATGCTGGGATTGATGGATTGAATGGTAGATCTACTTTTAGTTTGTTGAGAAATCTCCATATTGCTTTCTATAGAGGTTGTGTTAGTGGCCTCTAAGTGGAAGTTCATCCAAGTTCTTGGAGATCGGTGATCATCAGGAAAAGAATTTCAGGCAGGACACACCATGTCAGCCCAGTAAACAATAGCTTTTTTTTTTTTTTTTGAAAGCTAAAGTATCTCTTGGGATCTCAGGAGAAAGAGAGAACCAACAGAGCAGCTGCACCAGGAGGAAGTGGTGTGGTTTTCAGTCTTTTGAAGTCTTACTAATTGAGAGAAGGAATATTCAAAGCTAAGGGGTTGGCTTTTACTAAGAATTTGGGTAGTAATTCCGAGAATTGTTTTCTCTCCCCATTTTTATACTTTATATGGTTATCTCAGAATTTTCATGGTGATTTCAAGGGTGGAGAAGTTTTAAAAACACAATGTAAATGACATTATAATTACCCAAAGTTCATGTAAGGTGACAGAGATAGCTGACAAGCTGGCTGAAGCCTGTTCTTGCCTGTGGTGATCAGCCCCTCTAGTTAGCTTCCAGTTGAGGATTGTTTACTTTAACACCTGCACTTACTCTGCCAGCCCCTGCATCCAGTCTCAGCCCTGTCTCCTAGTCTCCTAGTCTAACCGTTGTAATAATATACATTCCCATCCACAGTGCATAAATGCTCCCTTTCCACTGCATATGCTCTAGCATCTTGTTTTTTACTTTACATTAATGGCCATTCTGACAGAAGTAAAGTGGTATCTCATTGTTGTTTTAGTGTGTATTTCCCTGATGATTAGTGATGTTGAGGGTTTTTTTCATGTTTGTTGGCCATTTGTTTCTCTTCTTCTGAAAAATGTCTGTTCATGTTTTTTATCCAGTTTGTAATGGGGTTATTTGTTTTTTTTCTTGCTAATCTGTTTGAGTTCCACATAGATTCTGGATATTACTCCCTTGTCAGATGTATAGCTTTCAAATATTTTCTCCCATTCTGTAGGTTGTCTATTTACTCTGTTGATCATTTCTTTTGCTATGCAGAAGCTTTTTACTTTAAGTCCATTTCATTTATTCTTGGCTGAAAGTTATTCAGATTAATAAGATTAAAGACAAGATCCCAATTCTTTCCGGCTTATAAGGTTTCTGTTGAGAAGTCTGCTGTTAGTTTTCCATTGTAAGTTACTCGATGCTTTCATCTCACAACTTGTGTGATTTACTTCTTCATGTTGACTTTGGTCAGTCTAATGACTATGCTCTTGGTGCCGTCCTTTTTTTCAAAACATCTTCCAGGAGTTTATTGAGCTTTTTATGTCTGCGTGTCTAAATCTCTCGCAAGACCAGGGAAGCTTTCCTCCATTATTCCCTCAAATAGGTTTTCCATGCTTTTTGCTTTTTCTTCTTCTTCTTCAGGGATACCTATGATTCTTATGTTTGGGCATTTTACATAATCCCATATTTCTTGCAGACTTTGTTCATCTATTTTGATGCTTTTTTCTTTATTTTGACTGACTGGGTTAATTCGAAAGCTTTGTCTTCAAGCTCTGAAATTCTTTCTTCTGCTTAGTCTAGTCTGTTGTTAAAACTTTCCACTGTATTTTGAAATTGTCTAAATGATTCTTTCATTTCCAGTTGTTTTTTTTTTTTTAATATCTACCTCTTCAGTGAATTTTTCATTCATGTCCTGAATTATTCTTTTTGTTTCTTTGCCTTGGCTTTCAAATTTCTCATTGATCCCATTGAGGTTACTGTGATCCATATTTTGAATTTCATATCTGATATTCTAAAAGTTTTCTTTTGATTGGAGTTCACTGCCGGAACTGCTGGAGAACTAATATAATCCTTTGGGGATATTGAAACAGCCTTTTTTTTTTTTTTTTCCATATTGCCAGAATTCTTATCGTGGTTCCTTCTCTTCTGGAACCTCTTCCCTCAGCTTGAAACAAATAGCTTTGTGGTTCACCTGTTCTCCTCCGCTGGGGACTCTGCTGTTCAGTGTAGAAAGGGAGAGGTACACTGCCTTTTGGCTCATGCAGGTAAGTACTCACTGTGCTGTTGCTGGCAATTTGGGGTGTTGGACCTCAGACCTCTGGGACAGTGTTCAGGTGCCAGTGCTGGTTGGCTAGGTTAGGTAATCCCAAGTACCCATGCCCCTGGCTGGCATGCTTGAGTCCTGGAGGGACCAGATGGAGACTAGGCTGGCAAACTTACCCTCAAGCCTTCCTGGGTTCAGGCGCTGGCTGTGATAGTGAGGGGTGGCGGGCTATCCTGCTCCATATCAATGCTCGGGCAGGAGAAGGCCGTATGCCCTGTGAGCCTGTGACAGGATGGCTGGGCCCCTCTTGGCAAGATTAGCAGAAGCAGGGAGCTGTGGGATGCACACGGCACTCACACCTCCCACTCTTAGCAATGACACCAGTCTCTGTCCTTTAGGTCACAAAAGTATCCAGATCCCCAGCTCCCACCCTGGCCTAGCTGCAGCAGAGGCCCAGCGTGTGCAGGGCTACCAGACTGGCTGTGGGCTGTGACTGAAATGCTCTGGTAGGGCAGATATAGTTCTGCCATGGACTTGCCACAGGGAGAGTAGGCTCCTCTCAGAGGAGACGGGCCTCTAAGGGAAAGAGCCACCCTCCCTCCATGGAGGTGGTAGTTTTTGTCTTTGGGGTACACAAATGAGCCCAGATTCTATTCTCCCTTCCTGGGCTGGCTGTGGCAGAGGTGGTAGAGAAAGCTCCGACTTCTCTATATATGCGGGGCTCCCAGAATGGCTGGGAGCTACCGCGGAAATGCTCCAGTGGGGGAGGGATCCTTGTGCCGGGGCCTTGCCTGTAGGCCTCTCCCGGGAGAGAGAGGCACCTAGGGGAGAGACTGCTAGTCCTGCCCTCCCTCAGCTCAGGCCGTAGTTTTTGTCTTTGAGCCACACAAAAATGCTTGGTGTGGCTTTTTAGAGGGAAAGAAGTAAACCTCAAGCTCTGTGGAAGCCTGGGTATGTATGATAGGCACTCTGTCAGAGCCAGGACAGCCATTCGCAAGTGCCCTGGCTTAATCGTCCCCTGTAGAACCCTCACCAGTCCTGAGCAGAAAGAGCTGTGGTGGCCTCAGCAGTAGTGGGTGGCAGAGGGCAGGAGGAGGAAAAGGCCCTGAATGGGCAGGGGCTGGTACCCTGGTCCCCACCGTCACAAGGGGCCCTCTGGCATGCTGCACTTTCCTCTGAGCTGGAAGCAGCCTGCCCTGAATGCCCAAGCTCTAGAGGCTCACAGTAACCCCAGGGCCCACCAGTTCCCCAAGGTTGCTGCTGTCCAAGTGGGTGCTGAGGAACATTGGCCGTGAATCCAGCAATATAGAGAATCAGGGGCTGAGATTCTCTGGTCAAGACAGATGCAAAAGTGTTGCCTGTTTGTGGAGGGAGGGAAATGAGCTGCACCATCTGTGCAGAGCCCAGGATCAGTGATCAGAGTACTACTGGGGGTATATCCTCCCTGCAAGCCTAGAACTGCCCATCCAGCAGCACACTCGTGCCATGAGCTCATGCTTGTGAGCAGAGGTGGCTATGTGTGCGGCACTGGGTTGTTGGAGGAGGGGAAGTCTCTAGCTCCATGTCGGCCCTTTCTAGGCTCCCGTTCTCCTTCTGCTCTGGGGTGGGGACACTGACCTACCCTATAGACTCCTCTCTGTACCTGCATCTCCACCGGGAGGGGTGAAGACAACTTGAGCCAGGGCCCCTTAGGTGCAGAAGAGTGCATGTTACACCTTCCTCTCTCCTGTAAAGCCCTCAGCACTTTCTAGTCTCCTTGCAGCAGCCCACCCTCCAGGAAGACTGCTGCTATCCTGTGTCTCTCTGTTTCTCTCTGATTGCCACAGTCCAAGAGAATGGTGGGGAATGTTCGTGTGGGATCCAGTGACAGGGAGACTAAGGGGCTTTGACTTCACTGGCAGGATAGAGGCACCCAGAATGTGCTTAGGCAATGTGGTGCCTGCCATCTCAGCTGGGATCCGTGGTGGGGTGCAGACTGATGCTTTGATCTCAAGATGCTATCAGTGTTTTGGTGGCAGCAGTCCCTGGATTTGTGAGGCTAGAAGGGCTCTCTGACAGATCAGGAGCTGGCAGACTGCCACAGGTTGGAGGGAAGGAAAAGTAGACACTCCCACTTACCCTTTCCAATAGACTCCAAATCCCTTGGGGGTCAGCCTCTGCCAAAACTTGCTCCTTCTTGTTCTTTTCAACAACTTCTTCCTATGGGATCTCTAGTAGAGATAAATTCTGGCAGCATTCCCTCAGTATTTCACTTGGGCTATGCTATTTTTCACCTGAAACTGTTTCTTCTTTTTAGGATGATCTGGCAGTCGAATCCCCTCCCTAAATCCTTTTTTAAATTCCAGAAGCTGAATGTGAATGCTTTGTCTTGCACTTCTGATGTAGCAGCCCTGCACTCTGATTGTATTATTTTCATAAGAAAGAGCAATTCATGAGATGCAATATAAATAGCTTAAAAGTTGAAACTCAGAGAAGTTTCGTGAAAACAGCAACAAACTTTTAGTCATTGTTCGACTTTGTTTGAAGGTGGATTTCTTCCTTTAAAAATAGTTTTGACTTAATTTGTTTGGTTTCTTGGCTCCTATCCTTACTGTTTATCCCCTTTTGTGTTGGATTCTGTCTCTACTACTCTGCTGCCTCTAAGATTATGAATCACTTAATTTAACATTGGCCTAACTGGATTCCTCAATACTATCTGGCAATTTTTTTCACTCCTTGGAATTCTCTTCTTTTGAATTTCTTACCTTGGCACGTGCTTCATGCATCTTGTACTTGTTTGATTTCCATTTATCTCCTTGATAAGATCCTTTTCCTTCAAACTCAAATAAAAAACAACACAAAATAAAGCAAAAGCAAACAACAATAATAACAACAAAAATAGCACAGAACCCGCACTAGAATTGTATGGCTGAAAACAGAGATGTTTTCTTTCAGGAATCCCATCACCAGCACTTCTGAGCATTTTCTCTATATTGCTTGGCATTTTCCTTCTTTGTATTTTTTTTTCTCTCCTTCAGCACTCTCTCTCCTTTTTGAGCTAGCAGTTATACTGATGTAAATAAATTTTTATTTAATCCCACTTTTTTAAGGAAACAGGCTTAGAGAGTTGAGTGAAATGCCAGTGTGATATGGATAGCCAGTTGCAGGGCTGAGGTTCGAAGTCAAGCCTCAGTTACTGCAAAGGCAAAATGTGCAATTTGTGTGTGTGTGTTGATCCCTTCTTGCATTGGTTTTATTTACAAATGAAACTCTCTTATGAAACTCTAAGAGAGTTAGGGAGAATGTATCCCCAAACAGGCTAAGTTATGAATGACAGAGCAAACAGTATGTGTGCAGCTCAAACACATTGAATCTACAATGATGTTTTAGAGATTGGACTTTCCTTAAAGCATTAAAGATGCTACTCAGATAACATTTAGGGACAACATAAAATGCTCTTTTTAAAAATATATGCACAGCACTAATGTTATTCATAAGGAAGTCTGAACACTCAAATTATTACTAGTTTCCTCCCCCATTAGCAAGATCATCCCAAAGCATAAGAGCTCATAAGTCCCCAATATCTGTTTATCTACCTAATTATTGTAGATCGTCACTGCAAGGTTTCCATAGCTTTCTAATTTAAAAATTATTCTGGCCCTTGCTATATACAAATCAGGCAACCAGAATTCTACAAATATAAGGTACCAATTGCATTGAAAGTAGCTTGGAATGGAAAGAGACTTGGTATTTAAGTTTCTAAATATATTGTGGAATTGCCTCTTTCTGGATAAGGCTTACACTAAACATTTTCTGAATCCTATGCTCTAGTGCTTGCTATGCCATTTGCAAATGGATCTCCTATTATCTGCTCCCAAGCAGTTTCTGTTTTAATTTATCTATCACCAAGATGATTTCCAGGGCATTAGCTATGAGGAAGGGGGGAGAATTGGTCTTTATAATTGTAAAAAAACAATTTTCACAGTCTGTTAGAAAAGAAATGGAGAACCCAAACCTTTTCATTGTAAGATTTCAGTGAAAGAAGAAATCAAGCAGATGATAAATTTTTAGCTTCTTTAGTAAATAATCACCTCTAACATAGAAGAAAACTGTTCTTTATAATAAGGCAAGGCAGAAAAGCAAACATTTGCTTCTGTCTCACGTAGCACAAAAATGTTTTACCAGAGACTCTTCAGGTTACAGGAATTCATGCCCAGAAGTTAGGAAAAAAAGTAGTTAAGCATTAATAAAGGAAGTTGTTTTACTCATTTAATCAATCATAAAATGATCATGCTTTGAAGTTTTAGTTTAATAAAGCACTTTAATAATGATGGAAAAAATTCCTTAAGAGATATATTTCTAAGAAGTAAACAGCTATGATTTGTTACATAATGCTGCATAATGACCTGGCAATATTCAGTGTAATGCAGTTTGACTGGACAGAGACCTAACTAGGAAAAAAATCCAAGTTGATATGGGGTAAAAGCAAAAAGAGCAATGTAACAAATAGTAGTAACAAAGAATTAATCTAGGGATTCAGGGAGGTAAAAACTGAGAAATATAAGTCAACCAAAAATCAGTGGAGTAAGAGTTAGACTCAAACTAGCAGTAGGTTGGACTCTGGAAATGGGTTTCCCTATGCCCACCAAATGTTTAAGAACCAGTAGGATAGCCTATGGGAGACCTATAAAGGGTCTAGGACCCATTTTACTGTGGACTTCTTTGGTATCAGTTTTTATTTAAAAAAGTTTTTTTTTTCAGAAACTTAGGTCATGCTTGGAAATAGTACATTCACAGCAAAATAACTTTCTCTGCGTAAACACTATGAATTATAGCCCATCTCATCTTTTCCCTTGCAGGCAAAGTAACATCTGGGACATGGCTCCAGAGATCTACATGCCGGACCCTGTGTGTCTCATTGAGAACACTACGGAGAAACTGACGGTTAATCCAGAAGCTTTGGAGATCCTGTCTGCTATTACACAACCTGTGGTGGTGGTGTCTATCGTGGGCCTCTACCGCACAGGCAAATCCTATTTGATGAACAAACTGGCTGGGAAGAACAAGGGTGAGTGGCAGCAGCAAAGCTCTGCAAAGTCCCTTCTGTCCACCCACATGGTCAGCATCCAGGGTGGCAATGTGAGGAGAGAAAGTTACAGATGAGGATGGATATTGAAAACCAGTGTTTAGGCCACAGCTGGTCTTTCTATCTTCTGGGAGATGAAGGGCAGCTAATTGTTCCTGATATAACACCTTTTTTTTTTTGCCTTAACATTTCCTTGGAAAAAGCATAATATGTTTCTCTCACAAAGGGTAAGACATCAGTGAAATAATTTCCATATATAGAATTATAAATTAGCAAAATTTTAGTAGCACAATATTATTTTAAAAAGTCAAATTTCTAACCTGTATTTGATATTATTTCCCCATTCCTCTGTTGTCATTCAGATCAATACTGGTTGTACTCTCTGCTGTTTCCTCATCTTGCTTTCCTTAAACCCTAGCTCAGTAACCAAGAAAATCCCCTATTCCAGAGTCCCTTCTCTATTACAACCTCTCCACTCCCCTGGTAGGCTTCTCTGTTGGCTCCACGGTGCAGTCTCACACCAAGGGAATCTGGATGTGGTGTGTGCCTCATCCCAAGAAGCCAGACCACACTTTAGTTCTGCTGGACACTGAAGGTCTGGGAGATGTAGAGAAGGTAAGGAAGGAGGATTCCTTTTTTTAACTTCCTCATTTCTGGACACTCTTTATACAGGGAGTTTTTAGGTTTATTTTTCTAAATCGTACTTGTACTTAACCAAAGTACATCTCCATTCTTTCCCCTTTCTATCTTTAATAGTCAGAGTTTAGAAGCCTGAAGTGAGAAAATACATTTATAAGCAAGAATCAGTACTGAGAGAACTGCACTGATGTTGAGCTAGGCAGTTAACCCAAATGCATAAAGATGGTGCAAATGAAATCACTGTTACCTGGACCCACACATTATACTGGTTAATAGTGGGCTCTGGGCTCAGATGAACTCATGCTAAAATCAGGGCTATGGCAATTGTAGCTCTCTGACTTTGACAAGAGAAATAAGTCTCCCTAAATCTTTTATTTTCCCTTTGGTCTTTTTCAACTCATTATTTGAACAGTAGATACATGGACCTTTTCTAATTTTATGCTTGTAAGTATTGAACAACCAGCTCACTGGATAAAAAGAAACAACAACCTTGATTTGTAGCACTTGACTATTTCCTGAAGGCTCCCATCATAACTGATTTCAAGCTACCCAAGTGGAGACACTAACCTCAGTCTTTGGAAGGGATGTACACAATCTACTGTCACGAGCTGGTGTGAGCTGGCTCCAGCGTACAAATGCATCTTTCTCTTGAACCTCCATTGTTTTTTATGGGTTTTTTTTGCTTGTTTAGTTTTGATTTGCCAAGATTCAAAGATGGTAAGCCATAATTTGAGCTTCAGCTTCCTCACCTACAAAATGGAGATAGTAATTATAAACCATGTCAGAATGATTTTTTAAATTAAATAAAATCAGTCATGTGAACTGCATTATGGATAATCATTATTCAATAGCATAGATATATTTATGGTAAATATAAGCCAATTTTGTTTTGTGCTCTGAAAAACCTTGGCTTTGAGTACTCGGATAACCCCCACTAACTTTGACTATACACTTTGCAAATATCTAACAGTGATTATAAAAGGGACTGGTGAGTTAACAATATATGGATGGGTATAAAATTATTATATCAGTGTTAACAAGAGAAGTACTCCGAGTTCACATTTTTGACAATTGTTTTTGTTTGTCTGTCTGTCTGTTTGTTTGTCTTCTTTGATGTTAGTAGATCAGGAGCCTATTTTTAAAGATTGCTCATCTGGGAATCCCAAGAGTCATGACTAAAATTTGTTCTGACTTCTAGGTTGACAAGAATGATACCCAGATCTTTGCACTGGCAATCCTCCTGAGCAGCACCCTTGTGTACAATACCATGCACAACATTGACCAGGGGGCTATCGACCTCCTGCAGTATCCTTTTGTGGTCTAGGATGGCACCAAAATCAGAAAGAACTCCTCTATTCACCGGCTGTGTGTCTGTAAGTCCTTGTGAATGACAAAAACAAAAACATGACAAACATTGAAAGTACAAAGAAAAGAACTCTTATAAACTCTGATAAAATTGTGATTTGGTTAAGACCCAAAGGAAAATAAAGGGCTGGAGAGATGCAGAATTAAATATGGGCTTGGATGCAGTTCTATCTCTGCCAGTTTTGCTTAATTGTATCTCAGCCATGTGACAGAACTGACAGATCTGCTCAGGACAAGAAACTCACCTGACCTCGATGGGGCTGAAGATGCTGCTGACTCTGGGAGCTTCTTCCCAGACTTAGTGTGGACTCTGAGAGATTTTTACTTAGGCCTAGAGACAAATGGGAAACTTATCACAGCAGATGAATACCTGGAGAATTCACTGAGGCCAAAGGAAGGTAACGGGGACTTCATATTTGAAAAGATGGAGAAAAGTAACCTAAGAAATTATCTCTTTTGTGTATGTGGTTAAATTTATAGTTTTCAATATTTACTTACCTAGATCTACAAAATAAATAATGATTATTAATTTATAATGAACAAATAAATTCAATATTAAATTGCATTACTCCTTTGTTATTAGAACAAATTTCTTTTTTTTCTTTATCTGATTAGTTATCTTTTATCTTTTTGCTTAGAGTTTATGAAGATATATTAAACTGTGTAACATCAGGAAGAAGGAAATTTATCTTAGGCAAATGGATGAAAATTCTATACTGAATAAATTCTATTTTTCCTTCTCTAGATAGCAATCAAGGAATTCAGAATTTTAATTTTCCCCGTCTATGTATACAGAAGTTCTTTCCAATAAAGAAATGCTTTATCTTTGACTCACCCACTCACCGAAAGAAGCTCAGCCAGCTTGAGACACTGCATGATGATGAGCTAGATTCTGAATTTGTGCAGCAAGTGGCAGAATTCTGTTCCTACATCTTCAGTCATTCTATGATTAAGACTCTTCCAGGAGGCATTAAGGTCACTGGATCTTGTAAGTACTATTTTTAGGATTTTCTGTCAATTTAATGTGAAGAATAAGAGACATTTATAAGAGTGTACTTGCAGTGTCAATGTTGACAAATACAGAGGCAATTCCTACCATGAAAATTACATGTATCTTTTTTATTAAGTTCCAGTGGGTATCAAACATATTTCTAGTGTTTTTTAGTAATGCCTCAAAGCTACATGTAATAGGAACACAATCTAAAGATAAGATAAAGTCAAAGAAGTTTACCCATACGTGACTCACTGTTGAACTAGACTAAACCATGTGGGCTGGCAGCATTTGTTCAACAAATATATTGGATCCTTATTATGTGTCACAGCCTTTGATTGGCAGAAGAGGAGCAAGACATATATGTTCCTTGTAGAAATGGAACTTGATTGAAACAAACATTATACAAAGGCCAAATTATCTAGAATTTCTTTTAGAACCCTAAAAGAAATCTAAGTAGACTTCTTGGTCTGGTTTTTCCTCAGAACTCTGTAATAATTGCTACATTACAGAGGGAAGTTGAGTGGAAACAAAGGAAGTAAAACAGGAAAGTTCCAACAAAGAGTAAGGGAAACCTGGTCTGAATTACTCATTTTGCACTTTTTCAGAAAAGGATAGCTCTCATACTAGCTTAACCATACTAAAGTGAAAGAGAAAAGGGAATTCCAAAGAGAATGGAAAATTGAGGATGAGGGAAAAAGAAGGGAAGATTAAAAATGCAAAGGCCCATAGCATTCTAAATAAATATGCATGACTTTTATATTATCATCTCCTCATTTCTCTGTGGGAAAAGGATGAAACATGTACAATCATTTACATCTTGAGATTTCCTCTATTTTCTTCTTTGAACACAGTTGCTTTTCCCAAAGAAGGAAAATCCTGGCTTCTTGATCATACAATTTCTCAAAGGAACTTATGTGGGCCACTTGAACACCATCCAGAATACTGAAAATTTCAGGCTATTCACTGTTAAACGTACATTCCCAGAATTATTAATGTAAGTCATGCCTTCTTTCTATGCAAATAATATAAGCATTTCTTTTTTCTGTGAAGGTCTAAAGAACCTGGTGATGATCTATGTCAATGCCATCAGCAGTGGGGATCTTCCCGGCATGGAGAACGCAGTCCTGTCCTTGGCCCAGATAGAAAACTCAGATGCAGTGCAAAAGGCCATTGCCCACTATGACCAGCAGATGGGCCAGAAGGTGCAGCTGCCCACAGAGACCCTCCAGGAGCTGCTGGACTTGCACAGGGCCAGTGAGAGAGAGGCCGTTGAAATCTTCATGAAAAACTCTTTCAAGGATGTGGATCAGAAGTTCCAGAAGGAATTAGAGGTAATGACTTTTTTTTCTAGTTTGTGGGGATAAGGGTCAATAGAAGGCAAAGTATTGCTATGAATGGTAAAATAGTAGTTAATTAAGAAAAGCAGTTGCTACTAGACTGGAAAACAATAAGAATCACTTATGAGGCCATGATATTACTTTTATTCTAAAAACAAACAAACGTAACTACTCCGGGCCTTATAGATTCTGAAGTTTTCACACATGTATACAACATATCTTTACCATGTTATACCCATAGACTACATTTGAATTAATTTTATTGTTTTAAATAATCATATTTACAAAGTATTAATTAACTTTCCCATTTTATTAATCAAGCATACAGAATTACGAATTGGATCCACTAAAATATGATGTATCCAGGTTTAATAAAATAGGCTGATCTCATTCCAGCCCATTATTCTATTCCACCTTCTCATTGGAAATCCAAGGCCTAGTAAAACACTGAAGTGAGGAATGTTGTAAAACAGTAGGCTGCATTTAACATTAGCATGAGGCTAGAGGTCTGTGGTCTGAATATCACACCTAAAGCAGAAATAACAAGAAAGGGGAGTTTTGGGAGATTTCAAACCCAAAAGTAAATGTCATTTTTATATAGAGTGTCATCCTTGAAACTTTTCCAGTTTGGTGGGAAGAATATAGTCTTGCTTGCATTCCTCTACATTTCTAGAAAAAATATAGATTCTTTTTGAGAATCATTTCCAGAAATACTGAAGTATCACTAACATCTTTGCCATGGATTGTTGTCTCTTTGAAGACCCTACTAGAAGCAAAGCGTAATGACATCTGCAAACAGAACTTAGAAGCATCCTGGGATCGTTGCTGGGCTTTACTTCAGGATGTTTTTGGTCCTCTAGAAGAAGCAGTGAAGCAGGGGATTTATTCTAAGCCGGGAGGACATACTCTCTTCATTCAGAAGACAGAAGAGCTGAAGGCAAAGTACTATAAAGAGCCTAGGAAAGGAATACAGGTATCCCTAGTTTTATCTATTAATTGTGGAAAATTGCTGGGAGGCTTCTTTAAAAACCAGTGAGGACAGGAAGAAAGGCCTGTATACAGGCACACAGATGATGTTTATGTCTCTGCCTAGTAGTAGTGACTCCTTCGTTGAATAAGTATTCATGGAAAAACTATGTGCCTGGTATTGGTTTTCCTAACACAGAATTTACATTTTAATATTAGCTATGGAATTAAATTGAACCATCATCATAATCACCAGACTTCTATTGCAACCATCAGCATTCATTGCAACAAAGGTATCTTTTTGGTTACACAGGACAGAATCTCAATAATTAAAACTAATTTAAGAAAAATTGGTAATCCATTGGTTTACACAAACCAAAAGCAAAAGGTTTTAATTTAGTTTCAAGTATAGATACATTCAAGAGTTTAAATAACGCTATCAATTGTCCTCCTTCCTTCTTTCTTTCCAATCCCCAATTCATTTTTCCGTTTCTTTTTCCTACTGGCTTCATTTCCAGACAGGCTAACTCTACATGACAATGAAGATGACATCAACAGGACCAAGCTGAGATAGTCCTTAGTGCCTTTGTCTCAGGGGAAAGGAAGCATCTTTTCCCCAGCATGTATCAGTCTTTGAAACACCCAAGCATCATCAGTTTCCTCCTTGCCGTATTTTTCCACCTGTGAACAAGTCCTTTGCATCTAGTGGCCTTGGGCGCTCTGACTGACCAGCCTAGAGGCATGCCCAAACTTGTGTTAATCGAGGACAGCCTTGAGTAACAGTTCCACCAAGTGCAGGTTGAGCACCTCCTATGGGAATAAGATACTGGAAGGAAAAAGAAATAAAGATGTTTACAACATTCCTAATCACCATTTCCTACTTTTAACTGTATGTTTTTGGGGTTGCTAGGCTGAAGAAGCTCTGCAGAAATATTTAAAATCCAAAGAGTCCGTGAGTAATGCAATTCTACAGACAGACCAGGCTCTCACAGCAAAGGAAAAGCAGATGGAAGGTGAGAAGAAAACAGAAATGATGCAAGAGAGAAAAGGAATTCCTATAAATTTGAAATTACTCTCACCTGGCCCTCATGGGATCATTAAACTAAAGCAAGAATGGCAAACACGTCCTGGCTCCTCAGGCAGTGTCCGAGTGTGGCATGATCAGCTGCAGTATGGCTGTCTGGGAGGGAAAAACAACCCCAGGGAATATTCCCCATGAAGTTGAAGCAATAGCAAATAAGAGTGGGAGGCAGAAGGAAGGGGCACATTAATCCTGGAGAGATTTGTGTTTTTACTCTTTCTTCTCAGAGGCGCGTGTGAAAGCAGAGGCTGCAAAGGCTGAAGCACAAAGGTTGCAGGAGCTTCAAAGGCAGAACCAGCAAAGGATGGAGGAGAGGGAGAGACTCCATCAGGAACAAGTGAGACAAATGCAGCTAGCCGAAGAAAAACAGCAGGCAGAGCTACGGAGGATGCAGGAACTTCGGATGCAGGTATTGATCAATTGTTTCATCTCTCCCCTGTCTGTAACCATGGGAGCATGGAGCAGAGACAGACCAAGGGGCAGGGTGGGGGAAGGCAGCATAATACTGTGGCTCAGGGGAGGGACTCCGGCACCAGACTGCCGGGGTGCAAATCCAAGCTCCACCTCTTAATATATATATGGTTTAGGCAAGTTATCCATCCTGTCTGTGCCTCTTTTTCCTCTTGTGTAAAATGGAGACAGTAATAATACCTATTCTATAGGGTTAGTCTGATAATTAAATGAGTTCATATTTGTGCTTAGAATGGTGCTTGGCGCAGAGTAAGCACTCTATATTGTTAAATAAAAATGAAGGCATTTCTAGCCTGTAGTAATTAGCCTTTCCTCTTAACTCATTAACTGCTCTGGACAATCTTTTGCTTTTGTCATAGATACCTTGTTAAATTAATTTCATATTATTGTGTCTATGCCCATCCTTGCCGTGATCATCTGTGGTTCTGAATGCTTTTAACTTGCAGAGTTTGTTTCATCCAGTCCTTTAGTTTTATTTTCATTCAATAAGCAGTAGTTGTTATTTACCAAGCACTGTCAAAGCACTTTACATGCATTATTCACTGTAAAGCAGAACTATTGTGTCCTCATTTTTCAGATTTAGTTCCCAAGAGAACTAAATGCCAATATATCACACAGCCTAGCAAGTTATCAAAAATGTGCCTCTTAGTGAGTAGTTTCTGCAGTGTTTTTGCTTCTTCACATCTGGTGTGAAATTCCTATGTCAGCACCCTAATGAGACAAATGCCATCCTAATTCTTCCCCTTGGTTGTCAGTCTACCTGTAGGTACTAGTTTTTCAAGAGCTATTCCAAGAAATTTCTGAGATTGCAGCTGTTTCCTGAAGAGCAGTATGAGCAACCTGTGGTTTTTGATCTCAATCTTTTCTTCTACTTCTGCCACCAAAACTTTGGTTACCTGGAACAGATTCTCTCATCTAAGGTGCAGACATCTCACCTGATTTTGATGTCACCTAGACACCCTGTTTTTGTGTTAGCCTCCTCTCTTAAAAATATATCTAACATTCTCCTGTGTGTGAATGAGAATTGAAGTCAACATGTGACTACGATTGTCCAAAGAAATTGTGTAGTATAAGGGGAGAGGGAGACTTGGGATGGAATTCTAGGGACAACAACGTTTCAGGGATTGAGAGATGACAATGTTTCTGGAGCTAGAGAAAGAGAAGGAGAGTGAATAATTACAGAAGTAAGTTGAACACACATGAATGGAAAAGAGATATTCAGGGACTGTCTATTGCTACTGTGGAGTAATATAAGTAAGGACAATGAATGACTTATGCAACCAGAAAAAAGTTTGATCTTACTTTTTGCTAAACTTTAATAGTTTGTATTTATCACTCTTTAGAAAGAGGCTGAAGACCGCAAAGCGGCATTGGAAGCTGAAATCAGATGTCTCCAAAATCAGGTCCAGCATTTCCAGGCTAACTCATCGAATGATCAGTGTATCTTACTCTAAAGTCTAAGCACTGGAGCTTCCCTTTCTTACTCTTTTGCACTGAAGACACAAAGGAACAAGAAATTATAGAACTTGGAACAATCAACATTTAAATAAAGTTTATAATTATTACATCAAACTTTTGTATACAGTTATAAGGTTATGATGCTGGTATCTGGTAAAATGTACATCTCAACAGTCCAATAGTTTAAATGATGATTGCTTCCTTGAAGAGATTATGAATTATATAATAAGGGACATTTTATCACTGCTTTTATTTGGGGTTTATATTGGGATGGTTCTACCCAATGCCACCTGTCTAAATTTCCATATTTGTCTCAGGGTATTGTAAACTATCTAGGAGGTGTCATCCACATAGGCTCAGTCACATGGAACTTGGCCAAGGTCTTGGGCTCAGCTGGGTATCACTCCTGCTGATGGTCATGTGCTGGATGCTGTCAGAAGAAAGCACAGACAGTAAAGTGGAAACAATGTGTAGTTCTCAACGAGGTGGAGGCTACTATTCTGTGAGCAGTGGCATGATTCCGCAGCATGGTCAATAGACCACCTACATAGAGCAATTCCAAGCTGAAAGCCAATAATGTTATAATAAAATAGAGATCCATCAGAAAATGAAAGGAATGTGGTGATAGATATGTTAATTTAATCTTTCCACTTTGTATTCAAAAATCATAACACCAGTGTGTACCCCATAAATATATACAATTATAATTTGTCAATATATAATGCAAATTTAAAAAGAAAAAAGAAATCTGAGGGGCTGAACACAGAGGCAAGTTGACTAAATGAAATGGACCGACACAACTAAAGGGTGAAGGCTCCTTGGTTTCACAGGTCTTTGAAGAGATAGGCCCTGCGTTAATTGCAGAAATGTCATTTCTTGGTAAGCCAGGATTGAAAATTATGAGCTCACAAATGAAATAGGCTCAGAATTCCTCATAGAAAATTATAAAATGAGGCTACTTTTGTTATACCATGGCTCATTTTTGGAGTATATATGTCATGTTGGTATCATTTGTCAAAAATTTAAAAATAGAAAGGTATTACCTAAATATGTAAGGACTTGCCACACAAAAAGCACTTAATTTTGATCAAATTCATTTTTATTTTTTTAAATGGAAAACAAGAAAGACCTAACGGAAGAAAACACCAAATTTCTAATTGCATCGAAACCAATAAAACCTTATGGAATAAAATAATTAAGAAGTATTATTGAAATTCAAAAGAAAAAACTTTTAAATGTAACTGAAATACACAAAACTTATAAAAATAGTCAGAAATAAAATTGTCAATACACTTAAGTCAATATATATTTAATATATATCAAATAAATAGAATGTATTTGGGAGAAGTAAATTTATTTTAAAATTTATATGAAAAAGGCACAAGCAAAAAAACACCCAATGCAATTCCAAAAATTAATAAAAATAACAAAGGGGGAGGACTAGCTTAAAACATACTTTAAAACATCCTAGTAATTAGCAAAGTAGAGAGGGATATGAATATTCAAGCAGTAATAAAACAACCTTTAAAGTTTAAAAATCAGTTCAAAGTCAAACATACATTCAGTATGTGATAAAGCTGATATTTTATACTAGTGAAAGGACGTGAAATATTTAGGTAATTGTATTTAGACTATAGGTAGTGATCTGGGCAAAAAAAAGGTTCCCTTATAACTTATACCAATATAAATTTCAGGCTAGGTGTGGTGGCTCACACCTGTAATCCTAGCACTCTGGGACTCCAAGGCAGGAGGATCACTTGAGGTCAGGAGTTTGAGACCAACATGAACAAGAGCAAGACCCGTCTCTACTAAAAATAGGAAAAATTAGCCAGGCGTTATGCTGAGTGCCTGTAGTCCCAGCTACTTGGGAGGCTGAGGCAGGAGGGTAACTTGAGCCTGGGAGTTTGAGGTTGCTGTGAGCTAGGTTGATGCTACGGCACTCTAGCCCTAGCAACAGAGCAAGGCTCTGTTTCAAAAAATTAATTAATTAAATAAAATTTTTAAAATAAAAATTCAGATCAATCAAGATAGAAACATGAATATATAACTATAAGTTATATAATATCAGAGAGTTTAAAAAAATATTGGAACAGGGAGGAATTTTCTAAGTATATCATAACGGGAATGCTTAAAGGAAAATAATAGTAAATTCAGCTACATAATAAAAGACATCCTTCATAGGAAAACATAGACAAAGGAAAAAGACAAATGACAAAAAGACGAATAAATTTTAATTCATGTCACAAAAAGAATATAATTTCTTAAGCCACAAGGGTACATTTTAAATAAGTGAGAGAAAAAAATGTCTCATTTAAAAATGGGCAAATATATAAGAAGAAAATAAAGATATTCAGTTGCAGTGATAATATTGAATATGCAAATTGAAACTATGAGGCATCTGTTTCACCTCTACCATATGCCAGGAAAAACGCGTTTGATGGTACATGGGATTGACAAGAGTTTGGGGAAACCAGAAATTTCTCACATTTGCTAGCAAGAGTGCAAATTTTACAATTATGCACCAAAATATTAAACATACACACTTTTGATCCAGTAAATCCACATTTAGGAATTTGCCTTATAGACTTATTTACTTATGTGCAAAATGACATAGGCAATAGGATGTTTGTTGCAGCATTGTTGCATAACAAAAATTTGCAAACATTAGAGTCTCTCTGTAGCAACTGGTAGTAAGAATTGCAAATTCTGACACATGGAAAATATTCAAAAAATGGTTGTTGAACTGAATGGATTCTCCTTATCAAAATGAAAATTGCTTCATTTGACATGTTTATGTTTATCTATAATTATAAAAAATACAATTATTGAGATATTAACATAATAAGGAAAGATATATTTTTAAATTACCACACCTTGAAGTATTGATAATTTTTTTTGGGTGGTAGTGGGATAAATACTACTTGGTTTTTATCTAGGTTACAAATGCTAAATTAATTTTCTTATTAACTAATGTCTTCATGGTTATTTTAAGTCATTAACAGTAAATTATGTGGAGGGGTAGTGTTGGTGGAGTTAGTTGTCTCATGCAAAATATTTAAAAAGATTTCGGGGGGTGAAGGAGAAGGGATGGGTTTTCTAGAAAAATAGACTTTATTTGGTCAGAAAAAGTGGTTGATGTCTTAACACTGGTCTTATTTCAAAGTAGACTTACCCTTACTTTCATTTTCTTTACTATTCACAGGAAATAAAGTTTTAATTTTTGTCTTTAAATTGACACCAGAACTTTTATCTCCATGAGGAAAAGTGTCAAACAATTTGGACTTTGTAATTTGCAAATGTTTAATCAGTCAAATTGAAAAAAATTAGAAAGGACAAGAGGATAGATATCAGAGAGTCATTTCTCACCTGTTTCATACAGAAGTTTCCCCAAATTCCGTTGACAAAGTGACTGGTCATTTTAGGATCTGAGCTGGTTTCCTCGCAGCTTATGTAAGACTCCAAATTCTGGATTATGCTTTGAATGATAAAGTGATCCTGATGTCCTCCAAAAAAGTCCTGTTTCAATGTGATGGTTATGTTTTAAAAGAGATGAGAGGCCCATGTTGTTTGCCTAAAGATAAATAATGGCAGCCACAATATGATTCCTATACCCAAGCACGCACAAGAAAGGATCAGCATGAGTGGCGTTACTGCATAAGTGATTGCCAGTCTTCATTCAGCGGTGTAATATCCATTCCCTGCTGCCAGACATTTTCTAGATATCCTTTTGGTTGGTATATACTCAGCATTTTCTCCTTGTCAACAGATAGCACTGCATCTCCCTGTCCCTGGAGAAGTTGCTACATTCTCATCTAACTTATCACATATGAACATTCCCCACAATGTTTCAGAAAATTTCCTAGGCAAAGAAAACAGCATTGAATATCTAGTTACTTAGCAACGTTTTGATAGTGGAAGAACCCAGATCTGTATTTGGAAGAGAGGCAGAAAGTTTTCTTAATCAGTTTTTATTGCAATAGTACTCCACAAAATAATCTCCAGTATGTGAGCAGTTTGTAAAAACAAATATTTAGTTCTTGCTCATGTAACTCAAATTGGCTGCAAAAGTTATGCTGTAGACTACGGGTTAAATTCAAATCTATTTTGAGTGTACTTTTCAGCTGTGATTGACTTGATGGAGCAATTCTCACCTGGGGTTTACTGTCTTCATTGCAGAGGGCAAATGGAAATGGTGGGAACCTATAATGTCTTTTGAAATCTCTGCTCTGGAATGACACACTGTCCTTTCAAACCATATCCCATTTGCAAAGCAAGCCACGTGGTCAATCTCATAAATGTGGTGGGGAAATAAAATAATTCCATGACAGTAAAGAAGGAAGAGTGAATGTATGTTAATTAAGCAAATCTACCACATGGAGGATTGAACCTAGCACCACAAGGAGAATGGCATACCAACACACTTAATGATAACCCATTACATGTTGTAGCTGATCAGGAATGATATTAACTGGTTAGTATGTTGTAGCCTTGCTTATATCATGTGAATTGTAATAATATCTCTAAACTAAAGCCAAAGATATAACTGTTATCTCTTTAGGATCATTCAAGATGAAAACCAAAGAGGCTCAAGATAAAGTTATGCTGGCTTTGTGATAATACCTACTAGCTACAATTAAGTTGAGAAAATAAAAGAACCACTGGGAACACATTCAGTTCACCATTGGATGTCCCAGTAATGTACTGATTTTAAGGACATTTAACAGTGGGTGTATCACATTAATTATCTTAGTAAGGTACATTGAGGACTGACCTGAGCGTAGGTCCCTGCAATTTAAAAAACTGCAACCTCACTCCTTGAGGGGGGAAGAATAAACAGTGGCTAGCCTAAAACTTTGGTCACAAAGCCTTACACGGACGAAAAACCCTTCCCTATTGCCCTGGAAAGTTGCCCTCATCAATAGGTAACATATTAAAAAATTATTTTCTCGTATTAAAAATTGGAACTATTTCTAGGAATCCCTACTCTCAACATGAAAGAGACTTTTTAAACCATGCTTAGGGCAGCTTCAGTGAAAATAGCAGAGTCTAAGGAAAACAAGGTGTTCGTACAAGTCCAAACTCAAAGTATCAGTGCAGACAAAGTCCTAACCCCAAGAGCTGTGACAGAATGCCTAAGTGCCTGTAATGGAGAGAACTTGTACTAAATGTCTTCTGAGCAGAAACTCCAAGTCACAAAAAGAGAAATGTAACTCTTTCTTTGAAATTTCAGTGAAGTTAGTTTGTGAGCCCCCACTGCCTGTGGTCATAGAGAACTTTCCAATATGTGTTAAATTCCATCTATTTTGGTTCTGTATTGGGCAAAAGATTGGGGAAGAAAAAAGACCCTCCAGGCTCTTCCCCAAGAATTAAAATGAAGCTCACTTTGGGAGGGAGAAGTGGATGTCACATCATGGAATGTCAGAAAAAAGCTATCTAGGGACTTACTAGCTCTATTGCCAGATTTACAGCTCTTCCTTCAAGAATTGGCTGCACTAGAAAAATAGAGCTTTCTCTAGAATTCTTATCATTGTAATAGACAAGGGCACAGGCTGATGGAATGGAATTAGGGGTCTGGCATCAGGTAGGTATATTGAAGAGTTTGAGAACTGAGAAAAGAGTTAGAAAAAGGCTAAAATACTCAGAACCTGAGCATTCATTGTGAGGTGGCTAATCAGACCAGGTTCACAGTAGGCCCCAACTGCAGTTTCTATTTCTTTCACATCATAGTAATTACAGGAAAAAAGACAGAAATGGGTGGGGTTAGCTGGCAGACATCTGGGTCACTTCCTATTGCAGAGATACATACACTGGTGTTCTGCTGCCTAAGTGCTGCTCTCTACTGCTCCATTTGCAATGTGATTAATAGGCTCCCATATTCTGAAGAGTAGTAGAGGTTTGTGAAACGGTAAATACTGCTGACACAGTTGTGTAGATCCAAGAGGCTTGAGGGATCTGTCAGCACTGGACAAAAATAACTAATTCTTTTTCAGTGCTACCTCTGTAAAAAGACCAGTTCACAGCTATTAATAACACAGCAGTTAAGGGCTCATGGTTTACTCCATGAATTCTGTTCCCCAATAGCCACAGAAAAAGAACAGAAGTTGCAACAGAAAGTTTGTTAAGAAACCAATTGGTATTTTTTTCTGACAAAAGCACTCTCAGTTAACCTAGTTTATTTGGTAACATACAATTTACAGGACATATCGACACATATTAACTCATTACCTTACTTATAGAAAAGGTAATCCTAGAAAATTAAAAATAATTTATCAATAATCTTGTTTGTTATTAGCCTATACAGTAATGAACCAGTCAGAATTTTTTTATTTATTTATAACATTGATAAGCAAATCGAGGCTTACAGAGGGCGGTTCCTCTTTTAAGGTCTCAAAGGCAGTAAGTGATTAGAACCCTAGGGTTTGGACCCTGGCAGCCTGACTCCTGAATGTCTGCTGTGGCATCCCTGTGCTGTTCTGGGTGTCTCTTGCCTGACTCCTCCTCCAAGGGGCTCCTCTCCTGCCTGCTCTTCCTCCTCTTTGTATGCCCTTTTCCTTGCTTGCACGGGTCTTTGTTTCCTTCACAACCCCATTGACTCCAGCTACTGTTTCTGTCTAAAGTTAATCCTTCACCTTCATTTTGCATTCCATCCTTCCTGCCTCCATATATATATGTACACATATACATATATATCCACATATATACATATATATATTTTAGAACAAATATTTACATAATACTTACTATGTATCAGGTATAATTTTAAGCATGCCATAAATATTATGAAATATTTAACTCTCCCATGAACCAATGAGGTAGTTACTATTAGTATTCTCATCTTTCAGAGGAAGAAACCAACACACAGAAAGCAAGTACCTCTCAACCAGTAAAGAATGGATCCAGTATCTGAACCCAGGCAGTTGGGCTTCAAATACACTATGTATATCATGTGGACTCTCTTTGGTTTATTGGTCATCCAGGATCTTTAGTCTTTTCTCTCTCTCTCTCTCTCTCTCTCTCTCTCTCTTCCTCTTTCTTTCCCTCTCCCTCTCCTTTTTTCTCTCTGTTTTTCTCATCTTTTTTTCTGTGCTACTTTTAGCTCTATTGGAGCTCTTCTTGATTATTATTAATAGCTTTAAGCAACCCAGTTTTGTGAGCTGAAAAAATCTATGCATATTTGCAATGTAATTAACATATATTTTCCTTTCTCTTAGGAAACACATGAACAATGTTATCTAATCTCAAAAAAGGTAGAAAGAAAATATAATATTAAAAAGCTATGAGGAGGCAGTCTTCATCCAGAAATTATACTTGCTTGCCATTTAATATTTCATTTAATGTCTCAAATGAGATAAGAGGGCTGCTATTGCGTATCACCATTTACCCTGCCCCAGATGATACAGAATTGTGCTTCACTATTACACAAGTTCACAGGAATTACACAGGAGTAGTGAGCGTGCCTCCCTCCTGTGAAGCAGGTGCTCGCCGTGCCCAGAGATCTCAGCTTTGCCTTGTGGGCAGACCCTCGTGCGAGAGCTCCTGTCACTTGGGCTTCAAGACTGCCTGAATGACGGTTCAAAGTAAACCCACCTTGGGCAGAGGGTTGGAAGCAGCGTGCTGCTTCTTACTGTCTTAGGATAAAAGGGCAATTGGTCTCTGTCTCCTGCGGTCACGAAATGTCCCACTCATTAAGATGAAAAAGTCTAAAGTAGAGCCTCACCCAGATTTAGGAACTCTGTCCAGTTTGGGCAGGTCCTCGGACACTTATACTACTGTCTCTCTTCCCTGTCATCCGATGAACAGGAAATACCCCTTTCTTCCAGTTAAACAAATTATTTCCTTGACTCACATTTTTGCCTAGGCACTATAAAGATATGCCCTGTATAATCTCAAGAGAGGTTCATTTTTGGTCTATTCTTCCTTGTCTCTTCATTACTCCACCATCCACCCTGCTCCTGCCCCATCAGTTCACTAAATCTGTCCTCATCAAGGTTGATGATCACCTCCACTGTGTCTCTTTCTCAGGGAGGCCTTTCCCTGACTACCCTATGTATAAAGTCAACTCCCAATACTCCCTGTCTCCATTCTCTGCCTATTTTGCCTCACAGCACTTAACATTTTATATATATGTGTATGTATACATATACAGTATACTATGCAGACACACATACTCATTTTTCTTATTTATTTTGTTTATTTTCTGTCTCCCCATTAAAATAAAACTCCATGAAGCAGGAGTTTGTGTCCATTTTGTTTACTGCTGAGCACTGAGAACCTGGAACAGTGCAGCACATGACAAGTACTCTGTATACATACAATTTAAATAAATTAATATTGACAAGCCTAATGATATGTTTGGTCCTATTATGTGAACTCTCTCCTTGTATTAATAGTTTGTATTGATCACTTCCTCTTTCTTGATATGCACCCTTGCAGGCTAATAAGACATGTTCTCCTAAAAATCGTGGAAACTTCTCTGACTACTTCTTATCAGTCTTCCTCATATCTCATTATGCCCGTAGTTACACTCAAAATATTGGTGTTCTGAGAGCTCCATATCTGTCCTTTGCTTTTCTCATTCTATTATTTTATTCATCGTCTGCGTGAGATGATATAAAAATCATCCCTACTGTTTCAAGGCATTTACTGTAGTCTTTATGTCTAACTTTTCAGTCAGGCCTTCCTCCTGAGCAGCATAGCAATTCAAGTCAGCAAATATTTATTTACTTAGTGTCTAGTATCTGCTGAGAATTGGGTTCACATTGGTAAGAAAGTGGATATGCCTACACTCCCAGCTAATTCAGGAGATAGGAATGAGCATGATCCACTGTGGGTTAAATGCTCTACTAGTCTGAGACACTTGTATTCAAATTCACACAATTCTGTTAGGATGACCTATGAGTATACCAGAAATGAAATATGTTCAAAAATTCATGTACACCGAAAACATATTTATATAAAAATAAGCACCACATGTACTCACCATCAAATTGGTTTCACTGATCATCACCTAAGAGCACATTTAGGAATAACATCAATCGGGTGTTGGGCAGATGTTAGGGGGGAGGGGATGGGTGTATACATACATAATGAGTGTGATGCGCACCATCTAGGGGATGAACAGGCTTGAAGCTCTGATTGGGGGGGGGGGCAAGGGCAATATACATAACCTAAACTTTTGTACCCCCATAATATGCTGAAATAAAAAAAAGAATTCATATCAATTAGGATTCAGTTCATTAGTGAGTAATAGAAAATCCCCAGAAAACTGTTATTTAAGGAGATGAAAATTTTATCTCCCTCTGGCACAAAAATCGAAAGGGTAAGAGTCCGTGGTTCTGTTGCACAAAGTCATCATGAGCACTTGTTCCTTCTACTATTTGTTTAGCCATCTTTTAACATGCCTCCTCTAGTCCAAGATGGCTCACAGTCACATGTACCTTCTCTACAGCAGGGAAGAGGCTAGGTCGCCTTTGTTTAAGAACATCTCCTAGATGACAGATCATGCATAATTACTCTGCTCACATTCCATTTGCTAGAATTGCATCTTATGGGCAGCCTATCTGCAAAGAAGGTAGAGATATTTAGTCTCTCTAGTGGGTTGTTATTTGTCTGGATAAAAATGAGGTGTTTTATTATGGCAAGAGAAGGAAAGGATGAAAATTGTAAGATAAAAACAATCTCTGTCAGAGTAAGCATGAACGTCTCAAGACTAGATGGTATTTTGGAGAAGTTAGACAATATATCATTGATTGCAGCATAAGTAGAGAAATGCCGTGATAGATATATGCACAGGATGGTGTCAGAATAAAAAAGGAGTGATCCAATATAGATTGAAGGAAGAACAATAAAAAACAGTCTCTAAAAGAAGCAAGTTAGTAAAGATGCCGAAGGGAGAGAGTTAAAAGTAAGAAAAAAACAGCATATGCAATGGTTACAAAGATTAAAATTAGAGGGAGGTTTCTAAAATGATTCCTAGATTTTTAATTTGGGTAACTGAATAGATATTGTCAAAAAAGTAAAAAAAAAAACCCAGAAATATAAATATCAGCTGGGCATGGTGGCACATGTCTGTAGTCCCAGCTACTTGGGAGGCTGAGGCAGGAAGATCGCCTGAGCCCAGGAGTTTGAGGTTGCTGTGAGCTAGGCTGATGCCATAGCACTCTAGCCCAGGCAACAAAGTGAGACTCTGTCTCAAAAAACAAAAAGAATAAATAAGATAATGTGCATAAATCATGTGTGCAGACATTGACATAGAGAGGAATTCATTAGCTAGAATCTTATCTTTAGAATAATGAATCACTGGAGACCAGTTATACCCTATTATCATCATCAATATTATCAAGGGTAATGGGCACAATGGAGAAAGAATCCTATGATCTGCCAGTGCAAGCCTACATATTTTTCCCTTGGAAGATAATATACATGTTCCACAAATAAGAAGCTCATGTGCTTAAATAATTAGAGATGATTTTGAAATCTTATATTCCACTGACAGGCTCTGCTGGTTTTGTAGTTCACCCTGGCATCTGAACTCATCATGGTGATCCCTGTTTACCTAGTGGAAAACCAGAAAGAGCAGCTGATGGTGAATCTAAAAGCATTAAAGATTTCTAACAAGATATCTCAGCTTGGGTGGTGGTGGCTATTGTAGGGCTGTATTGCACAGGAAAATCCTACTTGATGAATCACCTTGTGGGACAAAGCCATGGTGAGTGTGGTCCTGAGATAGAGTACCACTTGTTTGGAACCACTGATAACGTATCTGGTCACACCTGTTTTAAGGTCATTGCAAGGAAGCGCTCAACCCTTCCCAGTGAAGAAAATTTCCAATTCCTGCCACCAAATTTACACCGTGGGCTGTCTGTCCTATCTGCTGTCATGGCATGTTGCTTTCTCCTCTTCCTTTGCAGGCTTCTGTTTGGGTCTGCCATTAGGTCTCAAACCAAGGGGATTTGAATGTGGGACCCCTCCAAGTTGAACCTTACCCGGGTTCTCCTGGACACTGAGGGTCTGTGTTATATAGAAAAGGCAGGGCTGAGTCGTGGAGAAATCTTTTTGCTTTTGATTCTCAACTTTTAATTAACCACTTTAATTCAACTTTTCTGACATATTTCTGCAAATGCAAATTCAAAATGTGAAGAATGAGATTAAGTTCTGTTTCCTGGAACTTTTCTCCTTGGTAAGCTAAAATATTTTGGAATATTAAGGAAAGATCTTATTTTAACACAGGGGTGAACAATAGAATTTAATAATATTGAGCAGCTGAATTCCAGGGCTCTGTGTTAAGTACTACAGATAGAACAATAACCAAGGTCAAGACCTAGAGCTTAATAGGAGAGACAACAAATACAGGGTGATCAGTACAGGGTGCCATAGATGCACAGAATGCACCTAACCCAGTTGTATATGCCAGTCAAAGCTTCTTGGAGGAAATAACATCTGGACCGTAACCAATGGGATCACTGAGAGCTACCAGTTAAAGTATGTGGGGGTGATGCAGTTAGAAATAGAAACCTTGAAGATAGGTTTTCAGTGAAGTTATCTATTTAAAAAATCTTCATAATAGCTTTAGCTACATCAGGAACATTCATAAAGGTTTTGCTCCATTTCTAAGGGCTTTACAAGATTAACTCCACTGACTCCTCTAAAGGCATTAATTTAACCTACCTTAACAGTGTAAATGGGATAATTTTAGGTATTTTGTCTTTATAGTATTAGGTGAAATGAATGATTTCTCCTTATTTTATATTACTTGAAGTCTAAATTAAAGTAGTAGCAGTAGGTCTTTGGCTTTCATTACCGCAAAAGAAAGAAAGAAAGAGAAAAAGAGAGAGAGAAAAGAATGTGTGTTTTAAAAAAATTAAATATAATCTTATGTACAGGTCTTGGTCATGGATATGCAAATTGTACAGTCATGTAGTCCCATGACCTCAGAAGGTCCAGCACTTGGTTTGAAATTTTTTTCTTGAATTTCTTAATGTTTTTTAATGATGCAGCCCACATTTTCATTAGGAACTGGGCCAAATTATGTACCTGGTGTTATTGTACTTTAGTTCACCTCTTTAATCTACTCTTTTTTATTTAATTTTGATGGAAGGGTGTTTTTTTCCTGGGCTCTGCCTTGAGCATATTGGCTTAGATCAGTAACTAAACAGTAATGTAAGGAGTTACTGAATCATAAAAGAAAGAGTGAATTGCCCCTTGTTTTTAGAACTTAGAGGAGTTATGAATCCCCGTCCCATAAAACTTG
This sequence comes from Lemur catta, assembly GCF_020740605.2. NCBI lineage: Eukaryota > Metazoa > Chordata > Mammalia > Primates > Lemuridae > Lemur > Lemur catta. The sequence goes on from NC_059130.1 coordinate 56,147,089, forward strand.
ATACCAGGTTTTTATTTATATGACAATGAAAAAGGCCTGGATTAACTTCTGTCAAACATTTAACAGCAAGCAGCTACAAATAGTCATATAATCTGTTTTTTGCCTACAGATGCTGCTCCTTTGAAGCAAAGGTTCATTCCAATTTGAATGTGGTGAGCTTCCATGCCTGGCCCCGAAGTTAAACCAGGTGGCAGAATCCTCTGTGGAGTGTAAGAAGCAGGGCAGTAGGTTCTTAAACTAAAACACTGCACAGATGGCATAGGCTAAGAGGCTTGCTTAATTTTATGCATTCTTGCCATGGTCTGAACGTTTGTGCTCCCCCTCAATCTATATGTTGCAACCTAACCACCAGTGTGATAGTACTAGGAAGTGGGGTCCTTTAGAAGGGGATTAGGTCACAAGAGGGGAGCTCTCATGAATGGGATTAATGCCCTTATGAAAGAGGCCCAGAGAGCTGCCTTGCCCTTTACCACGTGAGGACACAGCAAGAAGGCACCATCTATTGAACCAGAAAGTGGCCCTCACCAGACATCAAATCTTCCAGTGCCTTAACCTTGTATATGCCAGCCTCCAGAAATATGAGAAATACATTTCTGTTGTTTCTAAGGTTCCCAGTTTATTACATTTTTTTATAGAAGCCCAAACAGATACTTCTTCATGCAAGGGTGTTGCTTATTTTTTCAATTAATTACCTCTGTTAAACAACATTGATAATACTAAATCTACTATCCCTTAGGCCAGTTGGCAAGAATTTGGTGTTGAGGCTTAAAAAAATGCCTCCTTCTGGAGAAGATCATTCCAGACTGGGCCATTCATATGCTTATCATCACTTCTAGAATGGAGATTGAAATTAATTTGTATACACAGGTGGGCAAGTGTGAACACACACACACAGTCTCACACCCAAACAAAACATTGATTATTATTATGAACTATTTTAAAGTAATTACACAGGGATAATGTAATCACATGCCCCATTGTGACCTAATAATGTCCTAACTTCCCGTCTTCTTGACTAACTCAATGGGATAAAGACATTTGCAACTCTATTATTTCCTCTAGTTTCTTTCCAAAACCAGTGAACCAATAAAACACCCTCATTTCAAACGTTTTTTCTGTGATTCACCTTATAAATAAATGACAAGTTAAAGCACAGATATAAAAGTATATAGACCTTGATTATTAGATATAATACTTATTCAACAAATGTATAAATAAGAATTACAAAACCTGAGACATTGAAAATATTTTTTTTTTTTTTTTTTTGAGACAGAGTTTCACTCTGTTGCCTGGGCTAGAGTCCCGTGGCGTCAGCCTAGCTCACAGCAACCTCAAATTCCTGGGCTCAAGCGATCCTCCTGCCTCAGCCTCCCAAGTAGCTGGGACTACAGGCATGCACCACCACGCCCGGCTAATTTTTTCTATATATATTTTTAGCTGTCCATATAATTTCTTTCTATTTTGAGTAGAGACGGAGTCTCGCTCTTGCTCAGGCTAGTCTCGAATGGAAAATATTTTTTAAATATTGAACTAAATGGATTCCCTTTATCAAAATAAAATTTCATTGTTATGTGTATGTGTGTGTATGTCTGTGATCATAAAAAACAGACTCATTAAAGATTCATATAATACAGATAAAAATTCTGAAAAATCACTTGAGCTAGAAGTATTAATTTTTTGGGGTGGTGGTAGGGTGAATACTTCTAGGCTTTTACCTATGTAACATAGACATGTTGCTATATATGTCTTCTCATAAGTGTAATCAAAATATATATGTATATAAAGCATGCACTGTGAATTAAATTTCTTCTTGATTAACATTTTCATGACTATCTAGTGTCATTATCATTAGAATATTTGAAAAGGGGTGCCTGGATGGAATCTGGTGGAATTCAGTTGGTTCATACACAATATTTACCATGATTCAATCATCACTTTCCTTTTTTACTTTTTGTTTGAGAAAGGGGCTTCCTGATATAAAAATGTACATTAAAATGGTCAGAAGAAAAAGCAGCTGACTTATTATTATTGGTCTTATTTCAAATTAGATTAACTTTATTTTCACTTTCAATATCACAGGAAATAAATTTCAAGTTTTGTCTTAAAATGAGCACGAGTAATTTTACCTTTTAAAGGAAAAATGCCTAAAATTTTGGACTTAAAAATTCTCAAATGTTTAATTAGACATATTTAAACTAATAGGAAGATTTAGAGGGTAGACAGGTAAAACTGGGGACACATTACCCATTGTTTTGGGTAGAAGTTTTCTGAACTTCTGTTCACAAACTGACTAGTGATCTTAGGAACTGAGCCAGTTTTTTGGTAGCCTGGGTAAGACTCTTAATTATGAATTATGCTTTGAATAGTCCAATAATCCTGCTGCCCTCCAAAAAGTCCAGTTTCAATGAGATGACTGTTTTTTGAAAGAGAGGAAGTGTTTACTTGCCACCTCTGGACTATAATTGCACCTCTGGACTACAATTTTAGGGGATACATACATTTATACGCACATACATAAACAAACACACATATGTAATTTTACAGTTAATGAAAAAGGAACTTAAAAAAAGAGATGAGAAACGAGCAAGTAAACAAGTTAAAAACAAGCGAAAACCCAAACTTTTTTCCTGACAAAATTACCCTGATGGACAGGCTGTTGAAACACTCTGAATCTACATTTACTTTGTTTACATTCACATCTTGTGCTCTATATTCGTTTTGGGGGCTAAGGAAACCTAAGCCAAGGGTGGAAGAGGGACAAGCCTGGGTTTCAGAAGTCTGATGTTGAGGAACCAGCAATTTTCTCCCACTTCTGGTCTCTTGCCTTAGGAAAACAGAAAAAAAAACCCCAACAATTCACTTCCGAGAAAGCGCTTTTCCTTTCAATTTCGGTTCTCTGCATTCCAGCCCTTACTTGGGTGTCTGCAATATCCTGCGTGGCTTTCGGTTTCTAAGAGCAGCTGGGATCCTGAGGCGGCAGACTCAGACTCAGGAGAGCTGAAGGGGTGAGCAAGGACGGCTGAGGACTTGTCCTGCGGTTGCAGCGCCAGCACCAGGTAAGGCCGCACCTAAGCTTTGCCTTTCCTGCACATTTGGGTTAACAAACAAACAACATCGAATTCCCAAGCGCAGACTCCACGCGGGGAGGCTGGGGGGACTCCACACTGGCAGGTGACAGAGGCAGCTGGAGGACCGCGCCGGAGGTTAGATTCTGTGCGGCTCCCGCTTTGCTCCAGGTGGCTCAGAATCTCAGCTTGGTTCAGAGGTGGCTGCGAGCCAACACCGCGCGCACCATGTCCCCAGCGGAAGCCGCTCCTCCTCGGAGCATCCCCCCAGGGCTGCAGCAAAGAGCCCCTGTGCTACCGAAAGGAGGGCTGAAGTCCTTCCTCCCACGGGGAGAGGGACCACTATCCGGCCCCTCGCAGAGGCGCTGCTGTGGGGTTGCTTTCCCCCTCTTCCTTTCTCAGACGTTTCCTGGCTGCCCGCTGCCAGACATTGGAGAAACAGAGAAAAGATCCTTGCTACGGGCAATTTAAATCCTTGAAAGTTTGTTGATCACTTTTCTATTAGCTACATTTAACATTACAAAGATGCTACAAAACGTCATTATATGGAATTTCAGTCTCACTCTCACTAATCAGCTGTTTAACTTTAGGGTCTAATCTTGTTTGTTTATCATGCTTTGTTTTAATTTCAGCATATTATGGGGGTACAAAAGTTTAGGTTACGTATATTGCCCTTTCCCCCCAACCCCCCGAGTCAGAGCTTCAAGCGTGTCCATTCCCCAGACAGTGCGCATCGCACTCATTATGTAGGTATACACCCATCCCCCCCCCCATCTGCCCGACACCCAATTGGTGTTATTCCCAAATGTGCACTTAGGTGATGATCAGGGAAACCAATTTGATAGTGAGTACATGTGGTGCTTCTTTTTCCATTCTTGGGAAACTTCCCAAGAAGAGTAGAATAGGTTCCAACTCTATCCAGGAGAACATAAGAGATTGTATATCACCACTATTTCTTATAGCTGAGTAGTACTCCATGGTATACATATACCACATTTTATTAATCCACTCATGTATTGACAGGCACTTGGGTTGTTTCCACATCTTTGCGATTATGAATTGTGCTGCTATAAACATTCAGGTGCAGATGTCTTTTTTATAGAATGACTTTTGTTCTTTTGGATAGATGCCCAATAATGGGATTGCTGGATCGAATGGTAGGTCTACTTGAATCTGTTTAAGGTACCTCCATATTACTTTCCATAGAAGTTGCACTAGTTTACAATCCCACCAGCAGTGTATGAGTGTTCCTGTCTCTCCACATCCACGCCAACATTTATTGTTATGGGACTTTTTGATAAAGGCCATTCTCACTGGAGTTAAGTGATATCTCGTTGTGGTTTTGATTTGCATTTCCCTGATGATTAGAGATGTTGAGCATTTTTTCTTATGTTTGTTGGCCATTCTTCTGTCTTCTTTTGAAAAATTTCTATTCATGTCCTTTTCCCACTTTTTGATAGGGTTGTTTGATTTTTTTCTTGCTGATTTTCCTGAGTTCTAAATAGATTCTAGTTATCAGTCCTTTATCGGATGTGTAGCATGTGAAAATTTTTTCCCATTCTGTAGGTTATCTGTTTGCTCTCATGACTGTTTCTTTGGCTGTGCAGAAGCTTTTTAATTTAATCAGGTCCCATTTATTTATTTTTGTTGTTGCTGTGATTGCCTTTGGGGTCTTCTTCATAAATTCTTTGCCTAGATTGTTTTTAATGCCTAGTCCACGCAAGAAGAACTGCATCAGAAAAATGTGTTGTACTGGTTGAAAAAACAGAGTTCTAGGCTTTTTTTCATTTTTCGAGAGACAGGGACTTTCCTTGTCACCTAGACTGGAGTGCAGTGGCGCGATTATAGCTCACTGCAGCCTCCAACTCCCTGCAGCCTCCAACTCCTGGACTCAAGCATCCTCCTGCCTGAGCCTACTGACTAGCTAGGATAGGACTACAGGCGCCTGCCACCCTACCTAGCTAATTTTATTTTATACTTTTTGCAAAGACAGGTCTAGCTATGTTGCCCAGGCTGGTTTCCAACTCCTAGTTTCAAGGGATACTCCAGCCTCAGCCTCCCAAAGTGCTGGGACGACAGGCCTGAGCCCAGGCTGAGGCATTTCTAACCCTAACTCCAGAAGTCTTCGTGGACAGTAACTTTTTATTTAAAACTGTTGATTGTCTACCCACAACTAATTAAGCTGTCTTTTTCTACTAGTTTGTTTTGGATTTAAAAGCTTCCTGGCTTGGATATCTCACTATGCTTTGCATTACACAAACAAACATGATGCTGTAAATTCATCTATTTCTACACAAAGCTTTTAAAACACTCAATATAAGATATATGCTGTATGATTCTTCCTGTTAAGTACATACCAGTGAAAGGCTCATGTTTCACTCCTCCAGTCTTGCTCCTCAGCACCTACAGAAAAAGAAGTGAACTTCTATAGAGGAAGTCTGGTAAGAAACAAAGTGATGATTTTGCTGACAAGGAGATTTTAGATATTTTTTATTTCTTGGTAATTTGCACCTCACAGAACATACTAATACATATTAACACATTGCCACCGGATGTCCTGGCTCATACCTCTAATTCTAGCACTTTGGGAGGCTGAGGCAGAAGATTGCTTGAGGCCAGGAGTTCAAGACCAGGTTGAGTAACATAGCAAGACCCTGTCTCTACAAAAAAATAGAAAATTTAGCTGGGCATGGTGGCATTTGCCTGTAGTCCCAGCTACTCAGGCTGAGGCAGGCAGATGGCTTGAATCCAGGAGATGGAGGTTGCAGTAAGCTCAGTAAGCTATGATGACACCACTGCACTCTCTAGCCCTAGGCAACTGAGTGAGATCCTGTCTCTTCAAGAAAAAAAACCACACTGCCTGCCTACTCACTCTAGAAATGGTATATTAATCTTGAAAATTTAAAATAATTATTTCTTGATAGTTTACTTTTTATCAGCATTACAGTAATGAATCAGGCACTTATTATTGCTTACCTATAACATTGATAAGAAAATCTAGTTTACAGAGGTAAATTCCATTTTTCAAGGTAACAGGTGATCTGAACCCTAGGGTTCGAACCCCAGAAGCCTGACTCCAGAACTGTGCTGTGACATCCTAGGACAGCTCTCGGTTCCCCTTGCCTGATTCATCCTGTGTTCGTGGCCTCCTGCCAGCACTTCCCACTGGGTCAGCTCCTGCCTATTCATCCTCCTCCTGGGCTATGCCCTGCACTTGCTTGCACCCTGGAGAGCAGCATCACTGTTTCTGCCCAAAGCAACCCCTCAGCTTCATTTAAAAATTACCCTGCTTGGCTTCTCAGACACTCTATTTTTATACAATGCCTATAGAGGATATACTACATACCAGGCATGATTTTAAGAGCATTATAATGAGATATTTAATACTCCTAATGATCAATAGATTTTTACTATGAGTATTTCCATTTTACGGAAGATAAAACTGAGGCAGAGAGAAATTAATAATCTATCCAAGGGTCACACAGCTAATAAAGGAAGGGTACATGAGAATATTGCTGAGCATTGTCTTTGAGAACATACAGCAACAGTCAGTGCTCTGTCACTGCTTTCTGTCTCTTGAGTTCTTGCAGAGCCTCACTCATTATGAAGAAAACATTTGAAGAAAAGCCTTGACAAGATGTGGGACCCTGTCACATCTGGGAAGACCCTAACAAACCCTGGCTACTGGATCTTTTCCCTGTCAGGCTATAAATAAGACCTATCTTTCACCTTGAGCTAAAAAAAAATAAATTCTAGACCATATGTTTGTCTAGAGAGTTACTCTAAAAATCTATCCTGTTGTGTTTTGAAAGTTATGTTATCTTGTCTTCCTTTTTTCATGATCATTCCTCTGTCCAGCCTGCTTCTGCTTCACCAATTCACTAAGTCTGTCCTGATCAAGGTCAATCAATGATCATCTTCACTTTGTCTCTTTCTTAGGGAGGCCTTCTCTAACTAACTACCCTTTATGTAAATTCAATTTCCAACACTCTCCATCCCCATTCCATGCTATTATCTCCTGAGAAATACCGTCATCTAGTATAAATATATAATTTTTTTTTCTTATTTGCTTTATTTATTATCTGTCCCCCCACTAGAATAGAGCTCCAATAGGCAGGAATTTGTAACAATTTTGTTCCTGGCTTGACACTGAGCACATAGACCTGTGTCCAGCACAGGGTAGCTATTCAATAATATTTCCTAAATTAATGAGAGAACAAATTCTTCTGGAATGCCAAAACCTTTTCTGACAACTCCTCATTTCCTTCGTATCACATTCTGCCTCTATTTGCCCCCAAATTTTCATATTCTTGGGGCTCTGTCATCACCTTTTTGCTTTTCTCATTCTATTCATTTTATCATCCTCTTGGCAAGGCTATTTTAGGGTTTTTGTAAGAATCATGAGATGTTTCCTTAAGAAGCATACGAAACATAAGAAATTGATATAACCTTCTACAAGCAGAAAGTTGATAAGCATGTGCTTTGGGTAAACATTACGGATGACTTCGAGCTCTTGCTTTCTACTGAGTGGTGTTTCTGGGTTTTCAGGTTACCATGGCATCTGAATCCACCATGATTGCCCCCATTTGTCTAGTGGAAAACCAGAAAGAGCAGATGATGGTGAATCCAAGAGCATTACAGATTCTGAACAAGATTTCTCAGCCTGTAGTAGTGGTGGCCATTGTAGGGCTATATCGTACAGGAAAATCCTATCTCATGAATCGTCTTGCAGGACGAAGACAAGGTGAGTGTGGTCTTGGGGCAGGAGCCATTTGCTTGGAACCAGTGATAACACAGGCAGATCATACCTCCTCTAGGGTTATCTTAAAGAAGAGCATGACTCTCCCAGTGAAGAAAACATCTAATTCTCTCCATCAAATTTACAATCTCAATCCCAATATAACTATAAAATCTGACTTTTTTGTCCAATAGTCAATAATTATCCCAGTCCTATCAAAAGATCCACTCTACTGATCTTCTCAATTCCATCCACTCTCACCTGCTCAGGAGCTCAGCTGCAGCAATTATTCCTTTTCTTATCCTACACCACTTTAGCTCAAGGTACATGGTCATTTCAAATAGCACACAAGTGTAGTTTAATATATCCTGTTTTGAAAAACAGATGAGCAGACAGAAGGATCCTTGTATATTTCATATACAATGTAACCCTTGGCATCCTGGTCTGTCTGCTGTTATTGTTTGTTGTCTCTCCTCTTTCCTTTAGGCTTCCCTCTGGGCTCCACAGTGAGATCTGAAACCAAAGGTATCTGGATGTGGTGTGTGCCCCACCCCACCAAGCCAGACCACACCCTGGTCCTTCTAGACACCGAGGGCCTGGGTGATGTGGAGAAGGTGAGGCAGAGAATCTTCTCTGCTCATGGTGATCCTCTTATGTTTTTTCTTGGAGTTTTAAACTTGCTTTTTAAATATTGAAGATAATTCACTGGTTGTAAAATCCTTGTCTTATTTATTTATGTTTGTATTTAATTTTATTTTAATATATTTAATAGATTTAAATGGTGGGAGGACAGAAGGAAGCACAGAATTAGAAACTCTGAATTTAAAATTTCGGGGCCGGGCGAGGTGGCTCACGCCTGTAATCCTAGCACTCTGGGAGGCCGAGGTGGGTGGATCACTCGAGGTCAGGAGTTCGAGACCAGCCTGAGCAAGAGCAAGACCCCGTCTCTACTAAAAATACAAAGAAGTTATATGGACATCTAAAAATATATATAGAAAAAAATTAGCCAGGCATGGTGGCGCATGCCTATAGTCCCAGCTGCTCGGGAGGCTGAGGCAGGAGGATCGCCTGAGCCCAGGAGTTTGAGGTTGCTGTGAGCCAGGCTGATGCCATGGCACTCTAGCCAGGGTGACAGAGCAAGACTGTCTCAAAAAAAAAAAAAAAAAAAATTTGGTTTTAACATTCTCAGTTATCTTCTTGTCTTGAAGTTTACATAAAACATCTGCTTTCTATTTAATATCTAATTGCATTTGTCAAGAGACCAAAACATATCAAAATATAAACTGATGGCAACAGAACTACTGGCTGACTGTAGAACTGGGAGTATGATTTGGATAGTGTCTAAATCTGTTTATAGGCCTTTCTTGTCTTGCCATGAATCTTGCTTCCAGCCTCCTCTTCTGCTCTGGCATGTATAGCTACTGCTTCAGTCAATAAGATAATTCTGTAGTACGTTTATATGACCATGCTCTAACCACGCTGACTTGGCTTCTGTTGGTCATTCTACCTGCTTGATCCCTGCAGTTTTGCAAGTCCACATTCTATCAGTTCTTTAAAGCTCAGGCATTTTCAACCTACTGCCATCATATCTGAATCTAATATAATCACTTCTTACTCTGAATTCAGGGAGTAATTATTCACATTTCTGGCCTGCCCCCCCCAACATTTATTTTTAATTTATAACTTTGGGTTTTACTCTTGGAAGACATTACTGTTTTGGCTGCATTTGTATGTTCTCATGTTTATCTACTGCTCCAGAAAGTCAATTTCTTGAGGGTAGGGATTGTTATATGGAACTTTGTATCAAAAAAATCAAATGCAGGGTCTGTCATTTTGTCAGATGCCTAATTAAAGAGTTGTTGAACTTAATTAAATAGCATTTGTGTCCTTAATATAGTAATGATTGAGAAAAAATTGCAATGAAATAATTGCCCATTTATTACTGGACACCTACTATGTTCTAGACACTTTATTAAATATTTTATGCACATTAACAATGTCATTAATCTCTGTTAATAGGTAAATGAAGTGATGCCCTGAGAGGGCTCAATGTAAATAACAAAAATGAGGTTTGAATGTAGCAATGCCTTCAAAATTTATGTTATTTACCCTACTATTCAACTATGGTACAGCTGAATAGTGAAAGAACAGCCAAATGAATGAATGAAGAATAAACTCCAAAGTCCTTTGCTCAAACGTGCATTTTAGGGTGACCCCAAGAATGACTGCTGGATCTTTGCCCTGGCTGTGCTTCTGAGTAGCACCTTTGTCTACAACAGCATGAACACCATCAACCACCAGGCCCTGGAGCAGCTGCAGTATCCTTCCAAAAAGTGAATGTCAATGTTTTATTGAGTTTAGCAGAATAGAAACTGACCTTGTGTCTTCTTTGCTGGGACCCAGTTATCCTCACTGAGTAAGAATGGACACAGGGAAAAAGGCAATGTTTAAAATTTGTTTCTAAGTGCAATCTGGAAATTATTGTGTAGGGTGCTTCTCATTCCTTAGCTAAGATTTCAGCTACGTCACTGAACTAACAGAGCTAATCAGGGCAAAATCCTGCCCAGCACCTGACAAAGTAGAGAATGCTACCGAGTTTGTAAGTTTTTTTCCAGACTTTGTTTGGACTGTACGGGATTTCACCTTGGAGCTGAAGTTAAATGAACATACCATCACAGAAGATGAGTACCTAGAGAATGCCTTGAAGCTGATTCCAGGTACCAGATCATGGCCTGGGTGCGAGGAAAGTTCAGTAGGGGGGTGAGATCGAATAAACCCAGTCATTCAGTGCCTTACATAAATGTTTATAGGAGACTGAAGTGAGGCCCATGATAATGGTGATTGGGGATGGACAGGTGGCTGTGATTTTCATGGTCATTATTACTTGAAAATGTCCAGAAGCTGGCATTTAAATTCACTGAGGAAATTTAGGACTTAATGTTCTATCAAATGATTTCAGACCAATCAGTACCATGAAAGAAAAACTTCATCATTACAATCATAGCTATTACTTCCTAAGACTCATATATTTGTGTCACTTATTAAGTTTAAAGGCTACTCTTATTTAAGGTAGAGAAAATTACCTCATCTGATTGGAAGTTAGTAAACCCAGAATCATAAGAAATCAAATGACATAATTTTGAAAATATATTTCACTGTGTATATTTTACCAGCCTTGGTAGTTATATCTTCAGAGAAAAGATCTATACACTAAATGATTCAGGAATAAAGAAAACAACACTGATATGTGTTTCCAGTAAGACCATCAAATCCTGCGTTTTACCTTTTCCACAACATCACCTTCTTCATTCTACAGCCTTAAGCAATATGTTGTCAATCTATCATAGAGTTATTACATGGATTATATTTAGTGGAGTGGGGAACTGATGACAACTGGATCAATGACAACTTCTGTTCATTCACTTATTCATCTTTTCCACAAACCTTTATTTTGAAAAGATGATCTATGCCACAGAATCCCTCTGGAGGACAATGTCAAATCTAATATATACTGACATAGAAAAGTGGTGAAGTCTCCAAATTCCATTTAGATTAACTTTACTCTGGAATTTTCTGCTAAAGGAATCTCTAAACATAGTTATAGTGTTTATAAATTTGGCTCCGATTTTGAACCATTTTTCTTTTCTGACGTGGGTATCATATGTCCTCCTCATGAACTTATTTCCAGCACCATCTTACCCTTATTTATAGCTTACTTTGTTTTAGAGCCCACATTTCATTTCTGACGTGTGACTGTAATACCAGAAAAGTATTTACGACAATGTTTGTGGTTAACCGCTCAGAAACATTTGATAAACAGTCAATCTCCTGGCCTCCATACAAGGGCTGAGAAAACCAATCATAAATTTCTTCATTTGCCATGTATGCCTCCCTTTGCTCTCCAGAAGTACTTTCTTGATTCTCACCCTGTACAAAAATGGGTTTCCGTGCCTTGGGTGGATTAGCATAAAGCTGCTTTGTATGATTGGATAAAGAAGATTTACAAGGCAGGGGAACTGCACTGATGCAGTCATCCTTGGAAAAGTCCTCAGCACTGGCCCTTCCCTACAGGCTGTCTCGTCAGTGAGCACTCTTTTTACAATTCCACAGGCAAGAATCCCCGAATCCACAATTCCAACATGCCTAGAGAGTGTATCAGGCGTTTCTTTCCAAAACGGAAGTGCTTTGTCTTTGAGCGGCCGACAAGTAACGCAAAAAATTTATGCCGTATCGAAGAAGTGCCAGAAGACCAACTGGAATGCAATTTCCGGGTGCAATCAGAAAATTTCTGTTCTTACATCTTCACCCATGCAAAGACCAAGACCCTGAGGGAGGGAATCATTGTCACCGGGAACCGTGAGTCTCTTTATACCCAAAGCATGTCTTTCTGTGCTCCAGTGTGTGAGATGAAGCTGTGATGCTTCCGCAGTTTTATCAATAATTTTGTTTATTTCTGAATAAGAATGTGGAGAAGCAGATGTTCATGCTACACATACAAATGCTTATTTCTTAATTAAACTTTCATCATGTGAGGATTTATTGAGGCCTAATATATCTCATGAAATTAATACATGGATGACATAAGTACAAACTGCTGTCCTTTAGGAGAGAAATCTGCATGATAGAGAAAAGTCATACAGGATGAATGTTTCTCAGTGAAAATATACAAGACATTTTATACATTTACATCAGTCAGAAAGTAAATAGCATGTCGTGAGTCCCACACAAGCTCACTGAGAGTTTGAGAAACAAATTTAAATATTGTCTTAAGTACAGCGTGGTTTCATGGACATGTGACCTGTGCCATTCACCCAGACCCCATGCTGAGATGGCCCCAACCTTGTTTCAAAAGTCTATGTTACTGTCTTCAAATTCCTCATGATATTTTTTATAAGGGGACTTGCATTCTCATTTGGAACTAGGACTCATACATTATGTAATATATTTTAGCTGTATAATAAACTCATATATATTTTATTTAGCTGGGAAAGTATTTTTTCCAAGAAACTCTAAAACATGTATTTTGCAATGAGTAATTTAATTTCATAAGGGGTGAATTCAAGAGCCAAAGAAGAAAGAATGAATAGGAAAATCAATAATGTTGCTATAAAGAGTTGGATTCATAAAGCAAGACGAAAAAGGAAGAAGAGGGCGAGGAGGAGAAAATGGAAATAAAATTTTTGTGATTTTTAGAATGCTGATTCTTAAATCTTAAAAAAGATAGGGAGTAGAACTTTCTATTTATTCTCTAACATTCAGGGCTGGGGACCCTAGTGGTGACCTACGTGGATGCCATCAACAGTGGAGCAGTGCCTTGCGTGGAGAACGCGGTGACGACCCTGGCCCAGCTGGAGAACTCAGCGGCTGTGCAGAGGGCGGCCGACCACTACGGCCAGCAGATGGCGCAGCGAGCGCGGCTCCCCGCGGACACGCTGCAGGAGCTGCTGGACGTGCACGCGGCCTGTGAGAGGGACGCCATTGCGGTCTTCCTGGAGCGCTCCTTCAAGGATGATGAGCGGGAGTTCCACAGACAGCTCGTGGTACTTTTCGTATTTTTCCTTCCTGATTTCAGCCCTTCTGAATGATGCCTAAAGTCCATCTCTGTGACCCCATGTTTCGTCTCCTTACCGTGTGGAGGTATTCCTGTGAATGAAAGGGCTTTATGTGCTGCCGATCACGCTTTCTCTAAACGTCACTTTTTTTTCTATTGCTGCTAAACAGATTACCATGAGTTTAGCAACTGAAAACAGCACACATTATTGGCTCATAGTTCTGCATGTCAAAAGTCCTTATCAGGGCGGCTGGCCGCTTTACTTAGGGTACCACAAGCTGAAAACAAGGTGTCAAATGGCCTTACTTTTTGTATATGGAGGCTCTGGAGAAACGCTCTCCATGTTCCAGCCAGTGATGATGCATCAGAGTTTCCGTTTCTAATCTTTCTGATTCCCTCTTCTCACACCAGCTAGAGAAAACTGCTTTTAAAGGGCTCAAGTGATTGGGTAATGCGCAATAAGATGTTCTCCAGTTCTTAACTTCAACCTGTGCTACATAACATGATCTAATCACAGGATTATATCTGTCATATTCACAGGCTCAGGAACTCCGCAGGGTGTGAAAACCAACGGGTGAGAAATCCTATGTGATATCGTAATTCTGGTTAGCATAGGCACATTTACTGAAAGTGTCTTTCAGTCTGTCTGGGACTGACCCTAAAGAGACAAAATTCTCTTAATTCCTAATGATAAAACCCAGCTGGATTGTAATTTACAAGTAAAAACAAAATAAATTCTTTTTCCTAAATCCTCATGTATTCAAAACTTCATTAAAAGAATACACAGAGGGTTTGTACTCTGTTCAGAATACATTTAACTCATTACTAGGAAATTAATTTGCCATGTATATATTTTTATCCATACCATTCTATGTCTTCAGAGGCAATTTTACTTCCAACAAGAATTCAACTTTCTATTGCTCATATTTGGTTGTTGAGTCCTGATAAACATACTATAACTAGAAGAACAATAGAGTTTATGTCTTATCGCCTCATAATTTTACAGACATTGAACCTAACCTCAAGGGAATTAGTGACTTTTCACAGGTCACACAGAGAAATGATCAGTCTTCCGAGTCTTGGTCTACACCACATCTCAGTCCATTCTGAGGCCATGAGACTTCTTCTTTTAAAAGGATCACAGTTGGACCTTCCCTTCTAACATCTTCTCTCTGTTGGATTTCCCTACATTTCCTTGGCAGGTAACCATAGAGAAAAAGAAGGAAGAATTCTTGCTGCGAAATGAAGAGGCATCTCTCAAATATTGCCAGGCTGAGCTTAAGCATCTTTCAGAGCCCCTGATGGAAAGCATTTCCAGAGGAACTTTCTCTGTTCCTGGAGGGCACAAGCTCTATTTAGAAGCAAAGAAAAAGGTTGAACTGGACTATGAGCTAGTGCCCAGGAAAGGAGTTAAGGTGAGGAGCAAGGGGACAGGGGATGGGCCACCAGAGTATAGTCAGAGGGTCTTTGTGCCCCTTCTGAAAACCTAAGACCACAGCACCATTTGTGGAGAGAAAGCAGAACATAGCAATATCTTTACATTTTTAGCTTTTACATTCACATTAGTTAGACACTCTCAAAGAAACCAGAAATATTTCTTCCCATAGAGGATTTAGAATCAGGAATTCAAGTGAAACATTTCTTTTATTTATCAAGTAATGGAGTAGATATTTTTATGCTAAGTACAGAGGATACATTATGAAAGAAACAACTTTGTCTTCAGGAAGCTTATGATCTGACCCGAGATAGACAAATTAATAGTCAATTGGCTATATTGTGATTACTCTTATCATACTGGTATGTGCTGATTATAATGATGATGATGACGGTGATGAACATAATGGCTCACATACATGGAGCATTCTCTTTCTGTACCAGGTATAGTGTTTGGTGATTTGTTGGATTATCAATTTAATTCTTGTAATAACATAAATTAGGTATTACTGTCTTCCACATCATGCAGTTGAGAAACATAATGCATAGAGAAGTTAATAAGATGCCTAAGATGACACAGCCAGCAAGTGGTAGAGCTAATAGGGTTGATCTATGTACTTGGCAGTCATTAGACACTCAGAACTTTTCTTTTTGAGAAAACATTGTACTGTGCTCCATGGTGACTATACAAATTTACATTCCTACCAACACTACCCAAGGGTTTCTTTTTCTCCATATTCTTGCCAACGATTGTTATGTTTTGAGTATTTATAATGACCATTTATGGTCATTCTAACAGGTGTGAGATAATATCTAATTGTGCTTTTGATTTCCATTTCCCTGATGCTTAGTGAGGTTGAACATGTTTTCACTTAGGTGTTGGCCATTTAAATATCTTCCTTTGAGAAATGTCTATTTAGGTTCTTTGCCCCTTTTTTAATTGGGTTACTTGGGCTTTTTTTTTTTTTTTTTTTTTTGCTATTGTATTGTATGAGTTCCCTACATACAGTAGATATTAGCCCCTTATGAGATATATTTTTGCAAGTATTTTCTTCCATTCTGTATGTTACCTTTTTATTTCATTGATCATTTCCTTTGCTGTGTAGAAACTTTTACTTTGACGTAGTCCCACTTGTTTATTTTTGTATTTGGTTGCCTGTGTTTTTAGTGACAAATTCAAAAAATCATTTCCAAGATTATTGTCAAGGAGATTTCCTCTGTGTTTTCTTTTAAGAGTTATATGATTTCCGGTCATATATTTAAATATTTCATCCATTTTTAGTTTATTTTTATGTATGATCTAAGATAAGGGTCCAATTCACTCTTTTGGATATTCAGTTTTCCCTGTACCATATATTGAAGACTGTCTAATTTCCACATGGCATATTTTTGGCACATTTGTTAGAAATTATTTGACCATATGTGAGTTAGTTTATTTCCTGGATTTCTATTCTGTGGTCCTAGGCTATGTGTGTGTTTTATGCCACTGTTATGTTACTTATTACTATAGCTTTGTAGCAGACTTTGAAATCAGGTAATATGCTGCTGGCTTTGTTTTTGTTGCTCAAGATTGATATGGCTACTCAGGTCTTTTATAGTTCTATACAAATTCTAGAATTGTTTTTCTTATTTCTTGTGAAAAATCTCATTGGAATTTTCATAGGGATTACATTAAATCTGTAGATGGCTTTGGGTAGTATGGATATTTTAAACAATATTAATTCTTCCAACCCATGCACATTAGATATCTCTCCATTTATTCTATGCCTTCTTCAATTTCTTTCATCAGTATTTTATAGATTTCACTTTACAGTTCTTTCATCTCCTTGGTTAAATTTATTTCTAAGTATTTTGCTCTTTTTGATGCTATTGTAAATGTTTGTTTTCTTAATTTTTTCAGATAGTTCTTTGTTAGTACATAGAGATACAACTATTTCTCTATGTTATTTTTTTATCCTTCGACTTTACTGAATTTATTTATTATTCCTTCAACTTTACTGAATTTGTTCATTGTTCCTAGCAGCTACTGGTAGACTTGTGGCTATATTTCCAAAGGAAATTGAATCACTATCTTGAAGAAATATCTGTATTCTCATATTTATTGCAGCATTATTCACAATAGCCATGCTATGGAAACAACCTAAGTATATATCCACAGTAAATAGGTGAAAAAGATGTATATGTTATATAATATAATGAAATATTATTCAGCCTTAAAAAGAAGGAAATCCTGCCACTGTGACAACATGAATGAACCTGGAGACACAGACAGACAAATACTACATGACTCACCTTTATGTGAAATTTAAAAGAAGAAACTCAAAGTCATATTAATAGAGAGGACAGTGTTGGTTTCCAGGGCCAGGGAAGTAGGAAGGAATGGGAGATATTGGTCAAAAGTCACAAACATTTATTTATAATATAAGTAAATTCTGAACACCTGATTTATAGCATGGTGACTCTAGTTAAAATAATGTATTACATACTTAAAATTTGCTAAGATAGTAGATCTCAAGTGTTCTCACCACACAAAAAAAGTAACTATATGAGGTGATGGATATGTTACTTGGCTTTATTATAGCAATCACTTCGCAGTGTATACATGCATCAAAACATGTATCAAAACATCATGCTACATACCTTAAATGTATACAGTTCTTAATTGTCAATCATACCTCAGTAAACCTGTGAAAGAAACTCAGAAGGCAGCCTGGAAAGCTCTCTGGCATTGAGGTAGGAGCTCTTAGTTGAAGTATTGATAGATGCTGTGCTAGTTAAGAAAGAGCAGCACAGCAACCAGGCAGAAGCATCCACGCAGAAGAAAGAAAATGTGAAAATATTTCAAACAATGGAGAATCAGTGTTTACAGAACAGCAGTAAATCTGGTGTCTGCAACTGGGGTGGGTGGTGGCAGTGGCCCTGGGAGAGACGCTGTAGAGCTGGGAAGGAGGCTGCTGTGGAGGATTCTCACATCTCATCAAAGAGCTTGGACTTTTTCTTGTGGCCAAGGAAGGAAAGAAGCACTGTGGGATCCTAAGCAGATGCAGAATTACAGGGTTAGATTTGTGACTTTACTGGACAATAATTTCCTCATCAGAAGACTAGATCTTTGCTGCCTGACAGATCTTTGCTTCTTCTTGGTTCCTCAGGCAAACGAGGTCCTCCAGAGCTTCCTGCAGTTACAGGCAGTTACAGAGGAATCCATCCTGCAGTCAGACAAAGCCCTCACTGCTGGAGAGAAGGCAATAGCAGGTACAGGGACAGGGCTCAGCTCTCCCAGGGGTGAGTAGCTTCCTGTAATGTCTTCTGCCTGATCAGACAGAAAGATTTTCCTGACACAAGGAGCTTCCTCCTGCTAGAGAACACATGCTCTGCTAAATCTGAAAGCAACATGGAGAGTTGGGGTTTCCCATCCAACCAGTCAGTGTCTTTCCTTCACATTCTGAAACATGCTCCTCCTGACATGGCTAGTGGGAGAATTCAGATCGTCCCAATCATCCACCTCCCTACCTTTTCCAAACTCAGTTTGGTCTCTGAGTTCAGGGGGGGTAGAACTCAGGCTTGACTGTAATTTTCTTTCCTCTGTAAAATGTTTGTGGAACAGCGGAGAGGGCTATGAAGGAGGCAGCTGAGAAGGAAATGTTGGTGCAAAGACAGAAACAGAAGGAGCAGCAGCAAATGATGGAGGCTCAAGAGAGAAGCTTCCGAGAAAACATAGCCCAACTTACAGAAAAGATGGAGCGGGAAAGGGAAAACTTTCTGAGAGAACACCAAAAGATGCTGGAGCACAAGCTGAAGGTGAGTCTGGATGAAGCCTAAAAATGCTTGAGGGGAAAAAGCTCTGCTTCCTCAAGAAGGGAATTCCACAATTTTTAGAATAGTCATAATTCAAGAAGGAAGCACAAAAGTATAGATTTCACTAAAACCTCAAATACAAACCTCTCAATCCCAACGACGCTTGTAAGTTTACAGACTCGAGCACCATCTCTAGTGTTAGCCTTTGGAGAGTACATGTGACACCCCCACGGTGCTGGCTGCTGTGTGTGGTGAATATAGGGTGGTCTCACTGTGCCCCAGTGAAATAGGTTTAGTCCACTAGTTCTTGGGATTCTTGGCACAACCATCAAAGAGACCTGAATTAGATCCATCTGGTCTAAAGGTATCAGATTTGGCCTGATATGGAATAGAGGATGCTGAAAGCTATGAAATTGCTTCATTTGTTTCCATATCTTCCTGATTCATCCTATACAACTAGAGTAACATACGTTCTTTGGCCCAACCTGGAGATTGACCACCAGAGTTCTATCCAGGGTCAGCAGCTCCCATAATTTGTTAGATGAGCATAGCCCTGCTTACTCAGTGTAACAGAGAATTAATTAGAATTAAACCTACATTCCCTCCCAAAGTGCATTGTTTGTGCTAAAACAAAACTCCTCCTCTCACCCCAATGAGTGAATTTCACAAAGGTATAAACCGTGTATGTTCCCACTACTCAGGCCTGATCATCTGGAAATTTTGAACAAACTCATCAAAGAGTGTTCTAAGATGTTAGAGAAATAAACACATGCTTAATTGCTAAAATTGTCAAGTACAAAATGACTCTTACAAATTGGGATTTTGCAAAAGTGGATTATTCTCCCTTTGTAGGTCCAAGAAGAACTGCTTAAGGAAGGATTTAAAAAGAAATCTGAAGAGTTAAGTAATGAGATAACTCGACTACAAGAAAAGATTGAAAGAGCCAACAATGCAAAACCCTCAGTGATTTCACAGATCCTTGACACGGCTGCCAATATGTTGATTTCAGTCTTCCCTGTGCCTGCTAAGCTAGTTGGTTTAGGGATGAAATATCTCAGCTCACATATTAGATAGGCTGAGTATTCCTGGTAAGGAAATTATAAAATAAAGTTTCTTTTGTTTTAATAGCTTAACAGTGGTGCTCATTTTTAAAATATGTGTGTCATAGTAGTTTCATTCAAACAAAGTTTAAAAATAAAAAGCAATTAATGAAGAATATCAGGACCTGACATCCAAAAAATCAAAGTTAATTTTGATTGAATTAATAATTTATAGAAAAGAGAACATGTTGGAAGATAGTGAAATTATTCATAGAAAGATTTAAGTAAAGCAAAAAGGCTAATGGTCAGATCAAGAAAACATTTGCAATTTATATTATAGTCACAGAGATAATTTAAGTTATAATTAGCTCTTGCAAATCTATGAGAAGAGAGCGACACCACATTTTTTAAATAGGCAAAAATATGAGAATAAAAATGTTTCATTTTACCAATAATAAAAGATGTACAAAGTAAAACTGCGAGGTTCTTGTTTCACCTCTACGGTGGGCAGGAAAGGACAGTTTGACAGGACACTGAGCTGGCAAGGGTTTGGGGGAATTGGCAGTGTCTCATATTGGCCAGTGAGAGTGCAAACTGTTGGAATTATGTGTCGAAAATGTAAATGCACATACCTTTGATTTAGCAATTCCACATTTAGGTATTTGTGCATATATTTGTTTACATAAGTTTAACATAACATAATATTAATAGTATATATGTTGCAGAATTGTTGTAATGCCAAAAGACTGGAAATAGCATTTAAGTCCCCCTGGAAGCTACTGATAAGGTAAATCTTAGGAAATACTTTCTAAGTGATAACCCATAGTCACTAAAATGAAAAGAGAAGCTCTATTTGTACTAATATGAGAAAGTCTCCAAGAGGTATCATAAGTAAAAATATAATGATACAGGAAATGTGTATAAATACTGCCACTGAATTTAGAAAATAATAAATATGTGTATATATTATTGTCTCTCTCTGGAAAAATACAAGATAAACTAGTATCCAGGGTCACAACTGTAATGGACCTGAATAGTTAAGGTGAGAAAGGAATGATAACTTTAAATAATATATTCTTCTGTGCCTTTAATATTTTGTATGAATTTATTTATATATTAAAATATGAATAAATATAAATATTACAATTAAAAATGAAGTAATAGTACATGAATGGGAGAGTTCCCATGACAGGATGAAAATGACTGTTGCTACTACAAATACAGTAAATCAGCTCAGCAGGAAACATCTGCTCATCAGAACAGGGAACTAGAAAGAGCACAAGGCATGCATCCTAATTTTGTTTTTATCATGGCCTTTCAATAAGGATTTCACAGTTTATTCCCAAATATATTTTCAGATACAGACTCCCCTGGGATGTCTACTGGAAATGATCTCTAAATTCTGCCCCACATTTAAAAGATGATGAATTGGAAGGAAATATTTTCTTCAACTCAACATTTTAGGAATTGTTTTCAGCTATCTAGTACTTAAGACTTGTAGCTAGAATGACCTCCTTGTAATTCCACAAACTGGGCACATTCTCTTGCCTGTGGGCCTTTGCACATGGGATGCAGACTTCTTAAAACAACAGTGATTCCTCACCCTGTACCCTTATTTGCCAACCAACTACTACTGCTGCTTAAGGTATCCCATTCTCTGACTTCCCAAGACTGCACGAGGTGGCCCTGTCTGTGTAGCCATGTCACCACACTGTCACTGCTACCACAGAACTTTTTATATAATCATGAAATTGAAATTGCCAGTTTACTTTTGTCTAGCTCCTCTTGATCTCAGTGCTTGGTCTTCTTCATCAGCTTTTCTTTAGTTTCAAACACAAAACCCACCATATAAACACCAAGTATGGGTTCATTAAATACATGAGCTGCCCTCCAATGGGGCCAAATTTACCACATCCTCACCATTTCCCCCAGTCTCTAGGGCTCTCAAAATAAAGAACATAATTAGGAACAAGTGCATAAGGGATTCACTGAATCAGAAAGGACACGAGCAATTGTCTGAGTCTGCTGCCCTTTTCCCTCGGAGGGACGGGACAACCCATGGGCTCTGTGTTTCTCCAGCTTCTCACCCACAACTACGCACAAATGAAGTCACCAACCACCATTTCTCCCTGCACGATTACTATGCCTAAACTGACAAAGAAAGTGCCAGAGTCATGCAAAACTCTCATTTCTGCCATAGTTCTTCTATTCAGGCTACTTCTGTGTTGAGCCTAAGAATACTGAGTCATAGAAATGCCCCCTGTATTTCTGGAGACAAGATTTGATTTCAGAAGTCACATAAGGCTTTGCCTTAAAGAAAAAAGAAATGTGTTAGTTCAAAAGCTGTCTCAGGAGGGTGTCTCCTTGGTCAGTAAAAGCTGCACTTCAAAGAGACAGCTGTAAACTGGGCCTATGGTTCTCAACTGTTTTGAAAGACAAGGCAGGCCTCTTCCTAGAGCCATGGGTTGCTGGAGCTGACAAGGACCCCTGGAGATGAGAGCTGATCAGAGAGATATGCTAATACCCAAGCCGGGCTCAGAAGGAGCCATGGGGTTAAAGTAATTAACATGAAGCACAGCTCATGTTGACTTCTGAAATCATCTCTGTCTCCAAGAACACAATCACCGGAGCCAAGATGTCTCTGTTTTTTGCTAAAGTAACAGCCTTATCAGAAAACTTAGAAGTTTGCCCCAAAAAGATTTTACAACTCATTGTTCCCCTAGTTAGAGTTAGTTAGAGGATCTGTAGTAGCCTTTTAGAAGACTTTGACCCTAAAGCAAACTGCCTGTTAGTATGTGAATCCCGTTGCCCTGGGCAACGGGAGCCTGTACCTACCCTATATAATACCTGTGTGGATATTAAGTTTTGGAGATATTTCTAGCGGGAGGAAATATCCCCATCCGGATACCCTGCTTTTATCTATTTTCATAAACCTTTACTTTATAAACTATATCTTTGGCTCTGTGTATTATTATTATTATTCTGTTTCCTACTATTTTTTCATCCTTTGCGATGACCCCTGCCTGAGAGACCTGATTGGAAGGAAAAACCTCTTTGCTGGGAGCGGAGCTAACTCCCCGCACTTCTGCTGCGGTAAAACAACGCTCTTTATATGAGGATCAAAATCTCACTGAAAATGATACCCACAGGCTGCCAGAGTAGAAGAATCTGCACATTGTCCAAATAGTCATCAGATAGCAGCACTATGATTACTTCATTACTTTTTCCTTCCCCCTAAAGTCCTATAAGCACAGCTCTGTTTTTATCAGGGTTTCAAAGCAATGCTTAGTTGTCTCTCAGGTTCCCAAACCCAAACCATGGACTGAGAAGTGTCCCGCAACTGAGTCCACAAAGGTCCACTGGTATCACGCAGAGGAATGCTCTGAATACTGCACATCTAGGTGGTCTGGGAACAATTTATGAGGGGGCAAGAGAAAATTCGACTTCCCCATCAAATATTCCGAACATATGACCACCAATCGGAGTAGGAAACACTCAACCACATAAGATGTACCAAATTATAGCTGTTTATAAATTAGGGAGGGAGCAGGAGTGAGCTTACGGACAAAAAAAGCAAAGAAAATGATTCTCCACCCACTTTGATATTCAGGCATAAGTTGTCATCTGTTGAAATAAAGTTTATAATACATCCAAAATAAGGCTCCAGGCAAAAGACCTCTCACATTCTAGAAAAATCAATAAATAACTGGTGTATTATTGAAAGTGTAACAGATCTATTTCCAGCATCTTCTAAAACATTTTGGAGAAAGGCAGGTTCACATCCTTGGTTGCACATGGTATTTAGTTACAGTAAGAAGTCACCTCCTTATCCATTTCTAAAATCCTTTCTCCATTCTCAAGGACTTCTATATCCTGCCTCACTAGTGCTCTGTTCGCCACTGTGAGGCTGAGCTTGAAGAGCCCTCACAGGATTTATTTCTTAAGGAAACGTTAGTGTTGGAGGAGAACTTAGGGTTGTCAACTTGTTAAAAATACAAAGAAAATTAGAGTATATCTCTCTCCAAGAATACCAGAAATAGCTGAAGATAGCAGGAAGGCTGAGGGGACAGTGTTGCATGGTGCCCTTTGGCCTCCTCAGTCTTAGATTAAATCAAGACATACATACATGTACATTGAACATAAGTAGGAAGTAAGAACAGTTAAGCAATGTGCCTGCATCCTGGGTTGGTCCCTGTCTGTGAAGCAAGGACTCACCCCAGGTGAACACAGAGAAGTTCTGTGAAAGGTTTCCTGTTCTTGAAGTTAGATCAAGGGCAGGCTCCGCTCTGGTGTGAGGAAGTGGGGCAGTAGCTCCAACCCCCCCGGGGTGGGAGATGCCAGGTCTGTGATGAGCTGCTGGGCGTGCCATGTCTTACGTCATGTTCATAAAAGTAAACAGGAAGTAAGAACAGTTACTGGAACCTGTTCACTTCTCCTAAGCAATCACATAATTTACATCCCATGACCTCACCTTTATGTCAATCAGCAAAACGTTTGTTTATATTTTTATTTTATTTTATTTTATTTTTTGAGGCAGAGTTTCTCTCTGTTGCCCGGGCTAGAGTGCCATGGTGTCAGCCTAGCTCACAGCAACCTCAAATTCCTGGGCTCAAGTGATCCTTCTGCCTCAGCCTCCCGAGTAGCTGGGACTACAGGCATGCGCCACCATGCCCGGCTAATTTTTTCTATATATATTTTTAGTTGGCCAGATAATTTCTTTCTATTTTTAGTAGAGACAGGGCCTCACTGTTGCTCAGGCTGGTCTCAACTCCTGACCTCGATCGATCCTCCTGCCTCGGCATGAGCCACTGCGCCTGGCCCAAAACGTTTGTTTATATATGGAAAAGAATGCTTCTGGTGCTAAATTGCTAAAATGTAAACTGATCATTTCAGATTAGGACAATTCACATGCTCTTTGAACACCACATGCATCTATATTAAGTGCCTCTCATTTCAGTCCCAACCAAGGAGTAATTCCACATAGCGTTTCCTGTTTGACATACCTTAATATAAATAACTGTACAGAAATGAACACTAATGTATCATAGATGTTGTGTAAAGTCATTGTTTATTAAATATCTAAAGATAAATGAGCAATACTAAATGCCTAGAAGAAAATGATTCTTAAAATAAGTGATTTTTGTTTTTCAAGTGAAAAATTACTTTCTTGGCATGTATGTCTTTTTCCAAGATAATAACATATTTCAGAATTTGAAAAAAATTACACTACTCAGGAAAGTATTAAAATAAAAATAACCTTTAATTACATCAATGAGCTAGAAATACTGTTCATTTTAGAAGATAGAAACAAACAAACAAAAAGCCGAAGCTGGACGAGGCAAGATGGCAGACGGGAAACACCACAGCCAGAGCATCTCTGAAAGAAGGAGAAATTTTAGATGAAAGAGAAAAAACCAAACACACAGACAAACATAGATTGGATGAGGGTTGGAAGGAAGGGTGCCTGAACCTACAGGAGACTCCAGTGGAAGAGGCTGCGGAACTGGAAGGAGAAAGGCATCGGCAGGGATTAAGCCCTGAGAGGCTTGGAGACCAGTGACAAGGATAGGTTGAGTGGTTAAAAATCTCCTCCCTTGCATCTCGGACTGCTGGTGGGCTCCAGAGCTGCTGGAGAGACTTGCTGCCACCAGTGAGCAGACAGCTTCTTGTGGACAGGGCACCAGGCTCCCAGCTCCCTCGGGGCACCTCCAGACCCACAGACCTGAGCCAGTCAGTAGGCGCCATATTGTTTCTCTACCCGCCAGGTGCCTTTGTCCTCCCTGGAGGGGCCACAATTCCTCAGGGTCCGTCTTGCTCATCCCCACACAGACATTTCCCAACTCCAGCCAGACTGCAGGAGCTATAGGGGTCCAGTGGGTCCCTGGAGAGCTGTGTGAACACAGAGTCCGGTCATTCTGAGCAGACTGCCTCTCAGAGAGAGGGTTGGACACTGTCAGTGTGCAGTCCTTCCTAGTCCTTTATTCTCCCCATCCCTTCCCCCACCCACTGCTGCTGAGAGACAATTTAGCCACCACCCGGAGGCATCCACAGGGAATGGGACTTGGACCTTTCCTTTGGGACCTTGCAGAGGATTGAGGGGTGCTCAGCCTGTGAACTCCCTACCTACCGACCCTTCCTGGTGCTGCTTTCCGGTGACTTCAGCAGAGTGGGGCAAATCCAGAGGCGGAGGGACATTGAGCCAGCTTGGACAGGGATTGATCTCAGCGGCCTGGGGGACCAGCCTGCAAGCCAGATCCTGTACACCCAGCTTTTGATCACATTGCACAGGGGCACAATGGGGATATTTGTGCATTAGTTTACTGAGGTGTGGGTGCCTGCAGGGGCAGATCAGAATGGGTCCCACCTGTGACGCACTTGCTGGCAACCCCTCCTCCCATGGGGGCGGGGGCGGCAGGCATGCCCCCAGCTCAGGCTGGGATCCTGGGCAGGGAACCTTCTGCACACATCACAGTTGTAGGGGGGCTCTGCTGGCTTGAGGTCCCACCTGCTGGCAGATGCCTGGGAGAAACCGTGGACAAGGGGAGGGTGGAAAGGAACAAGGCCTGCTCCAGACGGCAAGACTGCGGGCCTCAGACAGCCCCACCTCCACACGGAGACTTTCTGGGTGAGTGGGTCACTTCAGCCCCTCCCTGGCAGCCTTGCCCAGAATCAGAAACAGACTTTGACCCCTACTAAAAGTATTTGTGACGCTTGAGGGCAGGCTCTCCCAACCCAGCCCTGCCCAGCCTCACCCCCCAACCTGCCCCTGCTGAGGTGGAGAATACGGACTTGCCAGGAAGTCCCAGGGCCCCAGCCACCATCTGGGGAACTAGATTCCTTCTCCAGAGGAAGGAGAGCTGGTCACAGGATCCAAAAACAACATTGCAGCCTGCTCCTCCCGGCAAGCGCCACCTACTGACAGGGAGGTCACTTTGAACACCCTTTTACTGCATTTACTGACTCATCATATAGGGTGTGGTTGATTCTCACCCACAAGCAGTACTGACTCAGAGACTACACTGGGCCTGTCATTATCTAAACAAAAATCCAAAGGTAAGAAGCAACAACTGCTCCAGATGGGAAGGAATCAGAGAAAGAACTCCAGAAGTATGAAGCATCAAACCGAAAGAACACCCCCAAAAGGGAACACTGGCTCTTTTATAAAAGAGACATCCTCATTTTATCCACTCTTTAAAACCCCAGCTATTTTCAAGCTATTGCCATCATTCCCTGTTAGACACTGTTGCTTCTTACTTTGAACTCACAGAGTACTGGTGCCTACAGATTTGCCTTCCCTCCCCATCTTCCACTTTTTGTTTTAATTTTTTTTATTTTATTTTTTTTATTATTCCTCTGGCTCCTTTCCTGGCAGAGTTTGGCATCTTGGTTTATTTATCTGGTGACATGTTTATCTGCCACTCCAGAAAGTCATCTTCTTGAGGTTAAGGACTGTCCTGTGGAAGTCCACATCCACAAAACCAAAAGCAGGGTCTGTATTTTGTATATGGCTGAGGAATTGTTGGTGAATTCAGTTGAATAACATTTGCAACCCTACTATAGCCAATGACCGAGACAATTTACAAAGGGATTATTGGCCACTGATTACTTCACACCTGCTATATTCAAGGTACTGTATGAAATATTTTACACATTGACAGTGTCAATTGTCTCTTTTTATAGCTACGAGAAATAAAGTCCTGAAAGTGGTCAATGTAAATGGCAAAAATATGGTTTGAATTTAACAATATCTTCCAAATGTATATCCCTTGACCTGTTCAGCTATAAATACTACAGCTAAAACAGTGCATGAACAATCGAATGACTAAAGAGTAGACTCTTAAGTTCCAACTATAATGTGCTCTTTAGTGTCAATAATAAAATCAGATCAAGTTAGGAAAAATGTTAAAGTTTATCGTCATACAAAAAGTAGAGATCACGAATGATCCCAGTGACTTTAAGCAGTAAGAAGCTCTCCTTACAGCAATTACAGCACAGTTTATAAAGCATAAAGGAAGAAGTGTTTAGACTTTTTGGGATCGGCTATTATACATGAAAACATTTTTGGGGGCAAGCAGGACTGTTTGTTTGTTTAGAGTTGATTGGTTTCATTTCACTGAATCAAGCTGACAAGTATGTGTCCTCATTTCAGGAAAACCAGAATGACTTAAGTTTTGGGTGCATGGATATGAGCAGACGACACTAGGCTATATCTAAACAGTGGCCTCCATTTTTGTTTTTCTTTATCTCTAGATTGATCCTAAGATTGACTTGTGAAACTTTGCCCTGGCTGTGCTTCTGAGCAGCACCTTTGTCTACAACAACATGAACACCATCATCCACCAGGCCCTGGAGCACCTGCAGTATCCTTACAGAAACGAAACTGCCATGTTTTATTTAATAATCTAGATTAATGATGATGGACACTGTGTCTTTGTGTGTGTGTCTGTGGGGTGTCACTCAGTGTCATGTATTAGGAGGGAAGATAGGGTAGAAGGCAATGTGCAAAAGGAATTTTCATGAAACTGTTTTCTAAGTGAGATCTGGATATGGTGGTTTAGGTTGCTGCTCCTTCCTTAGCTAAGATACCAGCTACATGACCGAGCTAAGAGAGCTAATCAGGGCCAAATCCTGCCCAGGACCTGATGAAGTAGAGAACTCCACTGAGTTTGTAAGATTCTTCCCAGACTTTGTTTGGATTGTACAGGATTTCGCCCTGGAACTGGAGTTAGATAGACATCCAAACACAGAAGATGAGTACCTGGAGAATGCCTTGAAGCTGGTTTCAGGTATCAGAGCATGGCCTCGGTAGGGGAAGGTTCAGTAGGAGTGTGAAATCAGTTAAGCCCTGTCACTCAACACTTGAACAAAAATGTTTGTGAAACTGTGTTGAAGCCCATGCTAATGGTGATTGGTGACAAGTGGCCATGTTTTAGTGGTGATGAGTATGTGAACATCTCCAATGGCAGGGGTTTAAACTTGCTGAGGAAATTTAGGGCCCAATATTGTACCAAATGATTTTAGACCAATGAATGCCATGAAAAAGTATTTTTGGTTACAGTCAGTGCTATCACTTCCTAAGGCCCACATACTTTGAGACTCAATCAGTGACTCTTCTGATTCCAAGAAACAGTTCATTAGATAGAAAAGTGCTAAACGAATAATCACACAGGAAGTATTTGACCTAATTTCTAAAACATATTTCACATCCTATATTTTACTAATGCCTGTGTAGTTGCATCCTTCTAAGACACAATTTTATACACTAAATGGACCAGTAATAACATTTCCATATCATTTCAGTAATGCTGCCAAAAAATCCTTCATTTTACTTTCCTTGCAATATCAACCTCTGAATTCTGCATCCATATACAATGTCATTCTTTCAATATTACAAATTTGTTACCTGGATCATATTCAGGAGAGTGACTACCTAATGACAGCAAGTAAAATATTTATTTTTATTTATTCAATCATTTATTCAGTCTTTCACACACATATTTTGAACAACTGGTGTATGTCACAGAATCCCTCTGCAAGATGCTGTCAAGTCCAGTATAACCTTGTTAGAGAAAGCTGAGGTCTCCTAGTTTCATTTAGGTAACCATAGTCTTCAGAGGGTTTTACTAAAAGAATTCCTAAACACATTCACACTGTGTAATCTTTCTTTTTATTCTGACTGATAAAAATTTTTTTCTGTACTCACCTGGCTATTTTCTGTCCTTTCTGACATCTTCCCTAACAGCATCATGTCCAGGTTTCTAGCAGATTTTATTTTTAAGCACACATTTCCTTTTTGATATACAAATAGTAAAATTTTAAAAAATCACATTATGCTTTGTAAAACAAGCCAGACAAAGAAAGAAAAATAACTTCAATTTTATATGGAATCTAAAAAAGCACATAGAAACAGAGAGTAGAATGCTGGTTACCAGGGGTAGGGTGAGGGAAGAAATTCAGAGGTCCTTGTTGAAGTGTACAAACTTGCAGTTTCATAGCATGAGTAGGTCTAGAGACCTAATGCGCTGTGAAAGGAATGTAGTTTATAATATTGTAGTATATTACATATTAGAAATTTGCAAAGAAAGAACACTGTAAGTTCTCTTACCACAAATAAAGAGAAAAAAATGTAACTACGAAAGCTTATAAATATATAATTTACACACAGTAATAAGTTCACTGTATGTATCGATATCAAAACACTATATTATGTACTGTGAATATATATAATTTAAAAAGCAAACTGTACTTCTTACCATATTTTAATTAATCAATAATTCAACAAACATTTAATATATAGTCAATCTCCCAGATATCATTCAAGGGCTAAGGAAACCACTTATACTTTATTCACTTGGGTTGGATACCTTCCCTTCCTCTCCAGAAGCACCTCCTTGACTCTACTCTGTGCAGAAATGGATTTCCCATGCCTGGGGTAGATTAGCATTAGGTTGATTGCTTGGTTGGATAAAAGGGGATTCACATAGAGACAGACTACAGTGATAGAAAGAACCCTGGAAATGAAAATCGTCAGCCTTGCCTGAAAGCTGTTTTTCAATATTCACTCTTTTCTACTTCAGCAGGCAAGAATCCCCAAATCCAAAATTCTAACATGCCTAGAGAGTGTA
The DNA here is from genome assembly GCF_020740605.2 of Lemur catta. Classification (NCBI taxonomy): domain Eukaryota; kingdom Metazoa; phylum Chordata; class Mammalia; order Primates; family Lemuridae; genus Lemur; species Lemur catta. The sequence continues at coordinate 56,177,337 of NC_059130.1, forward strand.
TCAAGCATTTCTTTCCAAAACAGATGTGATTTTTCTTTGCCCAACAAGCGACAAAAACTCTTAAAACATATTGAAGAAGTGCCAGAAGACCAAATAGATTCTAATTTCCAGGAACAATCAAAAAAAATTCTGTTTATATATCTTCACCCATGCAAAGACCAAGAACCTAAGAGAGGGAAACATTGTCACAAGTCTCCTTCCGTATGTGGGTGTTTACTGATTTTTTTTTACAAAGGGACCTGCATTTACATTCAGAACTAGGACCCCCAAATGACATAACTGACTTTGCCTGTCTAATACATACCTTTTAAATTTTATTGAAATGGGAAAGTGTTTTTTAGGAAACTCTTAAATATATTGCTAGTGATTGGCAATTAATTTTGTAATGTGATGAGTTGGAAAACGATAAGAGAAAGGGAGTAGAAACAACAGTGATGTTACTCTAAAAAGGTGGATTCATAAACAATAGTAGTTGTAGTAATAATAGAAGCAAAAGAGGGAGGAGAAGGAGGGAAATTTCAAGTGAAACAGACATCTTGTGATTTTTTAGAATGCTGATGTACAATACTTGTAAAACAATGAGTGAAACCTTTCCATTTACCCCCCCAAATTTCATAACTCATTCAGGGCTGGGGACCCTGGCGGTGACCTACGCGGATGCCATCAACAGTGGCGCAGTGCCTGGCGTGGAGAACGCGGTGACGACCCTGGCCCAGCTGGAGAACTCAGCGGCTGTGCAGAGGGCGGCCGACCACTACGGCCAGCAGATGGCGCAGCGAGCGCGGCTCCCCGCGGACACGCTGCAGGAGCTGCTGGACGTGCACGCGGCCTGTGAGAGGGACGCCATTGCGGTCTTCCTGGAGCGCTCCTTCAAGGATGATGAGCGGGAGTTCCACAGACAGCTCGTGGTACTTTTCGTATTTTTCCTTCCTGATTTCAGCCCTTCTGAATGATGCCTAAAGTCCATCTCTGTGACCCCATGTTTCGTCTCCTTACCGTGTGGAGGTATTCCTGTGAATGAAAGGGCTTTATGTGCTAAGGATCATGCTTTTTTAAAAACATGGTCACTTTTTGTTCTATTGCTCCAAAAGAAATGGGTGGAAACGGGATCTCGGTACTCCAGGGGACTTTGCTTCCAAATGGCTGTGGCTATTGTGACACTTCCCAAATCTGTTTCCTTCCCCTCAACTCAATTCAGGCTGTGGGGGCTGCATCAACTTCAAGGAGACGAAAACAAGAGTCCCCAGAGCTAAAACACTCTCCAGCAGCTACTGGGATCCCGTATTCTCTCACCCTAAAAAGAAGCCATCCCTCCCAGTGAAGACCCATGTCTTGGTCCAGCGCTTCTCCCTTGTTCCAGGATGCCATTTCACCAGGGTGCCTATTGGGCCCCAGGCGGGGAAGCTAAAATCTGTTACTGAAAGCTCGACATTTGTCCTCGAGACCTCATCAGAAGAACAAGAACAAATGGTTTGAGGAGAAGGAAATGTTAGAACCGGTTCCCCGTTCGGCCCCAGGAACAGAATGGCAGAGTCCAAGGCTGCAAAAGGCAAAGGAGTTTATTGGCTGGCTCGAGCCAGGGTCCAAGTCCCAGAGCACCAACGCAGTGGTCTCTTTATGAACTAGGACCCCGCTCAATGGGACATATGCCCTTTTATACTCTTTGCTACAGCTTGTTACAAAAGATTGTCCAATATTGATTGCCCAACCCCCCCCCCCCCACACACACACACCCTGCACAAGCCGTTTATGTGCGATTAGGAGTGTTGCCCTGGCTGTTAGGCTGTTTACGTGCTGATCATGCCTCGGCCCCTTTATCAGTAAGTTACTTGCAGTCACCACCCCCCCAGGGCCTGGGCCTTGTTTACCAAGCATTTGAGCAACCAAGCACCGTTCACAGAAGAGGAATTTGGCCATTAGCTATAAGCAAATTATTTTACTTTTCAACACACTTAGTTCAATGAAATAGCACAACACATTTGAAATAGCACAACACATTTGTAGGGGCTGCAAATTATTTCTGCTCTTCAGAAAGAGAAGTTTATTATTTTGCTGACAGAGGAGCAAAATGATAGACATTCTTGTCTCAAAATCCAAATTTCCTGAACATAAGCAGAAACACAGAGCCTTTAAAGGGGGGGGGGCCCTCTGTTCTAGGCTATTGTGGTTAACTATTCTAATCGTCCCATCTCTGCCAAGACAAAGCCTGTGACCTTCACCAGCCGCCTGCCTGGGAGGCTAGTGCAAGGGCCTGGGGTAGCTGATTCCCCAGGCCCCTCCTGATCACCTGCCAGGGCAGGAATGCAGGCTTTAGTTCTCAAAAAGAATGGGGAAAGTTTTAAACCATTTTTTTTCAGGCCATTCCCTCTGCTATCCCTTCTATTGTCATAAAGCTTTGTCTCCTTCTTTGCTCACCAAGATAAAGCATCTTTATTGACTCCTGCAACTATATCAAATTCCCTGATTTCTGTCCAAACCAAGGGGACAATCTATCATTCTAAATAGCTTTTCCTATCTACACTACCTTAATATAAATAACTCAACTGTACACAATTGAACACTAATATATGGCAGAGTTGTGTATGGTCTATGTTTATGAAATATCTTTCCAACAAATAAATGACCAATGGATTGGAAAACTGAATGCCCAGCAGAAAATGATTCTTGAAAAAATGATTTTATTTTTCAAAAGAAAAATTACTTTTTTGGTGTCTATGTGTTTTTTATTATAATAAAACAATTAAGTCATTAAAAAATTCACACTACTGAAAAAAGTATAAAAATAAAAAATAACTTCCAGTCTCATCAATGAGCCAGAAAACCAGTTAATTTTACAGTAGCTATCCTCCTAGACTTTTGCTTTTATTATTGATTTATAATTTTTTATAAATAGAATTATTTTATATGTACCATGAATTATTCTCAAACAATACATACAAATTTACCTAAAAATAATCACTTTAATTCTTCTGGAAAGGTATTTAGAAGGTAGGTAGTAAATTAATTTCTTCATATTGTTAGTGAATTTAAAATTTTACCAAAAAAAGTCCTCCCCATAAAAATTTAGAAAAACAGAATGTTGTTTTATTATTGAGTAGGCAGAACCAAGTACATGTTCATAGGTATTTAGCAGGTGATTAGAAAATCAGGATGATTCACACTCTTTATACACCAAAACAGGTAAGACTCTTTATATTGCACTATTTTTGCCAGTATGTAACATGTTTCCTTAAGATCGATGCCATTCTGTGTCCCCATAAAAATATTTGACACTCAAGTTGCTGTTACATCCTGAATTTTGTTGTATGTTTCTTCACGTGGTTCATCCTATGCTTACTTGGGAATTTAGGTGGCTATTTGCATAGTTAATTGTCCTCATTTGAAAGAATAATAAACCTTTCCTTATCTTCCTGAGAAGTGATTACATCCAGGATAGGCATTCGGGTTATGCTCCCATGGTGTCAGGGAGCCTGGGGATCTGTCTTCATGAGTGTTTACATTTCAAAAGACATGGAGCCCAGAATCTTGAAGACCTCTCTGGGTTGCAAAGCTGGCAGTGTTTTTATTTAGCCCCTGGTGGGTTTTATTTATATTCAAAAGGTTAGAGAAAAGCCTCTGACCCACTTGTCTTAAAAAAAAAAATTATAAAAAGAAGTTGGAAAAATGGGCTCTTTTTAACTTATAAACAAGTCTTCATCTTTATTTACTCTTAAATTACATCTAATTCACAAAGATTAAATTGTCCTGAAACTATTTTGTGGATGTATGATATAAACAATAGATATTATTGTTCAGGAAGAAAAAAAGCAGCTGATTTCCCAGCATTAGTTCTATTTTGAAATAATCCTGCCCTACTTGCACTTTCAATTTCACCAACATTAATACACACACACACACACACACACACACACCCTCCACACCCAGGATCTTATTCTCACTGTTTTCCCCCCCTATCTTTCTTTCTTTTAGAGGCAGTTTAGAGTAGAGAAATAATGTGATATTAATGAAATGGATTTTCGAGTCTGAATCTTACTCAATGACTTGCCAGCTTAGTGTAAGTCACTGGCTTTAGGCTGACATGTTACTTAACCTCTTTCTGACTCCTTTCCTTCCTTGGACAAAGGGAATAATACACACCCCATATTGTGAAGCAGTATTATAGTGTTTAAATGATATATGTTTCTGGTCTATAAAGCAACTGACAAACAAGAAACATTGTTATTGTTATTGTTCGCTTAGCAAGCACAGAGGTATGTTGGTGAAGTAGTTGATAGCCTGGGTTTTGGAGTAAGACTTCTCGGGTTCAGATCTTACTAAGTAGCTCTGTAATTTTAACAAGTCATTAAATCTCTCTGTAACATTGTGGTAAAAATATTTCTGATAAGAATACAATAGGATAATCTATGTAAAGAAGTTGACAGTAGGTCTGTATCAAGTGTGCAATAAATGGGTACTTTCTTCATTATTATTCATTTATTTATTACATGTTAAGTGTCAGGACGTGGCTCAGATGCTAAGAATTCAAAAGTGGACATTCCCTCGGGGCACTTCCAGTCCTCATCACTAAACATGAGTTACAAGATCCACTGCTAATAAGCGTAATATTCAGGGTCATTGGACCTACAAATTATTATATGAGACTTTCTCGTCCCCAGCCTTCTCAAACTGGTACCCCCATAATGTGCTGAAATAAAAACAAATGAGATTTTTTTTTTAAAAAACATTATTTTAAATGATCCAATGAAACTTTTCAGGTAAGAGGGCAAGCAGTCTTTAAGATGTCTCCTAATAATAAAATTGGAATGTTCTGATTGAGAAATCATGTCAAACCCTCCCACCAGGGCAGCTCTCAGAGAGTCCTTTTATAGTAAGTGAGTTACTTCCTGAAATTCCTACTTTCAGTTTCATATTACTGTATTTCTTTGCAGAGGTTACTTTTTAACTTGTCTAATCCTCAGGTCTGTGAAGAAACTGTGGAAAGTCCCAAGGTATTGGAAGGGTAAAATTATCACATTTCAAAGCCTGGCTAAAGTACAAAACTCCAGCGACAGATAAAAGAGGGTGAAAGGACTGCAGCCAAACTCAGAAGAAGAGGGAAGAGGATAAGGACTTATATCCTTCTCATCGAAGCTGCATTCTTGACAACTCTAAAGGATCTCTGCTTCCAGGTAAGACTGGGCAGAGATAGGAGAAGATTTATAAAGGTCCATGTGTTTTGTCCAAAATGGCCATCTCCCAGGTAGGCTGCACCGAGCCTGCTGTGGGACACAAGTCCTGATGAATCCTGGTCTCATCGGGGGCTGCGCGTCCCTTAAGTGCCCTCTGCTCCTGCTGTGTTGAATTAGGCTGCAGCAGAGGTGGAGCCTACACAGGGATGGGAGGTTTTGAGGTTATTTCTTGACACCATCTTAAATTACCTTTATTTATTAGTATCTACCTAAATAAACTCAGACTCCATCACTTTCTTGTTGGCCAAACTTTACAGTTATAGGTAAATGAAGGTAGGCAACTTGGGAATTTTCAAAAAGAGGCAACAAGTTATTGTAATTAGGAGCTTATAAAATCTTTGTGTGGCCACTTTTTCTGAATCAGTTGTTGATTTATTCCCATTTGATGGTGGTGTACCTCATGCTACAAAATGAAACTATCAGTGTGCCTCTCTGTGGACCATTGTTTTAAGAGGAAATAAGTCCTGATCATGGAAAAATAAATGGCTTTTTTATCATCTTCCTCTGAAGAGGTGGGAAGCCAGATACTTTTACAAGCAGTCAGCAGAGCAAGTCAGATGTAATCAGGTCCATAGTTGAGGAAAACAGCTCTTCATTTTAGGATAAGAATGAAAACTGCAGTGTCTATTGCCTCTGTTTGTATCCTAAAGATATTATAAATATTGTATCATGATCACTTAAGTTATAGGGAATGAGACATTCAAGTTTAAAACACAAAGTTAAGGCATTACTAGAGGAAAGATTTTTACTTCTTTTAACTTTAAAAAATTATCAAATTATCAAGGCCTGGTTAAAGAGGATATGCTTACAATTGTGTATCTAATACTCCATAGGCAGCAGAGTTCAAACAACAAACAAGCCCTGGTTTATCAGGGAATGTTTTCTGATGGTGTCTCCATTACTTGAAACAAGTAACATGCAAACCGATACACATGGAGGGAATAAAGACTCAATCTTAAAACACAGAGAGATCAAAATCTGGTAACATAATGGAGTCAAAAATCAACAGACTTAGGTGTCAGGTTTGAGATATCAGACTTGAGTGGAAAACATGTGAATGCTGACATGCAGCAAATATTAAGAACCAGTGAGTGGGTGGGCGGGATGGACTGTGGTAGCTTGGAGGGCTTCCAGAACAGTCAGAGGAGGAAGTTACCAGATAAGCTCAGTCCCACAGTCTGATGAGACTCTGCCCACGAACAGATTTGGAAGAAACCAGGACTAAGGCTGGTTAGGACGGCATCCATGCTTCAAAGAGTAGGTATACGTTCAACATAACATTTCCAAGGTGAAGGCTCCCTATTACTCTATACATGAGCTCAGAGAGTTAAGCCTTGTTCAATCCAAAGATCTAAATGTAAACATGAAAAGCTTCCAAAGGAAATACTGGAAGTAAGTCAGAAGATGTGAAACACCTAGAAAAAATTTCATTTTCTGAAAAATGAGATTTAAGATGAGCTGGTGTGATACAACCTGGTACACCCTTCTGGGTAGGAATTTCATAACACCCAACAAAATGATACACTCATAGCTTTTGACCCAGCAATCTCACTTGTAGGGATCTATCCTGAAGTTACTCCTGCAACAATATAAAAATACACATGCATAAGATTAGTAGAGTTATTCATTGAAGTATTGTTTGTAATTGCAAAATATTGGAAACAATCTGAATGTCCATACATAAAAGAGTGATTGAATAAACTGTGGTATAGCCACATAATCGAGTAGACACCTGTCAAAAGGGTTGAGAAAGCTTTTTATGAACTGATATGGAGGGATTTCCATATACCTAAACGTTGTAATCTTCATGTTAGAAAATGTGAACAAGAAAATACACACATTCATTTGTGAAAAGAAAATACAAGAAAGATAAGACAAAAATCTAACAAGATTTGGTATCTATGGAGGATGAGTAGGAATGAGATAGAAAGAATAGAAAAACAGCTGGGATGGGAAAAGAGTGATAAGGTGAAGGAGAACTGACACTTCTCCAGCCACAGATTTTTGTAAAGCTCTGACTTTTGGAACCATGATATTTCAAAATTGCAAAAAATAAATACATACTTAACAACAACCAATGGCTGAATCTAACTGTATCAAAAATGAATAATTTAACCACACAGAAGAGGATGGAGAAGGAAATAACTAAGCAATTTTATTTATTTTTTAAGCAATTTTAGTATGTAGTGTTTTAACTGTATGCATAAGACTAAAGACAAAAAACTATCATTATGTACTCTAGTTAAATTTATTTTTCACAGAGTTATGAATTAATAACTTTGAAACTACTTTACGTGTACTAGAATTGAGTAAGTAAATATATTATGTACAATCACATAGTCATAGAAAAAGGTTAAAAACAAAGGGAAAAAATTTGAATGAATTCAGTTGTGTTGGATTGGAATTGGAAATATCAGAAGAAACTTAAGCTTGGATATAGAAATGGATAAGTAAAAAAGAAATGTAGATGTGTGTATTCATGTACTAGTATATAAACATATATTTTTTAACTTTTCCCCTGAGAGGGCCTAGAGGTAATGAACATACCTGGTGTGATATCTTGGTGTCTAAGTACTATTACACAATGATAGAAACCAGAATTCTGGGGAGAAATGGCTGATTCTAAGGCTGAATCAGGAAAACTATGAGATGAACCTGGAATATATGAACATGAGACCCAGCTTGAATGAGCTCTCAATGACCAAACTCAGACAAGTTGAGTAACGAAATAAATAATAATAGAAAAGTGTTACCCACAGAGCAAAATACATATCTATAAGTCTACACTGATAGAACTCAATGATTGAATGAGTAAATAAAATAAATGAAGGAGAAGGGACAACTCTCACTCACAGTAGAACTCTAATTAATAAATGTAGAAGGAATAATAGAAAATTACCTTCAGTCAAACACCACAGTAAATAATTTGCACGCAAGAGTTATCAATGGATGGTAAAAACAGCTGAAAAATATATTAAAGTATGATGAGACTATATTTGCATAGTATCAAAGATGTCTCTTCAAGTGGTACTTTTTAGTGAGAAAGTGGTAAATAGTATTTTATAGTGGAGAAATCTGGAAGGCAGTACCTTAACAAAGTGATCAAGTGATCAAAGTTAAGATCATAGCATCAGAATAAGTCATGTCAACCTCATGAATCCTTTGATCCAAGACACTAAAATGGCAGAACATCACATCTGTGACATACTTTCCAAAAATATGTAACTTCAATCTAATAATGAGAAAACATCAGAAAAACTCCAAATGAGGGATATTCTACAAAATCACAAAATCACTCTTCTAAAATGTCAAGGTCATGAAAGACAAGAATAAGGAATTATCAAAGATGCAAGGAGACTAAGGAAACATAATGACTACATGCAATGAGGGATCCTGGATTGGGTCCTAGAGCAGGAAGACCATAGTTGAAAACTGCTGAAATGCAAATAAGGTGTGTGGGTTAGTTAGTAGCATTGTATCAATATTAAAATCCTAGTTTCAGTAATTGTTCTCTTACCTCTGGTTAGGTAAGATATTAACACTGGGGGAAGCTGGGGAAATGATATATGGGAACTCTCCATACCTGTTGTGAATCTTCTCTGTAGGTCTAACTATTTCCAAATAAAGCTATCTTAAAGAGATCCACTGGAACAGTCTATAGGACAGTCTTAAAGGGAAACAAGAATTTTTTAAATGTACAAAAAACAAAGTTCAAGGATAGAAAACAAAAATTTAGTCCATACTGCGAAGTTCAGCTTGGCTAACTAACTAGAAATTGCTTTCCATTTCATCTTTTGCCTTGCAGATAAAGGAAAACCATAAACATGGCCTCAGAGATCCACATGCCAGGCCCGGTGTGCCTCATTGAGAACATTAAAGGGCAACTGGTGGCTACTGAGGAAGCTTTGAAGATCCTGTCCGCCATTACCCAGCCTGTGGTGGTGGTGGCTATCGTGGGCCTCTACCGCACGGGCAAGTCCTACCTGATGAACAAGCTGGCTGGGAAGAACAAGGGTGAGTGGCACCAGCAGAGTTTGGATGAGTCCCCTCTGTGCAGTCACACTGTCAGCATCCATTGTAGGGGTGTGAGGAAAGGAAGTTAGAGTTGGGGGTGAATATTGAAAACTAACTTTCAATCTATCATGGCTCTTTAATTCACTTTGGAAGATTAGAGTCAACTGACGCTTCCCACTTGGGCTTTATTTTCCCATTTAAGAATATAAATGTGCCTTTCTGGAAGAAATACGGTGTTAATGAAAAAATTAGCTACATAATAATGGATCATAAAACGTTTACTAAAATGTTACTGTAGCGGCCGGGCATGGTGGCTCACGCCTGTAATCCTAGCCCTTTGGGAGGCCGAGGCGGGTGGATCGCTGGAGGTCAGGAGTTCGAGACCAGCCTGAGCGAGATCCCGTCTCTACTAAAAATAGAAATAAAAAAATTATCTGGACAACTAAAAATATATATAGGAAAAAAAAATTAGCCGGGCATGGTGGCACATGCCTGTAGTCCCAGCTACTTGGGAGGCTGAGGCAGTAGGATCACTTAAGCCCAGGAGTTTGAGGTTGCTGTGAGCTAGGCTGACGCCACGGCACTCACTCTAGCCCAAGCAACAAAGTGAGACTCTGTCTTCAAAAAAAAAAAAAAAATGTTACTGTAGCAACAGCAAGCTTCCACTGAAATTTAAGGAAAAATGAATGTTTCAATCTATGTTGGATATCTAGTTTTCCTATTTCTAGGATTATAATTAAGATTAATACTGGCTGTAGTTTCTTTTATGTCTTTTAACTTTGATTATGTTAAGTATTTTCCCAGTGTCTAGAAGTATCTGCTGTTTAATCTCCTTCCTGTCTTACACCCTCTCTCCTTTGCAGGCTTCTCTCTGGGCTCCACGGTGCAGTCTCACACCAAGGGAATCTGGATGTGGTGTGTGCCTCATCCCAAGAAGCCAGACCACACTTTAGTTCTGCTGGACACTGAGGGCCTGGGAGATGTAGAGAAGGTAAAAAATAAATCTGTTAAATTCTACATATGTCAGATCAGTAGCCTTCTTTGCACTATCACTCCTACTCCTTGATTTATGGCTCTAATTAATCATATTAATGTATTATTTTTTAATTTACTTGGTTTAAGCATTCAGAGTAGATAGTAAATCCAATTGATTAATTATGGGTCAACCCATAAAATAATGGCTAATGACATTTTTAGTTGTTTCTTTAATATTATAGTAATATGTTTTGGTGAGGCTACTGAAGGCGCCTTTAAACCTCACTGGACATTTTACTCACATGTCTGACTCTTCACAGTGGGGACCCTGAGAGATGGTAAGAATATTCACATCCACAGCAGCACTGCTAGAAAGAGAAGCAAAGCTTAAGATCTACTAATGTCTTTATTCACTAAGGGTAATGTATTACTACTATACAATTCTTGGACATAGAAAACTCTTATTAAAGGAGCTTATTTTAATTACTGTCTAAAGTGTTTCTTACCGGGATGTGTCATGGACGTGGAAGAGGGTCACAAACTAAGTTCGGGATACCAGTCTGAACTTTGGCAGCTGATCAAAATAGCTACTGCTAATCAAGTGCTTATGTACTTACCACTGTCATATACAAGTTATGTATGATGCCTTATTTAAATTATACATCATACATTGAATATTGTACATTCGTTCTACAGATGGAAACAAATATTGCATAGGGAAGTGAGTTACCTAAGTTTCCACAGCTAATGAGAGACACAGCTGGGGTTCAGTCTCCACCTCTCTGAAATGGCCGCACATTCTCTTAGTCACTCTTCCGTATGGCTTCTACCCTGACTTCCAGGGAGACAACCAGAATGACTCCTGGATCTTTGCACTGGCCATCCTCCTGAGCAGCATCTTCGTGTACAACAGCATGGGAACCATCAACCAGCAGGCCATGGACCAACTGCAGTATCCTTTTATTGTGGTCTAGAACAGCATTTAATCTAAAAATGAATGGCTTCGCTTTTTCACCAGGCACAGGGCCAAGCAAGTACTGAAGTATGTAAGTCTCCTCTTTAATGGATCCCGTTATGCTCAACATCTTGTTTTACCTCAATCTCCACTTTTACCGCAATCTCCACCAGGAATTCAAACCTTCCTGGTCACACATATTCTTAGAAACTCAGCAACACAAGGTTCTGTACATCCTCTATCTGACTTAATCTCCTGTCCATGTCTAAACATTTAACGTTCTCTTGAACTTATGCTCTCACTTCCAGAAATCTGTATATTCTTATTATCTTCTCTAAATGTTGCCTTCTAACTGACACCTAGCTGTACTCTATAGATGATATTTCCTTTGCAGACATCTCAAGTGGTCTTACGTGGTAATTATTTTTTGATCCCAAACCTTGCATGTCACAGGTCCCAGGGGTGGGGAACCTGTGGCCTTAAGCCACATGTGGCCTTTTAGGTCCTTAAGTGTGCCCTTTTGACTGAATCCACATTTTTTAGAACAAGTCCTTTTATTTTTATTAATACATTTTGTTCATCTTTTATATTTTTATTTTATTTTTAAAATGAACATATTTAAAAAACCGAAGAATAAAATAAGTTTCAAATGTTTGAAGCTCTGACTTGGGGGGGGAGTGGAAGGGCAAGGGCAATATACATAACCTAAACTTTTGTACCCCCATAGTATGCTGAAATAAGAATAAAAAAAATAAGTTTCAACAAAATAATCCTCCTGTATTGACTGGCACAATTAGAACATTAGTAAGCCATAACGGCTAAACTGATGGCTGTTATGCTCATGATTTAGTTCTAACTTCTCCCGCCTGACTGGCACCACAATCGCACCCATGAGGCTGGTTGGCAAGAGTTTATGCGGGTCAAGTACACCAGTCTGTTATCAGTTTTTGACATTGGTGTGCTGTGTTTCTGTTTGAAGTGGAATTTGTGAATAGATGCACAGCTCCACCGTGTTTTTTAATTCTGTATGCTTAAACAGAGAATGCTGAAGGAAGAAAACATTTTTTCAATGAGGATTGGGAATTGCAATATTATCTTGTGTCTGTTAAAGATAAAATGATTTGCTTGCTTTGTGATACTGCAATATCAACATTAAAGAAAGTCAATGCTCATCAGCATTATAACACTCGTAAGGACCACAGATATTTTAAATTAGGAGAGACATGAAAGGTTGTATTGCAGAAATTAAAAAATGAAAAGCAAAAGCAATAAGACCTGGAAATAATGCCACTGATGTAACTTATAAAGTAGCTTATATACTCGAGAGGAGAAAGGGAAGCCATTCAGTTGAAAGTTGTTGAAAACATCTATTCCCTGTGTTCTGTTCTGTAGAAATTGTGAGAGAATGCATTGCTGAAGTTGTAGGATGCTTAGAGCCCAGTAATGTTTCAAAGTACAAATAACTGCCTCTTTCAAGGAGAACAACTGATTGTGAGCATGAATTAGCCTTCAACTTAACAAAACAACTTTATTCAATACTTCAAAAGGAAAATATATATTATTTAGTCACTTCAGATGAATCAACTGATACTGCTGACTTGATGCAGGTTTTATACTTCATTTGGGTCATAACAGAAGATTTTCTTTCTATGAAGAGTTACTCACTTGGGCACTCTGGCGGACAGAACACAGGGAATAGATGTTTTCAACAACTTTCAAAATAAATGTTGTGAAGTTGGACTGGATTTGGTAAATTTAGTGAGTGTGTGGACATACGGTGCACCTTTCATGACAGGAAAACATGAAGGGTTTATTGCACAGATTAAAAATGTATTAACAGATCCAGATGCTCTCATTTCTTTTTATCATATCTTGCTTCAGAAAAATCTCTATGCTAAAGCTACTATTTTAAATGACACTTTGCAACAAGTTATAAGTATTGTTAACTATATTCGTGCAAATGCAACACAGCATAGTCAGTTTCATAACATGGAAAAGTCGAATGAGAAGTATTCAGTGTGGATTTGCTGCATCACTCTAAAGTGCATTGGCTATCACAGGGACAGGTGTTAGGCAAAATTTTATCTCTGCAAGAACAGATAGTTCGTGAAGAACAAAATCAGCAATGTGAATTACTGAAAGAAGATTTCTATAGGTATTCAGCATTTCTGTGTGATATGTCAAATTGAAACGACTTGAATATTTCTTTGAAAGGTAAAGTTAAGCCTATGTATGATATGTGGCAAAAAAAATCCAAGCATTTCAAAAAAAAGCTATCTTTTTTACAAAGCATTTCTTCAAAAGGAAATTTTGATGAACGTTTTCCCCAGTTAACAAGGTCACTGATGAGGAGGATGATATATGCAAATTGACTGAAGAATACATAGCTGGTATAGACCTATTAATTGGAGAATACAATGAAAGGTTCACTGACTTTGAGAATCATGACATCCCACTCAAATTAGTATTTCAGCCTTGCCTAGTTGATATCACCAAGGCACCTAAAGAACTACAGATAGAATTGATTGAGTTCTCAGTAGATGACATTTTAAAGTCATCTTTAAGTGCTAAGAAAGATACAATTGAAATATGGAGAAATGCAGTAGAATACCCATGCCTTTGGCAATATTCCTGAAAAATGCTTTCTTGCTTTTCAACCATTTATTGCTATTAATCTACATTCTCCTACCCAACCCAAATCAAGATGCCCTTAAGATCACAAATGACTGATACCCATCTAGGGGATCAACTGAAACTGTGGACTTCCATGCCGCAACCAAATATTCAAATGCTTTTCAACAAAAAGCAAACACAGAAAAGTCATTAAAAGGTTAGTTAACTTTAAAATTACCAAAGTTTTCATTTTTTGAAATTATCAAGTACATAGTAGTTAGAGTTTTACAAAATGAGGTACATTTTTAACTGTATCTAATTGAAGTTTCTTGAATACGACCTTATTTGATTACGGCTAAATTAATGCAGCCTTCCCCACCCTTCCTCTAGTCTAAGTTTCCATCGTCTCTCATCTTGTTTATCTCCTCAACTACCTAACTGTTTTGTTTGCTTACACATTTGACTCAGATGTGTTGCCAGCCAGTATGATCTTTAAAAAAAAATCATATCCTCTCTCCGTTCAAAACCTGCCAATGGATTCTCATTAAGTTTTGATAAAATTTTAAACTTCTTACTTTGGTTTATGTCCTGACCCTTATTTCTTTTTCTTTTTTTTTTTTTTTTTTTGAGACAGTGTCTTATTTGCTCTGTCACCTGGCAGGCTAGAGTGCAGTGAAGTGATCATAGTAATCATAGCTCACTGCAACCCTGACCTCCTGGGTTGGAGCAATCTCCCTCCTTGGCCTCCCAAAGTGCTGGGATTAAGGGCATGAGCCACTGGGCCTGACCTTGACTCCTGTTTCTTTTAAGACTTCTGTCCTACCACACTGGATTTCTTGATATTCAATATATGTTGAACACATTCAGTGATTTCCTGTCTACAGGATTGCAGGTTCTGTGGCCTCTGTCTGGAATGCTCCTCCAATGGACTTCTGCATGGCTGGCTTCCTCAGTTCATTCAGATCACTTCTCAATTACAACCTCAGAAAGAATTTACCTAGACAACTAGACAACATAAAGCAACACCACATGCAGTTACACATAGTTTTTCTCTAAACTTTTGCTGACTTCATTCTTCTTCAAGACAATTGTTGTCAATATCTGAGATTTTATTATATTTGTTTACTTGTTTATTGTCTGTCTTCATCATCAAAATGTAAGTTTTATAATGATAGCATTGTCTCCTTTACTGTAATAATCTTAGTCCCTAAGACAGTGCCTGTTTCATAGTAGGTGCTCAATAAATGCTTGTGAATGAGTGAAGTCTGTGATTAAATGTTTATGAATGAATGAATCAGCTAATAAAGAGAAAAAAATTAGTTTAGCTAAGTACTCGGATAAAATGTGGTATAAAAGTGACATTTTTTCTATAGTTTTCTTAATTTAGCATCTCAGCTATGTGACAGAGCTGACAGATCGAATCAGGGCAAAATCCTCACCTGATAACAAGAGTCAGGTAGAAGACTCAGCTGACTTTGTGAGCTTCTTTCCAGCATTTGTGTGGACTCTCAGAGATTTCTCCCTAGCGCTGGAAGTAAATGGACAACCCATCTCTGCTGATGAGTACCTGGAGCATTCACTGAAGCTAAAACCAGGTTATTGGGCCTGATGTTTGGGTTGGGTAACAAATACAGAGAAAACAAGATCAGAATGACCATTCCTGTGTAGATGGTGAAGGTTATAATTTTGTAACTGTGTTTTCTTGATTTTTCTGTTAGTGGAAATTAAAGTACTGCTTGACTAAATCAATTGAATCCAATTTTAAATAGCATTTTTTTATTTCAATAGATTTAGGGAGTACAAGTGTTTTTTGTTACATGAATGAATTGTATAATGCTGAAATCAGGGCTTTTAGTATACTTGTCACCAGAATAGTGTACATTGTAGCCAATAGGTAATTTTTTATTCCTCTTCTTCCTCCTACTCTCCCTCTTCCTTTATTTCCAATGTCCATTACACGACTTTATGATCATATGTATCCATCATTTAGCTCCTACTTATGAGAACATGTGGTATTTGTTTTTCTATTCCTAAAATACTTCACTTAGGATAATGGTCTCCAGTTCTACCCAAGTTGCTGCAAAAGACATTATTTCATTCCTTTTTATGGCTGAGTAGTACTCCATGACACATATACTGCATTTTCTTTATCTACTCATCAATTGATGGGCACCTAGGTTGATTCCATATCTTAGTAATTGTGAATTGTACTGTGATAAACATTTGGGTGCAAATGTCTTTTTGATATAATGACTTCTTTTCCTTTGAATAGATCTCTAGTAGTGGCATTATTTCCCTCTTCTTGGAAAAACATTTTTCTTTCTCTACCAATTTAATGTTTAAAAATTTCTCCCTTATCATTAATTTTCTCCTTACATAGGCTTTGTGAAAATGATAGAATTGTAGGATCATACATTTGTAGTATTCAGTTTGAAGTTTTACCACCCCTAATTTTCATTCCTGCAGGTAGTGATAAGAAAATTAAAAACTTTAATGAGCCTCGATTGTGTATCCGAAAGTTTTTCCCTGAGAAGAAGTGCTTCATTTTCGACCGGCCTGCTCAGAGGAAGTACCTTGTCCACTTGGAAGAGCTAAAGGAGGAAGATCTGAACCCTGAATTCAAAGAGCAAGTTGCAGAATTCTGTTCCTACATCCTCAGCCATTCCCGTGCCAAGACCCTCTCAGGTGGCATCACAGTCAACGGGCCTCGTGAGTTGCTCTCTCTCCCCATTTCCTACTTAGACGTTCCTTCTGCCCATTGTAGAAGATAAGAAAGCAAAAGAGTCACTTCTGACAAATACATAGTCTAATGATGCCAAAGAAAATATAACACAAAGATCACATTAATTTTACATGAAAACTAAAACCCCTTCTAGTGCATCTCATACTCATAACAGCAAGGAGAAAAAAGAAGATAACTAGAATCTAATTCTGCTGTAGCAACCTTTTCCACCGACTTCTCAGCTCCACATTTGTGAAATAGCTTTCCAGGAGGTACATACAGAACAACAAAGAAAAAAGCAAATACTTTTTATAAGTGAGACTTTGCCACTAACTAGAGTGTAATTTTCTTGTTAAGCAGTTTGAAAATATTTAGGGAATGTTGATAACATATGGGTATAATGGTGACTAAGAGAAATGCGATTTTCTTGTCTCATTACAGCATAATAGGAGCAAAAGATATTTTTTAAAAGTTTGAAAATTTATAATGGTAGATAGAGTGATTAACACAATAAATCAACATAATAGACTGCTATGAAAGAGCAAAGAGTCTGAGAAGGTAGATATCATTTACACTGTGTGATAGAGAATGTTTGTCTCTGAAAGTCACATGTAAGATGAGAACTTAAAAATGAGTAGGAGTTAATCAGAAGAGGAAGGAATAATAGCTTTAAAGACAGAGATGATGTCATGGGGGAAGGCCTGAGGCAGGAAAGAACTTTGCAACTTCAAGAAAATGGAAGAAAGACAGGTGATTGGATCAAGAGTGGCCTGAATCAGAGTGGTGCCACGATTGGAGAAGTTAGCAGAGATTGGGTCTTGAAAGGACGGGCAGAGGACTTGAAGGAGATTAGCGTTTGTGCTAAACTCTATGGGAGGATCTTGAAGAATTTTGGGCAGTGAGGTAAAATTTATATTTGTATTTATTCTTAGAGTATTTTGCAGATAATTTGTTGGAGAGTTGTAAGGGAGGGAATGAGAGAATGGATGCTGTTTGCAGTGGTTTAGCAATAAATGAGGATTGGGTTAGGCTAAGACTGTGGCAGTGAAGATGGCCAAAACAGACAAGATTGAACCATATTTTGGATATCAAATCCAAAGGGCATGATGACAGATGTATGCAGGGAATAAACAGAAGGAAGGGCCAAACCTGTCTCCAGAGTTTCAAGCTTAACAAGCTGCTTGAATGGGTGTATTGTTTACTGAGATAGTAATATCAGGAGGAGGAATCATTTTTCAGAGTGGATGAAGTTGTTTATATTTGGATTATTTAATATTGAATGTCTTCTGATATATACAGTAAGAGATATTGTACAGATATTAAATATACAAATCCAAAACTTAAAAATAAGATCAAGGCAGGAAACAAAATTCACCAGTCATCCACACAAATGGTAGTTAAAACTATATAAAGAGAAGGTCCAGCCTTGAGTCACAAAGAACTATCTCCTTTTGGGTAACCAACCATTTCAATTTGCCTGAGACCGGGTTTTTGTGGGATGTGTGACTTTCAGTGCTATACCCAGTAAAGCCCTGGGCAAATCCAGATGAGTTGGTCACCCCATCTGTAGCTCTTTGATAAGAGAATATCTTGATGACCCATTTACCTAAACCAAACACAAGACTAGTGGCCTGCACCACCAAAGAAAATAAAAATGAAAAAGGCTAAGTTTTCTCCTTGACTTTTTTTAATAAGTTAGGAGTGAAGAGAAAAAAGGAATGCAGGGAGAGATAAGAGACAGGAAGGGTTAGAAAAGATCTAGACCTGATATTTAAGCCTCAAAATACCCTTAATGTAATCTTTGCATTCCAACATCTTCCTTTTGGGTGAAACAAACAGGAGAAAAGAGTATCTTTAATTTCCTCTGCACCTAGAGGTTAAGAAATTATTTTATTACTATTCTTTCTCAGAAAATCCTTGAAACCATTATTTGTGACACTCACAACATACAAAATACTCTGTCCACCAACTGATACTCACAATTTTTTAAATTCCTTCCTGTAGGCCTAAAGAGCCTTGTGCTGACCTATGTCGGTGCCATCAGCAGCGGGGATCTGCCCTGCATGGAGAACGCAGTCCTGGCCTTGGCCCACATAGAGAACTCGGCTGCAGTGCAAAAGGCCATTGCCCACTATGACCAGCAGATGGGCCAGAAGGTGCAGCTGCCCACAGAGACCCTCCAGGAGCTGCTGGACTTGCACAGGGCCAGTGAGAGAGAGGCCGTTGAAGTCTTCATGAAAAGCTCTTTCAAGGATGTGGACCAAAAGTTCCAGAAGGAATTATGGGTATATTTGGTGTTCTTGGTCATGAAAGGCAGAAAAATTTGGGCCCTTCTTGAGGAGAGTAATTCTTTCTAGACCCCGAAATAGTAGCACTTGGCTATGTGTACATATTTGCAATCATTATTAAAAGATTAGGATATGCTTAGTCTAGACTTATAAAAAATGGCACCATAACTAGCCAAGTTTTTTATAAAAATCCATTTTTTTGTTCATTTCCACTCCTCTGAGTGCCGTGTTTGAAGCAAATAAGTACATTACACAACTGCATTTATAAAGGATTATTTTACTTTTTTCTTTTAAAGTTGCAAAAATGCATTGCTTTCATGAGGATTCAATTATTTTTTAAATAACCCTAAAAATTTGTGGATTTTTTTCTTAATGTAAGTCAGCGGTAAAACATTCAGAAGACCAAGAAAGAAAAACCAGTCATAAGAATTTTATTAGAGAATGTTTTTAAAGTCTGCCTCATTCCAAGTTAAGGAAGTATTGTTGCCTGAAGAATGACCACTTGACAAGTGAAAACCCTTCCTCTGGCTAGCAAGGCAGAGCTGTGCAAATGGTACGTTGCTGCAGTCAGAGGTTCTGGCGAAGCTAGGTAGTCAGTGTCAGCAGATGATCAGCACCCTTTCGACCTAAGGAAGAAAAAAGCTTGATACATATTATCTTGACTGAGTTAATGTAGGTAAATGTGCTGTTCTATTAGACTTTCTAAATACTGAAAAATACTTCTGGTACAATCTTCATTACTTTCATTAGCCCTATATTGAGAAAATACACAAAAATATTCTCACATTAGTGAATGTAGTAAATAATCACTTGCCCCTTACTGAGCACTTCCAGGAAAGTCAGTGGGCTTAATATTTTACATCACTTCATATAATCCTGCTGAGAAATCTAGGATAGCTATTTATCCCCCTGTTGCACAGACAAGGAATCCTCAGTTCACAAAAGCTGAATGTCACAAAGCCACAACGTGGTAGCACAGGCCTGCCTGAGTCCAGTGTTGGTGCTCTGAACCATTCCAGAAATTAAAGACTTGAAGATGAAAGTTTCATCTGAAACAGTATCTGTGCTTTGAGAATCATTCTCTGAAGCAGGAAAACAGGGAAAGCAGCTCCAGGAAACCACAAAGAAGCAGATACATTTTTGCAACTAGCACTTGTCTTAGGGAAGGTGAGGAGTGTGGCCCTATCTAGATGCCACAATCTCTGTGAGAGAAGTGCCTCCCAGTAGTCTATATGTGGTTAACATCCTCATGGCTTTACTGTATCATCTGTGTATTTTGTAACTTCACAGGCCCAGTTGGAAGCAAAGCGAGATGACTTTTGTAAGCAGAATTTGAAAGCATCATCAGATTGTTGCATGGCTTTACTTCAGGATATTTTTGGCCCTCTAGAAGAAGATGTGAAGCAAGGGACATTTTCTAAACCAGGAGGTTACCATCTCTTTATTCAGAAGAAGCAGGAACTGAAGAATAAGTACTATCAGGCACCCAGAAAGGGAATACAGGTAAACTACACAGTGGGTACCATTTCTGGGGACTTGCTAAGGAGACTCTTTCAACCCCACTGAGAACAAAAAAAAAATGGTACTGTGATTGGTACATAGGACCTCGGCCTTTGGTTCATTCATTTACTGATTCATTCAATAAGAGAGCCTACCATAAGATAGATACCAAGTTCCTCATTGGAAGCCCAGATTGAGCCCTCAAAAAATGTTTATGGGCTTTACTCATTTATTTATTTATCCATTCAGTCATTATTTATTTTGGCCTAATTGCATGCCAGACACTTGTCAACTTGCTGGGGATAGAGCAATTAAGAAAAAAACAAAACAAAACAAAGACCAAGTTCTCTCAAAGTACTTAACAGGCAATAAGCAAATTATACCTTACTGACAGATAACAATAACAGTTAATACCTAGATAGCACTTACTGTGATCCAGGAACTGGGCTAAGAGCTTAATTCATTTAATACACACAACAATCGTACAAAGTATGTATTTTTAATACCCCAATTTTATAAAAATAATTGAGGCACAGAGAAGTACAAAGACTCGCCCTATGTCGCACAGCTAATGAGCAGTACAGCTTGAATGCAAGATCAGGTAGCAGAATCTGTGCTCTTAACAGTTCTTCAATGCTGATATACTCAGGTTATATCAGTTAGAATTAGGTTTGGCTATATATTATTTAAAATGAAAACAAAAAAAACCAGTGGCTTAAAAAATGCAAATGTTTCTTTCTTTTTCATAAGAAGTCAGGAAGAGGGAGCCCAGTGCTGCTATGACGACTCCATATTCATCTTGGTCCCAGACCCCTCCCTTTGTTCTATTCCAGCCCCTTAGCACATGGCCTCCATCTTCAAGGTCAATTTATGCTCTAAGATGGCTCTTAGAATTTCAGCCTTTGGTTCCACATTATAGGTGGAAAGGAAAAGGGAAAAACAGAAGAGTAAAAGGATTATGAGTCAACTTCCTTTCAAGAGATTTCTGAGAAGTACTATATAACATTTCTGATTGCATGTTTTTGGCCAGAAATTAATCTTATGGGCAGCCCAGCTATAAGGAATGTTGAGTAGAAAAGACAGTATATTATCATGATCTTCCATGCACCTAGCTAGGAAAAAATCAGAGTTCTTTTATAAGTACACAGAAGAGAAGAGATATTTAGGATGACTCTAGCAGTCTCTGTCAAAGTGACAAAAAAGCTCTGAAGAATAAAAAAGCAGAATACAGTTATAGAAGAGGAAGGAAATGTGGAACAATTTTGTGCATGTGTTCTTAGAAAAGGCCTCTGAGATGAGTAAAGTTTTAAGAATCTTCAAAGCGGTTAGGGAATGAGCCGGTGGACTTCTAAGGGAAGAAAGTTTCAAGCATTCAAGAAATGGTTCAGAAGAATAAATTGGCTTATATTCTGGGAATAGCAAAAAAGCTAATGTGCTAGCAGGCAGTGAGCCAAGGAGAGGCTGGCAGGTGATAGGGTCAGAAGAGCGGTCAGAACATAGAGGCCAGATAAGGGAGTATGCTGAAGTCCACTGAAAGAAGTTGGGAATTTATTTTGATGAGTTGGAAAGTTAATAGAGGGTTTTGAGTATGAGAGTGGTATGATCTTTCTTAAAATAATATAGCAAAACTCTGGCTGCTCTGAGAAGAATAGACTGTAGGGAAGAAAGAGTGGTTGCAGAGAGACCAATTCTGATGCTGTAGCAACGGTCCAGGCTAAAGGTGGTGCTGCTTGGACTAGGGTGTTTGGGTGGAGCAGGTGACACGTGATGGGTTCTGGTTGTATTTTGAAGCTAAAGCCAACACAATTAACAGGTGATTGTGTATGGGATGTATGAGACAAAGAAGGTATCAAGGATTTTGTTAGATGAATAAAGTTTCTAATTATTAAAGTTGAGATGATTGGAAAAGAACAGATTTGAAGGGGGATCCAGAGTTGGGTTTTAGACATACTAAATTTGAAATGCTATTTGAATTACAAAGTGAATTGTTACTAGGGTGCTAAAATTATTTAATACGTCAAATTAATATATATATTGCAGGGTTTTGCCTTAACCCATAGTCTTTATTTCCTCATTCTAACTTCCTGTGTAACTAGGCAGAAGAGATGCTGAAAAAATACTTCGAGTCCAAGGAGGATGTGGCTGATGCACTTCTACAGACTGATCAGTCACTCACAGAAAAGGAAAAAGAGATTGAAGGTAGGAAAAGCTGAAAGCACTCTGATGGCTGGAAAGCCCTAGAAATGTTAGTTAACAATATCGGTCCACCTGGAATTATTATTGTAGGGAAGGAATAGCAACTATCATTCCTAGTTCTGTGGTAGTTTTTTCTTAACTGGTATATATGGTCATCTCTCTTCTGGTTACTCAGTGAAAAAATTACAACCAGTTTTCTCAATGACATGAGAACAAAACAAAAAAGGGGAAAAGGCAAAAGGAACACGTGATTTATTATTCATATTTCTCTGCTTATTTTTCTTCATCAGTGGAACGCATAAAGGTTGAATCTGCAGAAGCTGCAAACAAAATGTTGCAGGAAATGCAAAAAAAGAATGAGCAGATGATGGAACAGAAAGAGAAGAGCTATCAGGAACATCTGAGACAATTGACTGAGAAGATGGAGAGAGACAGAGCACAGTTGCTGGCAGAGCAGGAGAAGACAATAAGCCTTAAACTTCAGGTATCCAAGTGCATCATCTCAATGTTCTCTTCCAGTGTCCCAAATCAAAAAGCATACGGGTGAGAACCTAATGCCTCCCCCAAAAAACTTTCTTACCCAGAAATTCTACTATGTTTTTCATTCCCTAACTTCTTTTACCCTGGCCATCTGATTACTAAAGGCTGTTTTACTTGCAGGATAAAATCCCATGGAATCTTTCATTATGCTATCACCAACATACAGTAGCGATTCATTACTAAGCACTCCAGGAGTGTTTTATAGGCATTCCAAGATCAAGTCTTTATCCAATGGCATAGGAACTATTATTTTCTCATTTGACAAATTATGAAATTATGAAAATTATGATTTCATGAGCAATAAGTAACTTTTCTTCATCAGACTGCCTGGTGACATACCCAGCCTGTCTTTTCTGAGTGGGATCCATAGGGATTTTGTTCCTGCCATACCTGGTATATGACTTTGTCTCTGAAAGCACCCAAATGAGCAGAAAGACTCCTTTATCATCTACTAACTTAAGCACACTGGTTAAGTGCCCATGTTTCTAGTACCTTCCTGCTCTCCAGGCTCTACTCTGCATCTATGTTGAATCTGGATGTTGGCCCAGAAATTCCCTATGAGTTACTGTAGGCCCTGATCGCCTTAACTTATTTTTGTTACCCCTGCCACCAAAATTACAGAGACTTGTACTAAATTCACTGATTAAACATCTGCCCTGATTCTGAATTATACAGTAACCTTACAGCTGAAAATCACCCATCTTTCATATCTTCCTAGATATATATTTGAAAGTCCATACTATTAATATACAGATCAGAGATGAAGCAAAAAAAAAAAAAAAAAAAAGGAAAGCGATGTTTTTTTCAGAAAGACTGTGTTGCATGTGGGTGAAGAGACTCAAGAATAAAATTCTGGGTCAACACTATTTTATAAACTGTAAGGCAACAACATTTCTGAAGCTAAAGAAATACCAGAAAATTTATTGGCAGGTATAAGAGACTCAGGAAAGAATGATACAATGGAAGTTAAGGGAAGAAAGGATTTTAAGAAAGAGTGTCAAAAGCTATGGAGGGATTGACATAAGTACCAAAATGGAAACTAATTTGGCAAATATGGGAAATATGTCAGGCCATACGAGTTTAGTCTCCACTTTCCCTTTCAGGAACAGGAACGACTTCTCAAGGAGGGATTCCAGAATGAGAGCCAGAAACTTCATCAGGAAATCCGGGATCTCCAGAGAAGAAGCACACCGTCAGGTCCATCGTGTATCATACTGTAAAAATTCAGGAAACACAATGTCTGCATCTAGCTTCCCCTCCCCAAGGAACAAAATGAATGAGCAACTTCAGAAGGCCAAACAACAGCCACTGAACTTGACTTGAAATCATGATGCTTGCATTATTGTTGAGCCATAAAATTTGCAAAGTGAAGTTTAATTATAAAGCCAATGTTTCACCCACAGAGCAATTCAGTTCATGCTTATTTATGGTACTAATTATTAATATGATCTTTAACTGGATCCTATATTTGAAATCATGCACAGGGACTCAAGAGAGATATTAAATTGTAAAATTGGGATGCATTTTACAATGAAGAGATATCATACATTTTCTGTTCAAGGTAGACTTTTTTCCCCTCGCCAGTTCCATGCTCTTACTCAAGGATTTACTTTGGTCCTAGCATAGGGTTGGCATGTTGTGAACACAGAGAAAATCTAATATGACTGAACAAAACCATGAGGCACAGTTGAGCATCACTCCTGTCCAGCGGTTTTTTGATCACACGCAGCTGCAAATGAGAGAAATCTGGGATACTTAATTGGCTTCAGGGTACAGACAGTGCACAGTTAGTTCTCACTTGAGTGGAGGCTGCATGGTCTGTGAGCACTGATGAAACTCCTGGACACTGGCAGAGGAGGTGGTCGCCTCTGTGCAGAATGCAGGTATGAGTGGAGGCCCCACCTTCACTGTCTATGTAAACCCTCTACGTAATGACTGCCCCAACTTAGGCCACCTATCTTGCTCTCATCTGATCTCCCTTTCTTAGTCTTTTCTCCTTTCTGGAGTTTAGAGGATAACGTCCACAATCACAGAAAGGAATGCTGTAACTCAAACTTAAAATAAATCCCTTTCCATTTCTCTGAGGACCATGGCTATAATTTTATAAAACCTAAAACTTGATTCCATCTTTCTCTCTGCCCCTCTGATATGACATTATATCCTCAAAGCCACTTAGGATAAATATTTTGCTAGGAAGGAACAGATGACAGAAGGAAAAATCAACACTAGTTCATTAATACAAAACATTAACCTACCACAATTGTTTCAGGAGGTGTATTATTCAGGGTTCTTTATGGTAAATAACAGAATCTTCTCAGAAATTTAAGCAAAAAGTAATTTAATTTTTAAGACTATTAGGTAGCACACAGATACTCTAGGAGGGTAAGGGAGTCAAACTCTACAGCTGTTCCATCCCGAATAATGCCACCATACAGAGTAGGCCTCTCAAGACAAAACATCTGGAGTGACAGATTAGGAGAGTTCACTCTGTTATTGTAACATTTTTCCCTGTCTGAAAAACACAAACCCATTAGAAATATTTTTACTATAGGGTCTGCATAATTTCAAAAAGCATTTTTCATGCAGAACAGGAAGAAATAAAGTTCTTGACAAGGGATCTTTCTTTAGGCTACCAAAGGCCAACAGCAAATGCCTTTCAAATGAAGGTCCTTCCTTGACCTTCCTGGTCCCTAATCTTGCCCTCCTTGCTGAGGTTCCTGAGCCCTCAAACAATCATCTGCTCCTTTGAGCCTGCTTATTTGAATGTTTTCAACTGAATAGTCAAGACATCTATTGGCAAAGACTCCAGAACATTCTAGAAAAGACAGCAAAAGGTTCTAGTACTTCTGATCTATGTGGGAATTGGTGGCCTGGGTTAGACTTTCTTAGCAGTGTTCCCACATATTTCTTTAACACCAACCCTGTAAAAGCAAGGGCTAAGACCTCTCTTTAGGACAGACAAGTGTCAGAACAACACAGTATTAACTCATGTATGGAAAGGAAATATGCTGTAAATCAGCAAAGTGTCCCACTTCTCTGGAAGCCATTTTTATAGGGAATGGTATCTAGTTTATTTACAGCTTCACAGACAAAAATTCCCTTTAATCATTGCCCTCATTTACCCTTGAAAAATGGGCTATTCTAATAAGGGTACAATTAAATCGTATGGCTCTGCTACTTCTCTGATTAGGGAGGAGGTAAAAAAGACAAAGGGGGAGAGCAATTTCTTAAGTTACTGAAAATATTGAACAGTAGCGGACAATATTCTACCAATAGAATTAACTAAAAAGCTATTTGAAATCAATAAAAATATTTACACAGCATGGTGATTATTTTAAAAAATAAATATTGTATGCCTTGCATACATAGAAGTAGCTCACCATCACAAATTCCTACAGACCAACAAAGTCCAATACACTAGAAGAGTGGACTAGCTGTAGAATAACATAGAAAAGTGAATTGAAAGATCATGGGATGTCACAAATTATGCAAATTAAGCCACTTAATTTGCACTCTGTGCATATAAAACTCCACATTATGATAGAATCTGCCTTAGGATCACAGTTGGGGGAATTCTGTTGTAGAACAACAATCTCTGGTCAAAAAAAAGCACTTGAAATATTGAATTATAATATAAATTTAAAAATTTTTAAATACATCAATAAAGTGATCATAAAATTTGAATTTGAATAGAGACCTAGAAAATTACCAAATAATAAAACTAAAAAGGGTTTAGAATAAGTAGACCAACAGACCATGATCAAAAATGGAAGCTAAGAAATAAATATATTAATTATTCATAAATCAATTTATATTGGCCTTCTATATCTAATACAATGCCAATAAAAATTTTGGAGGAACTTCACAACGTGATCCTAATTTTCATTCACAAGTGGTAGGAGAAGCCGCAATAAATGTATTAGAAAAAATTTCAGTACCAGATAATAAAACAAAATATAAATTATAATCATTTTAAAGTGTGGCATTGAGTATAATAAGAATAAACACACAACGGGACTAAATGGATCTTCCAGAAACAAATTTAAATAAAAATAATAACTGTGTAGCCATTAAAAAATACTCAATCAAAATTAGTTCCTTTTTAAAATTTAAAATTTTTAAATTGTATTGTAAATTGACAAAGTATAATTGTATATTTATGAAGTAGAAAATGATGTTGTTAACAAGCCCATACAGGGGGTTCAATGTTGCTTGCCTCACAGAAAGCCAATTACTGAGACAACGAGGATTGTCAAGGAAGAAAGGATTTATTGCAGGAGACACATCTACTGGAAGGGGAGGTATGGACTGCCTCAAATCTGCCTCCCGGATCAATGGGGTCAGAGGTTTTTCTAGAGGTGAAATGAATAATGCATGAGGGGAGTGAGCTGCAGGGCACGCAAGCGCAGTGAGAAATCATGCTAGTACATACGTCTCATGATCAAAAAATGGTGGATAAGTCCTTCTCAGGGTGGGGATTTTAGTATTATAATGAGCTAGGGGTTAGTACTGGTCATTCTTTCAGCCTTGTGAGCAGGCTCAGGGGGTCCTTGGGTACAGTCTATGGTGGAGTGTCACTTATCTTGTCTTCTCCGGACAAACAGGAGGTATGAGACTTTGTAGTTATCGCATGACTGCAAGTAGGTTCCACCATTTCTGGGAAAGAAACTCAGAAAGGGAATGCATCAGTGCAACAGACAGTTACAAAGTTCTGGCCAGCAAATCTTACTGGCCTGGGAACTTGAAACATAGGAGAACTGTATGGAAAAAAACTATAAAAAAATGTTTTCTCACTTATGGAGCCTGTTACAATGTTATGATTATGAATACATTGTGGAATACTTGAACTAAGCAGATTAACATAATCATCACTTCAAATACTTGTCTTTTTTTGTGTAGAGAACATTTGAAATTTACTCTTTTAGCAAGTTTGAAATGTGCAATACAAGGCTATCAACTATATTCACCATGCTGTGCAACAGGTCTCAAAAAAATAAACTTATTGCTTCAATCTAAATGAGACTTTGAATACTTTGAACATTATCCTCCCATTGCTGCTGGCTGTGGTAACCACCATTCTACTCTCTGCTCATGTTAATTCAATTGTTTTAGATTTCACATGTAGGTGAGAACATGTGGTATTTGTCCTTCTTTGCCTGACTTATTTCGCTTAGCACAATGTTTTCCAATTCCATCTGTGTTGTCTCAAATGAGAGAATTTTCTCTTTTTTTAAGGTGAAATAATATTCTGTTGTGTATATATGCTACATTTTCTTTATACATTCGTCTGTTGATAGACACTTAGGTTGATGCCATATTTTAGTTACTGTGAATAAGTACTGCAATGAATGACAGTGTAGATATCTCTTTGACATACTGATGTCAATTTCTTTAACTGTATACCCAAAAGTGGGATTGCTGGATCATATGGTAGTTTTATTTTTAGTTTTTTGAGGAGCATCAACCTTTTTTTAGTTTCAGTGTTAAGTCTTTCACCTCCTTGGTTAAATTTATTCCTATTTATTTTTTTATTTTATTTTATTTTATTTTATTATTTTATTTTATTTTTGTAGCTATTGTAAATGGATTGTTCTCTTTATTTCTTTTTTAGACAGTTCAGTGCTAGCATACAGAAATGTTATTTGATTTTGGGAGTGTTGATTTTGTATCCTGCAACTTCACTGTATTCATTTATTAGTTCTAATAGATTTTTGGTGGAGTCTTTGGGATTTTATAAATGCACATATAGAGAATATATATTTGGGGGGGGATAGCAAGATGGCGGAGTGGAGGTGACCTCCTGGATTTGTGCTCCCGGAAAGGAAGGCGTGGATCTCCACCTGCCACAACGCTAGAGGATTGCTCCTCCACAGGAAGGGTGGGGTGAACCCACGGAGAATCACCGTGGGACACAGGGAACAGGAAAAAACAGAGGCGAGCGGGAAGTCAGACCGAGATAATTTGGAGAGTGCGGGACCGGAAAACAGACAGCGGAGTGCGGGACGGCCGTGCCTGCCTCACCGGCGAGTGGGGCGGATTCAGCCCCACAGCAAAGCGGCTTGATCTCCCCACTGGCCCCCACATCCACTCGGTCAGGGATCTGACTGAAATAGGTGCAGAATCACCACGGGAGACGTGGAGCTCCGAGGACAGGTGACATAGGCGGGCGAGAGCTTGGACTCGGGCGGGTCACCTTGGTGCCCTGTCTCTTAAAGGGACAGACGCGGACCTGCACGGAGGCGAGGGGCTGCGAGCGTGAAATATTAAAGCGGGACTTTTTTGCTCTTTTCTGCCCCTACGGCGGCTTTCCGGCCGGGGAGCCGCTGTGGACCCTGGCGCCTGCCGAGCTCTGAACGCTTTCCCCCGGCGCCTGCCACCGGCGGACGCACGGTCGCCATCTTGGTTCCCACAGCTAAGCGGAAAGGACCTTGGACTCTGGAGGCTCTCCGCGGTGCCCTATCTCTTAAAGGGACAGACGTGGACCTGCACCGAGGCGAGGGGCCGCGAGCGTGAAATATTAAAGCGGGATTTTTTTTTTTTAAATTTCTCTCTTTCTTTCTTTCTTTCTCTTTTCTTTCTTATTTTTCTCTTTCTTCTCCTTGTTATTCATATTGTTTCTCTCTTTCTTTTTTTTTTTTCTTTTTTCCTTTCTTTTTCTTTTCTCCTTTCCGGTGGCCCTCCAGCCCAGGAGCTACTGTAAACTCCTGAGTGCTCCAGACCCCCAGCTCTGATTCCTATCGGACCCTGAAAATTGCCCCCCAGTGCCAGTGATCAGCCAGTGGGCAGCAGCAATTGTGCGGGCCAAGGTCTAACTGCTGCAGAGCCATAGGGTGCCAGGCGGCTCCCCAGGAGGCTCCATCCCCTGATCCATAGATCCTCTCCAGGTCCCCTTCCCAGGTGCGAACACTGAGTGCTTCCCCAGACGCAAGAGTGTGGAGCCCGGACCTTGGGAACACTGGGACAGTGTAGACCTTTGCCCATGGGAGCTGCAGCAGCTGGGGCACTGAGGGAGTGAGGGCACTGCCTCCTCTGCCTAGCCAGTGTCTTTCCTGCAGAAAGAGACAGAAACCACACATCCAGAGGAAGAACCAAAAGTCGGGGGGGGGGGAAGAAAAAGAGAGGGAAAAGAGTCTTTCTGCTTGCAAATAGTGTGAATCCTGCCTACTAACTGAAAGTCCACAACACAGTGATTTAACTTGCCAAACTGGTCTTAGGTCAAGCCAACCCTCTGGGGGTGGACCCATCAGAAGCAGTCCCCCAACTGAGATAGAAAAAAAAGAACTCTAAACAACACACAACAGTCTCCCCCTCTAGATAAAGGAAGCAACATACCTAGTCTGTTTCACAGCCTAAGAACAGAGTACAAGACGTGCTGTTAACTAGACTAAAGCTGTGAGAAAAGATCTAACGATAGAGCCAGATGGGAAGGGCTCAGCAGAAAAATATGGGGAGCACAAAAAACCAAACGGAAACCTCGCCCCCAAAGAGAAATACCAACTCTCCTCCAATTGGCACAAGCCAGTTTCAGAATACCAACATGTTGCCAGAAGAATTTCAGTCTTGGGTTATAAGTAAGCTGAATGATATACAAGAAAAAATTGATATCCAACGCAAAGAAACTGCAAAAAAATTCCAGGATTTGGAAGAAAAATTCACTAAAGAAATAGAAATATTGAAGAAAAACCAAACTGAACTCCTAGAAATGAGGGATTTATTCAGGGAGCTACAAAACACAGTGGAAAGTCTCAAGAACAGGGTAGATCAAATAGAAGACAGAATCTCAGAGATCGAAGATAACTCTTTCCAATTAAATAAGACAGTCACAGAGATAGAGCAAAGAAATAAGAAAAAAGATCAGAGTCTTCAAGAAATGTGGGATTATGTGAAGAAACCTAACGTGAGAGTTATAGGCATCCCTGAAGGTGAAGAAGATAATAAGCAAGGGCTGGATAAACTATTTGAAGACATAATAGAAGAAAATTTCCCAGGCCTTGCTAAAACTTTAGATATACAGGTTCAAGAAGCTCAAAGAACCCCTGGTAGATTCATAGCAAATAGGAAAACACCACGCCATGTAGTCGTCAGACTGACCAAAATATCCACTAAAGAGACCCTTCTTCGAGCTGTAAGGAGAAAGAAACAAGTAACATACAAAGGGAGACCCATTAGAATTACGCCAGATTTCTCAACTGAAACTTTACAAGCAAGAAGAAGTTGGGGCCCCATTCTCACTCTTCTGAAACAGAATAATGCCCAGCCTAGAATCTTGTACCCAGCTAAGCTAAGCTTTCTATATGAAGGAGAAATTAAGACATTCTCAGATAAACAAGGACTGAGGGAATTCACCAAGACAAGACCACCCCTCCAAGAAGTACTCAAAAGAGAGTTACACACGGATCAGCACAACAAAGACCCATGAATGTAAAACCACCCAAGAGCTAAAGATCAAATTCTAGCCACCACAATGGCTCAAGAGAGAAAACATAGCAAAGAAGTTCTACCCAATAAGATAAACAGAAATCTGTCCCAATTATCAGTTCTCTCACTAAATGTCAATGGCCTGAATTCCCCACTCAAGAGACATAGACTGGGCCAATGGATAAAAAAACACAAACCAAGTATCTGCTGCCTTCAGGAAACTCACTTAACTGGCAAAGATGCATTTAGACTGAAAATAAAAGGATGGAACTTGATATTTCAAGCAAATGGTAGCCAAAAGAAAGCTGGTGTGGCAGTTTTAATTTCCAATAACTTAGTCTTTAAACCAACAAAAGTAATAAAAGACAAAGACGGTTACTACATACTGGTGAAAGGCACAATTCAACAAGAAGACATAACCATACTTAATATATATGCACCCAATCTAGGCGCACCCAGATTCATAAAGCAAATCCTACTCGATCTAAACCAAATGATAGACAACAACACTTTAATAGTTGGAGACTTTAACACCCCACTGACAGCACAGGACAGATCCTCCAAGCAGAAAAAAAGCAAAGACATAGTAGACTTAAACAGAATGCTAGAACAAATGGGCCTGACTGACATCTACAGGACATTCTACCCGAAATCCACTGAATATACATTCTTCTCATCGGCTCACGGGACATTCCCTAAGATTGACCATATCCTAGGTCATAAAGCAAGTCTTAAAAAAATTAAAAAATAGAAATCATACCCTGCATCTTCTCAGATCACAGTGGAATAAAAGTAATAATGAACCCTAACAGGAACTCTCATTCCTACTCAAAGTCATGGAAGCTAAACAACCTTCTTCTGAATAACAATTTTGTAAAGGAAGAAATTAAGTCAGAAATCAAAACATTCTTTGAATTAAATGACAAAGGTGACACAACTTATCAAAATCTATGGGATGCAGCTAAAGCAGTCCTGAGAGGAAAATTCATTTCCATAAATGCCTATTTCAAAAAGACAGACAACTTACAAATAGACAACTTAATGAATAGAGTCAAAGAGCTGGAGAAAGAAGAACAGACTGACCCCAAACCCAGCAGAAGGTGAGAAATTGTTAAGATCAAATCAGAATTAAATGAAAAAGACAACAAAAATACTATAAGGGAAATTAATAAAACAAAAAGTTGGTTCTTTGAAAAGATAAATAAAATAGACACACCACTGGCTAGACTAACCAAGAGCAGAAAAGAAAAATCTTTAATAACTTCCATCAGGAACATGAAAGGAGAAATCACAACCGAAGCCACAGAGATACATGACATTATCTATGAATATTACAAAAATCTTTATGCACACAAATTGGAAAATGAGGAGGAAATGGACAAATTTTTAGAAACACACAGCCTTCCCAAGCTCAATCAGGAAGAAATAGAATTCCTGAATAGACCAATATCAAGAACTGAAATTGAAACAGCAATAAAAAACCTTCCCAAAAAGAAAAGCCCTGGTCCAGATGGGTTCACACCTGAATTTTACCATACATACAAAGATGAACTGGTGCCCATCCTACATAAACTATTCTTCAATATTGAGAAGGATGGAATTCTCCCCAACACATTCTACCAAGCCAATATAACATTGATACCAAAACCAGGAAAGGATGCCACAAAAAAAGAAAACTACAGACCAATTTCTCTCATGAACGTAGATGCAAAAATCCTCAATAAAATCCTAGCAAATCGTATCCAAGTGCTGATTAAAAAAATAATTCATCATGACCAAGTAGGCTTCATCCCAGAGATGCAGGGGTGGTTCAACATACGAAAGTCTATAAATGTAATTAACCACATAAATAGAAGCAAAAATAAAGACCATATGATCCTCTCAATAGATGCAGAAAAAGCATTTGACAAAATTCAACACCCTTTTATGATAAAAACACTTAACAACATAGGCATAAATGGGACCTACCTAAAAATAATACAAGCCATATATGACAAACCCACCGCCAACATCATACTGAATGGGGAAAAATTGAAAGCATTCCCACTCAGAACTGGAACCAGACAAGGCTGCCCACTGTCCCCATTACTTTTCAACATAGTATTGGAAGTCCTTGCGAGAGCTATCAGACAAGAGAGCAGAATCAAAGGTGTCCAAATAGGGACAGAAGAGATCAAACTCTCACTCTTCGCTGATGACATGATATTGTATCTGGAAAACCCCAAGGACTCAACCAAGAGACTCCTGGAATTAATTAACGAATTCAGTAATGTCTCAGGTTACAAAGTCAATACACACAAATCAGAGGCATTCATATATGCCAATACCATTCAATCGGAGAACCAAATTAAGGACTCAATACCATTCAAAATAGCAACAAAGAAAATAAAATATCTAGGAATATATTTAACTAAAGAGATAAAGGACCTCTATAAAGAGAACTATGAAACACTAAGGAAGGAAATTGCAGAACACGTAAATAAGTGGAAATCCATACCATGCTCATGGATTGGAAGAATTAACATCGTTAAAATGTCTATACTACTCAAAGTAATCTATAGATTCAATGCAATTTCTATTAAATTACCAACATCATTTTTCACAGATTTAGAAAAAATAATTATACACTTTGTATGGAATCAGAGAAGACCCCGTATAGCAAAAGCAATCTTGAGCAATAAAAACAAAATGGGAGGTATTGATTTGCCAGACTTCAAACTATACTACAAAGCTGTGGTTCTTAAAACTGCTTGGTATTGGCACAAGGGCAGGGACACAGACCAGTGGAACAGAACAGAAAACCCAAATATAAAACCATCCTCATATAACCATCTAATCTTTGACAAAATAGACAAAAACATACTCTGGGGACAAGAGTCCCTATTCAATAAATGGTGCTGGGAAAACTGGATAGCCACATGTAGAAGACTGAAACAGGACCCACAGATTTCACCTCTCACAAAAATCAAATCACGGTGGATAACAGATTTAAACCTTAAATGGGAAACGATTAGAATTCTAGAAGAAAATGTAGGAAAGACTCTCACAGACATTGGTCTAGGCAAAGAATTTATGAAGAAAACCCCTAAGGCAATCGCAGCAACAACAAAAATAAATGAATGGGACCTGATTAAATTAAAAAGCTTCTGCACAGCCAAAGAAACAGTCATGAAAATAAACAGACAGCCTACAGAATGGGAAAAAATTTTTGCATACTACACATCAGATAAAAGACTGATAACAAGAATCTATTTAGAACTCAGGAAAATCAGCAAGAAAAAATCAAACAATCCTATCAAAAAATGGGCAAAGGACATGAATAGAAATTTTTCAAAAGAAGACATAAGAATGGCCAAAAAACGTATCAAAAAATGCTCAACATCCCTAATCATTGGGGAAATGCAAATCAAAACCACAATGAGATACCACTTAACTCCGGTGAGAATGGCCTTTATCAAAAAATCCCAAAACAACACATGTTGGCGTGGATGCGGAGAGACAGGAACACTCATACACTGCTGGTGGGAATGCAAACTAGTGCAACCCCTATGGAAAGCAATATGGAGATACCTTAAACAGATTCAAGTAGACCTATCATTTGATCCAGCAATCCCATTATTGGGCATATACCCAGAAGAACAAAAGTCATTCTTTAACAAAGACACCTGTACCCGAATGTTTATAGCAGCACAATTCACAATCGCAAAGATGTGGAAACAACCCAAGTGCCCATCAATCCACGAATGGATGAGTAAACTGTGGTATATGTATACCATGGAGTACTACTCAGCTATAAGAAATAACGATGATACGACATCTCTTTGGTTCTCCTGGAGAGAGCTGGAACCCATTATATTAAGTGAAGTATCCAAAGAATGGAAAAACAAGCCTCACATGTACTCACCAGAAAACTGGTTTCCCTGATCATCACCTAAATGTACATCAGGGAAGGATACCAATTGGATATCAGACTGGGATGGGGGGTGGGGGGAGGGGATGGGTGTATGCCTACATGACGAGTGCGTTGCACACCCTCTGGGGAATGGTCATGCTTGAAGGTGCAGACCCGGGGAGGTGGGGGGGGAGGGGATGGAGGTATGACTACATGATGAGTGCCAGGCGCACTGTCTGGAGAATGAGAACGGACACGCTTGGGACTCTGACTCGGGGGGATGGGTGGGACATGGACAATGTATATGACCTGAACTTATGTACCCCCATGATGAGCTGAAATAAAAAAAAAATAAATTAAAAAGAAAAAGAGAGAATATATATTTGTGTGTGTATATATATATATATGTATACATATATGTGGGTGTGTGTGTGTGTGTGTATAATCAAATCGTTAGCAAACAGCAAAAATTTCACTTCTTCCTTTCCTATTTGGATGCCTTTTATTTCTTTCTCTGTCCTAGTTGCTCTAGCACAGACTTCCAATACTATGTTGAATATAAGTCGTGAGAATTGGCATCCTTGTTTTGTGCCAGATCTCATATGAAAGGCTTTTAATTTTTCACCATTGAATACAATGGTGGCTATGTGTTTATGATACATGGTCTTTATTGTATTGAGATGCATCCTTTCTATACCTAGGTTGTTGAGAGTTTTAGCATGAAAGGATTTTGAATTTTGTCAAATGATTTTTTTGCATCTAATGAGATGATCATATGATATTTGTCCTTCTTTCTCTTAATGTGATGTATGACATTTATTGACTTGCATATACTGAACCATTTTTACAGCCCAGGGATAAGTCCCACTTGATCATGTTGAATGATTTTTTTAACATGTCATTGAATTGGTTTGCTCATATTTTGTTGAGAGCTTTTTCATGCATGTCCATCAATGACATTGGCCTATAATTTTCTATAGTTCTTGTCCAAATTTGGTATTAGGGTAATGCTGACTTTGTAAAAAGAGTTTGAAAATGTTCCCTTCCTTCAATTTTTTGGAGGAGTTTGAGAAGGATTGGTATTAGTTATTCTTTAAATGTTTGGTAGAATTCAGCAATGAAGCCATTACATCCTGAGCTTTTATTTGATGGGAGACCTTTTATTACTGATTCAATTTTTTTGCTTGTTTATTGGCCTATTCATTGCCAGGAGTTAGCTACTGTCCCAGCAAAACAGGTCCCAGGCAGGATCGTCACTAGAGATTTGGAAGTAATAGAGACAGAGACAAAGTGTAGTTTAAAGTGATGGGGGAGTCAGGGGTCCTCCGGCATTCCTGTGAGCCAGGAGGCCCTGAGTGAACTCTTACATCAGTATTTATTGTTACAGCAATAAATACTTGGTTAAAGAATTATGTGTACAGCTCATTCATTAAGGTTTCAAGGCTCCCCAAAGGTTTCAAGGGACCCTTACCTAATTCTGTCTACAAGAATAGACAGTTACAAAATTTTTCTAAAATAAACATTTTAAGCCCTAAGTTAAGAATAGACCTAGCTGAGCATACAAATTAAATATAAAAATGTATAAAGCAAGAACACTGAGTCTACATACTAATCTAATCTATTTCTCTAAATACAGACACATGCGGTCAGGAGCGAAGCAGGAATAGCCAGTTTAAGATAGTTCCAGCTGCACGGTATCTGCTGGATAGGCATTTTGATCAGCTTCTTAGCTTTGGACCCAAGCTGAGCTCTGCCTTGCACAAGCTCCAGGCGATGGCTGGCAGGCTTCGAAGTCACATCACCTTGCAGATGTTTTCTGAAAATGCCCCCCTGGTTGCTAAGCAGCTTCTAGTCTGTGAGCTAACACACCTACAGATTGCTTCAAGGTGAAGCCATGCAAAACTTCTGAAAACTTTCCTGTCTCTTAGCCCTATTTCCCAACAATTCATATTTTCTATTTCTTCGTGAGTGAGTCTTATTAGGTAATATGTATCCAGAAATTTTTCCATTTCTCCTAGGTTATCCAATTTGGGCATATAATTACTCATAATAATCTCTTATGATCCCTTGCATTTCTGTTGTATCAGTTACAATGTCTCCTCTTTCATTTCTGATTTTATTTGAGTCTTCTCTTTTTTCTTAGTATACGTAAAGAATTTTTTGTTTATCTTTTCAAAGAATGAATTCTTCATTTCATTGATCTTTTGTATTGTTTTTCTAGTCCCCATTTCATTTATTTCTGCCTGATCTTTGTTATTTCCTTCCTTTGAGCTTAATTTTTTCTGCATTTTCTACTTTCTGGAGGAGTAAAGTACAGTTGTTTATTTGAGATCTTCCTTTTTTGATATAGGTGTCTATTGCTATAAATTTTTCTGTTAGAACTACTTTTGCTGTATCCCATAAGTTTTTATATATTGTGTTTACATTTTTGTTTGTCACAAGATAGTTGTAAATTTCCCTTTTAAATTCTCTGTTGACCCACTGGTTGTTCACAGACATGTTGTTTCACTTCCATGCATTTGAGAATTTTCTGAAATTCTTCCTGTTTTTGATTTTTAGCTTTATACCATTGTGTCAGAAAAGATACTGGATATGATTTCAAACTTCTTAAATTTGCTAAGACATGTTTTGTGGCCTAATATATGATCTATTCTAGAGAATTGCCCATATGCACTTGAGAAGTAAGTATATTATGTTGCTATTGGATGGAATGCTCTTATATGTCTATTAGGTTAATTTGGCCTAAAGTATTGTTCAAATCCAGTGTTTCCTCATTAATTTTCTGTCTGGATGATCTGTTCATGGTTGAAACTGGAGCATCAAAGTTTTCTACTATTATTGTATTGCAAGCTTTATATCCCTTTAGATCCTTTAATATTTGTTTCATATATTTAGGTGCTCTGATGTTGGGTAGATATACAGATAACCCTAGAACAATGCAGGGGTTAGAGATGCCAGCCCCCCCACATAGTCAAAATCCATGTATAACTTTTGACTTCCCCAAAACTTTACTACTGATAGTTTACTGTTGACCAGAAGTTTTACCCATAATTTAAACAATTGATTAATACATATTTTGTATGTCATATGTATTATATATTATATTCTTATTAAAAAGTAAGCTAGAGAAAAGAAAATGTTGTTAAGAAAATCATAAAGAAGAAAAAATATATTCATTATTCCTTAAGTGGAAGTGATAATCATAAAGGTCTTCATCCTTGCTGGAGATACCTTGTTTTTTTGTTTTTGGGGATTTGTTGTTGTTGTTGTTGTTGTTGTTTTCCTCTCTTGCTGTCTTCCTTTGCATTTTGATGAATTTATGTGGTGGTATGTTTTGAATTCTTTCTATTTTTGTGTGTGTGCATCTACTATAGATTTTTGCTTTGTGGTTACCATGAGTATAAAACATCTTATAACAGTTAATTTCAAGCTGATAATAACTTAACTTTGCATACAACTCTCTAATTTTACTCCCTACATACACACATTTGATGTTTTTGTTGTCATAATTTTATAATATGTATCCCTTGATGATTTATTTTAGCTAAAGTTGTTATTAATAAATTTGTCTTTCAAGCCTCATACTAGGGCTAAAATTGCTTTACACACGACTATTACAATCCTAGAGTATTCTAAATATGGCTAAGCAACGTACTCAGATGTCCCAGGCAATGCGTGGGGATGTGGAACTCTTGGGGGTCCCTCTCACATGTTCTGCTACAGAGATGGGTGGGGGGAAAAGCCAGGCAGGGCTGGGTCACTTATGCACTATTGGTGGCAATGTAAATTAGTACAACCTCTATAGGAAACAGTATGGAGATTCCTCAAAGGACTAAAAGTAGATCTACCATTGAATCCAGCAATCCCACTACTGGGGATCTACCCAAAGGAAGAGAAGTCATTTTATTAAAAAAAAAACCCTCTGCAGTTGTACATTTACCACAGCATAATTCACAATTGCAAAGACATAGAACCGAACTAAGTGCCCATCATGTGATAAGCGGATAAAGAAAATGTGG
This sequence comes from Lemur catta, assembly GCF_020740605.2. NCBI lineage: Eukaryota > Metazoa > Chordata > Mammalia > Primates > Lemuridae > Lemur > Lemur catta. The sequence goes on from NC_059130.1 coordinate 56,216,697, forward strand.
TATATGTATATCATGGAGTACTACTCAGCCATGAAAAAGCATGAAATGATGTCTTTTGCAGCAACTTGAATGGAACTGGAAGCCATTATCCTAAGTGAAGTAACCCAGGAACAAAAAAATCAAATACCGCATGTTCTCACTTATAAGTGGGAGCTAAGCAATGGGTGTGCATGGTCGTACAAAGTGGCATAATGGACATTGGAGACTCAGAGAGGGAGGGTGAGAGGGGAGTGTGGAATGAAAAATTACCTACTAAGTACAAAGCACACTACTCAGGTGACAGATACACCAAAAACCTAGACTTCACCACTATACAATTCATTCATGTAACAAAAAAACATTTGTACCCCCTAAATCTATTAAAATAACATTAAAAAAAACACTTGGGAAAAAATAAAGACCTTATCTCCAAATGTGGTTACAGTTTCAGGTCTCAGGGTTAGGATTTCAACATATGAATTATTGGGAGTGGGGAAAGGGAAACAAAATTCAACCCACAACAGAAGGGATGAGAAACATGGATGGTCTCTCCCTTGTTAAATAATAAGTGGCAGAAAAGGGGATAACACTCAAATGAGGTTTAGCGAGCCAAGATTTTTGAAAAAAGCCCCAGAAGAAACAGGAACTGCAGACAAGCAATGGCTGTTTTTCCAAAGGGGAAGTTGAAACCTTCAGCATTTTAAAGGAATACAGAGAGAAGGAAAAAAGTTGGGGGCAGAGGGGGCAGGGAAAGGGGGGGCTCTGAGGCAAAGTGGTTATATTCCTGTAAGGCCCAGGAAATCTACATTTTACATAAAATAAGTGAAATGTTAGAAGGGAAAAAAAGGAGTGAAGGAAGCATCAATGATGTAGAATGTCTGATTCTGTCTTGTCTCCAGTTCTGTTATGTGTAAAGATAAACTTGCAATTTATTACTCTTGTGGAATCCAAAAAGTCTTTAGTTTTAGGTGCTGGACATAGGTACAATTTGCATGTCCTTGTGTATGGGAGACTAGCAAGGAATTTCCTTTATGAATGATCTGTGGGGTCAGTTCTTCACAGGTACAGGAGGCCCTTACCTTCTCTTTTGCATAAGAAGTTGGGGGTGGCCCTGAGACTTTGATTTTCCTTTTACACCCTTCCAGTAAATAAATTACCATATCCTTTATTTGGGAGCTGAGGAGAGAAGGAACCCTGTCTTGGCCACACCTCCCAGAAAGGAACTTTTGTCAAATTGAACTGGAGGATGGAAAGGTCATGAATCAAGTGACACAGACTCTTTCTATTCTTAGCAAGATTTAGAAGACTTTCTATAACAAATGTTTCATTATTTGAAGTACCTGTGTGCTCTTAGAACAATTTCTAGAAGTTTCACTTTTCTTAACAATTTTTACCAGTTATGCTCATTTTTCTGGGAAGTGGTTCCACAAGAACTCCTCACAACTACCGCTCTGGAAGATGGACCAACAACACGTTTTTGCAAATTGTATAAAAACATGTGACTAGGGCCCCTTCCAGGCAGAGGGAGGCTCTGAAACTTAAACTTCATTACCTCCACAACAAATTAACCTCCAACTAAGTGGGGGTGTGAGGGCACATTTTCAAATATAGAATGTTGCTATATATTAAAAATTATATGTGTAGGGTACGGGTGTGTGTTTTTAATTTCAAGAGAAATTTTCTCACAGAGAAGAACTCAAGTTTGACACACAGACAAGGGATATTTTGCTGGCTGATGAACTTAAGAAATCCATTCCTAATGAATTGGTTTTATAGAAAATCTTTTAAAAACACTATGTGTAATCCAGGCACAGTGGCATGCTCCTGTCATCCCAGCTACTCAGGGGGCTGAGGTGAGAGGATCACTTGAGCTCAGAAGTTTGAGGGTGCAGTGAGCTATGATCACACCTGTGAATTGCCACTGCACTCCAGGCTGGGCAATATAGTGACACCTCATCTCTATAAATAAATAAATAAATATTTTGAAAAACTAATAAAACTAAAAAAGACTACATGTAGAAATAAAGTCTATAGATTGTTAGGTCTGGAGCTGAGAGAGAGAAACACAAAGCCTCATGTGCAGCAAAACGCTGTTAGGATCAGCAAAGAACTCTGTAAATCTCTCCTCCCTTCCTTCTCCCTTCTTTTCTTACAGAAGCAATGAAGAGGGGGAGAAACAACACAGAGTTTAAAGTTAAACAGAGTTTAGAATTTGCATCCCACATCTGTGACTTGCTTAGTGAATATACTTACTCTCCCTCAGCCTCCTTGCTTTCACTATAAAATGGAGACAATGCCTTTCATTTTGCGTGATTGTAGTCAAGATTGAATTATGCATGTACCATATCTAGCTCTTAAAAAGCGATCAATAAATAAAAGCTATTATTTCTATTGTTATACATTCAACAAACAGAGAGAGGCAGCATAGTGAGATTGTTCAACAAGTGGAATCAAGACTGCTTGGGTTCAGATACTCATACTGCAATGATTTTGGAAAGTTGTTAGTCTTTCTGTGCCCCACTTTCTATAAAATGATGGGGAAATGTTTCTTAGCAGACATAAGTTGTGTAACCCGGGTAAAGCTGTCTGCACTGAAGCTGGAACATGTGTACAACACATGGAGCCCCCTCCTGACTGTGTACTCAGCATTTAGTGCCAGGTGCTGAGTTAGTTGCTGGGTATTCGCAAGTGTGTAACACATGCTCCAACTAAGTGGGGGTGTGAGGGCACATTTTCAAATATAGAATGTTGCTATATATTAAAAATTATATGTGTAGGGTTAGGGGTGTGTGTTTTCTATTTCAAGAGAAATTTTCTCACAGAGAAGAACTCAAGTTTGACACACAGACAAGGGATATTTTGCTGGCTGATGAACTTAAGAAATCCATTCCTAATGAATCGGTTTTATAGAAAATCTTTTAAAAACACTATGTGTAATCCAGGCACAGTGGATTACACTCTAAAAGAATAACCAGGCCAATTGTGACCATGCTCTTTATTTTAGGAAATTAGAACTAAAAATAATATGGTGCTTCCTCCTTCTAGGCATCTCACACTGGGCCACAAATCTGAGATAAATATCATTACACTTCAAATGACTCAGCTGATTTTTTTTTTTAACAGCAAATGTTTCCTAAGATTTCTTCCAAAATTAAAATTAGAAAATTCTGATTGAGAAATCATGTCATGTACTTTCCCACTAGTGCAATTCCTGGCAGTCCTTTTATAGTGGTCAGTTTCTGCCTTGCTCTCAGTGCTTTCAGTTTCATTTTATCTAGTGCAATAAAAAAGGTTGTTTGTTGTTTTCCCTTCTGATTTTCCAGTCTCTGAAGGAAGTCTAGGAAGTTTCAGGACATTGGCATAAAGAAATAAGTGTCCAGTGATCCAGTGGGAAACAGAGAAGTAATAGAAATCACTCCACCTCAACTGAGAAGAACGAGTAAGAATTCTACTTTCCCCTAAGTAGCTTTCTCTCTGCAGCGGTCCCCAACCTTTTGGGCATCAGGGACCATTTTCATGAAAGATAATTTTTCCATGGACCAGGGAGGTGAGGGATGATTTCAGGATGATTCAAGCACATTACATTTATTGTGTATTTTATTTCTATTATTATAACATTGTAATATATAATGAAAAAATTCTACAACTCACCATAGGTTGGGGACCCCTGCATCTGAAGGACATCTCTGCTTAGGGACAGGGAAAGTAGGATAAGATTGGGACTGGGTGGGAAAGGATTTATAAGGATCACTTAGTTGTCTTAAAAGTGATCAACACTGCCTGTAATCCTAGCACTCTGGGAGGCCAAGGCAGGAGGATTGCTTGAGCTCAAGAGTTGGAGACCAGCCTGAGCAATGGCAAAACCACATCTCTAAGGAGAGAGAGAGAGAGAGAGAGAGAGAGAGAGAGAGAGAGAGAGAGAGAGAGAGAGTGATCAACATCACAATAGGACAATAGGCTGCAGCTGAGCCTGAGGCAGAACAGGAATTCAGCTAAAATTCAGGGGGAGGAGGAGGGTGCGGCTAAAGTGAGAGTGTGAAAGCATTAGGATTGTCTTTTTCTTGGTACTCCACTGTGTTGACTGGGGACACAGTTAAAATGCTATTGTTACATAGCTTCTGTGGCTGTCTAGAAAAAAAATGCTATTGTCTTTGAGGGAACTTGTTCAATACTGTTTCAATCACAGCTAAGAAATTGAAAAGGCTACTACACACATGTTATTTTAATGAGAAGATAAAAACAGCAAGTGAGACACAGCATAAAAGCCCACTGACAATGTTTAGAGACAAAGCAAAGGAGGAAAGGAGAGTGAAAGAGGCGGGTTCATAAAAACAGCATAATTTTTTTTCATATGCTTATACTTTGTTTCAAAGTGAATTTCTTATTTTAGAAATAGTCAAAATTCACCAGATTCAAATTCTTAGGGCTCACTCCTTGTTCCCTTAAAAGTACAATTTCAACCTGTTCTTTCTTTTTTAAATTTTTATTTCAACATATTAAGGGAGTACAAGTGTTTGAATTGTAAAATGCAGGACTTTTAGTGTACCTTTCAAGGCTCTAACTGTAACTCATCACTAAAGGTAAGATCTTCACTTTCCTTGACCTGTCTGAGCCCTCAGCCACTGTGATCCTGCCTTCTGGTAACTCCTCTCCTGAATTCTGGGCTTGGCACTCCCTTCACCCATCTCACACTTGCCTGACAGCTCTCTCCTTCTCAGATCCTACCCTCCCTCTCCTAATGATACGGAAAATCCCCATCTATTACCTGGCACATTAGTCACCTGAGACCCCACCCCTTGGACCACCCCAACTTAATAAAAGTGGGAAAAATCAGGTAGACGGGGCTCAGAATTTGGTGGCGAGACCCGTCTGAGCCCGCAGGCGAATAAACCTTGATTCTCCGACTCTCCGTGTGCTGCTCGGTTTGTCCTCGGAACCACCTACTATAACACTTGCTGTAACATTTTGGTTCCCTGACTGGGAAAAGCGACTACACTAGCCCCTTGAAGCCACCGGTTCGGGGAGGGGCACAGTGACCAGCGGGACCTCAATGACAGAAGAGAAATGGTGCCAACTGCCATTTTGTGGAATATCTTCGCTCCTCGGGAGCTCCCGCTGGCCGTAGGATCTCGAACCAGCCCGGACACACAGGAGGGATGGACAAATCAAATCAAGTCTGGAGACATCGGACCAGGTAAGGTCCCCAGACCCGTCCAAGTCAGGCCCATCAGAGGATGGAAGAGGAGCTTGATCACCTCCTGAGTGCAGGGAATCCCCAGGGCGGGAATGAGTAACTTCTGCCTGTCTGAATGAGTGAGTGAAGAGTGAGTGCAGAGTGACTGTGGTTCCACGGCTACAGCTATGGACCTTGAGTGGGTCCTCACCTGCGATTCTGCAGTGGCATCGTATGGCATAACGGTGATTCACTCCCCTAAAGGGAGTGACTGGGCCTGGGGTTTATATGGGCACACCTTCTCCAAAATGTGCCTAGGTTCCCATGAGGGACGCAGCCAGGCAGACAACTGAGAGAAACACCCCCCCCCTTTGTCTGTTAAGCTGAGACACCGTTCAAGGGTCTAGGATGAGTAGTGTAGAATCTAAGCCTACAGTCCTTAAATGCATGTTAAAGAACTTTAAGAAGGGTTTCACAGAAAATTATGGCGTCACACTGAGTCCCAGTAGACTTAGAGCCCTCTGTGAACATGAATGGCCCACATTAGGGGTGAAATGGCCCACAACAGGAACCTTAGACCTCCCCACCATGCAAGCAGTTTGGAGAATCGTGACCGGGACTCCTGGCCACCCCGACCAATTCCCTTACATAGATCCATGGCTAGAGATTTCTCAGACCATGCCCCCTTGGATCTGGTTCTGTGCTAATAAGGGACAGAACAGGATTTTTTTTGGCCCAAAGGACCAGAGACTCTGTCCAAACCCATCTATCAGGAAACTCCTGAAGAGGATTCACAACCACTGCCCTATAACCCTACTGTGACACCTCCTGAAGTACCCCCAAATCCACCAGACACCCTGCCACTATCAGTCTCCCCACCGCCAGCTCCAGATCAGCCAAGTGCTGACAGTCTCGTCACCTATCGGCTACAGTCAGCTCAGGCCCCAACTTCAGCCCTCCAGATGCCCCTGCCTGAGGTGCAAGGTCTGATGCAGGTTATGGATGATGGGCCCATTCAGCCAGGTCAGTCAGTCCTGTACTACCAGCCCTTCTCCACCACTGACCTGAACTGGAAGCACCAAACCCCACTATACCCTGAAAAACCTCAGGCCCTCGTTAACCTCCTGGAATCCATCTTTCAGACTCACCATCCCACTTGGGAACACTGCTGCCAGCTCCTTCTGACCCTTTTTAACATGGAAGAATGACGCCAGATTGTAGCTGGGACCCAGAGGTGACTCCAGGACCAGGCTCTAGCAGGGACCTTGGATATGGAGCAGTGGGCACAGAGAGCAGCAACCGAGACCAACCCAGATTGGGATTTCAACTTCCCAAGCGGACAAGAGGAACTCGGAAGGTATCAGGAAGCTCTCCTCCATGGGGTCTGGGAGGGAGCCAGAAAACCAACCAACGTGAACAAAGTCGCTCTGATCACCCAGAAGCTGGAGGAATCACCGAGTGAATTCTACCAGTGCCTTTGTGAGGCCTACTGAGTCCACACACCCTTCAACCTAGAGGCAGCCGAAAATCAGCAGATGGTGAATGCCACATTTGTCGGGCAGTCCTATATAGACATCCGACGGAAACTCCAGAAACTTGACGGGTTTGCAGGAATGAACATCATGCAGCTGATGGAAGTGGCCCAGAAGGTCTATGTTAATCAAGACCAGGCTGCCCAGAGGGAGAATAATAAGAAAATGAAACAGAAAGCTGCTCTCCTTGCTGCTGCCCTTGGAAGACATGATCCAGCCAAGAGACCTGGCCTGCCACTTGAAGGAGGACCCAGGAGAGGAGGGACCCTGAAGCCTGACCAGTGCACCTATTGTAGGAAGTTTGGTCACTGGAAGCATGAATGCCCCAACAAAAGAAACCACCCACCACCAAACAGAAACCTGCCCAGGGGCTTCCAGCAGAAGCCAGAGACCCAGGACCTCATCAGTCTCACTGGGATCAACTCAGAATAGGACTGACTGGGTTCCCTGACTCTTGGCCCCCAGGAGTCTATGGTCGTAATGTAAGTAGGGAGGGGGGCGACCAATAACGTTCATGGTGGACACTGGGGCAGAACACTTGGTGGTAACAACCCCGGTGGCTCCACTTACAAAGCAGGAAACCACCACTGTGAGAGCCACTGGAACTCGAGTAGCTTGACCCTTCTGCCAATCCCAAATATGCCAGATGGGAGGGCCATCAGATAAGACATGAATTCCTATGCATACCTGACTTCCCCATTCCCCTCCTAGGTCGAGATCTCCTAAGCAACCTGGAAGCCCAGATCACCTTCCATCTGGAAGGGACTGTGCGCCTCACGCTCAGCGCTCCAGAGACTCTCATAATGGCAGTCACCCTGCCCTGGGAATTGGAATGGAAGCTATACAATGAGGCCAAAGAGGAACACAATCCACCTGACTTCCAGCAGGATTTTCTATCGCTATGGGTGGAGGACAACCCCCACACCCCCCTGTCTGCATACCAACATGCATACCTGGTGATCAAGATGAAACCGGGAGCCCAACTGACCAGGAGATGACAGTACCCCATCCCCAAGGAGGCTTGAGAGGAAATTCAGCAACACATCGACAGGCTCAAGCGGGAGGGGATTTTGGTGGAGTGCCAATCCCCATGGAACACTTCCCTCTTGCCAGTCAAAAAGCCCAGTGAAGGTGGATACCGGCCCAACCAAGATCTGCAACTGATTAATGAGGCCACAGTGACTCTCCACCCAGTGGTACCGAACCCATACACCCTCCTGGGATTCATTCCTCCTGATGCTGCCTGGTTCTTCTGCCCGGACTTAAACGATGCTTTCTTCTGCATGCGGCTTGCTCTGAAGAGCCAGCCTCTGTTCGCCTTCGAGTGGGAGGATCCTCAGACAAGAAGGAAAACCCAGCTAATCTGTATGCAACTACCACAGGGATTTAAAAATTTACCAACTCTCTTCGGGGAGGCTCTAGACACTGATTTCATCTCCTTTCCATGAGAAGAAACCTGGTGCACACTTCTACAGTATGTGAATAACCTCCTTCTAGCAAGCCCAACCAGAGAAGACTGCCACCGGGGAACCTGGTGCCTGCTCCAACTGCTCACTGACAAACGAAACAAAGTCTCCTGGAAAAAGGCACAGATCTGCAGGCAACAGGTAAAGTACCTCGGTTTCCACATCACTCAGGGGCGCCAAACACTGGGACATGAGTGTAAGCACACCATCTGTACAATTCCCAGTCAGACCAGGGGGAGACAACTCAGAAAATTCCTCGGAGTGGCCGGATTCTGCTGCATCTGGATCCTAAGTTTCTCCCTAAAGGCCAAGCCTCTGTACGAAGCCCTACATGGGCCTGAAAGCAAAGAATTGGAATGGGCTGAGAGTCAGGAAAGGGCTCTCCAGGAAATAAAAGACTTACTAAAAAGAGCCCCCGCCCTAGGGCTACAGGACCTCACCAAAGACTTTAACCTGTTTGTACACGAGAAGAAACAGGTGGCTCTGGGGGTTTTGACTGAAACTGTGGGTCCGTAGCAGAGACCAGTGGCTTACTTGTCAAGACAATTGGATCCAGTAGTGGCAGGATGGCCACCTTGCCTCTGAGCACTGACGGCCACTGTCCTGCTAGTCAAGGAAGCAGACAAACTCACACTGGGACAGAACCTCCGTGTGCAAGTCCCTCATACAGTCATATCTCTAATGAACACCTCAGGGCGCCGGTGGCTCTCAAACAATCGGTTAGCACAATACCAATGACTGCTATGCGAAAAATCTGTGGGTCACCCCAGAGACTGTGGGGACCTTGAATTCTGCCACACTCCTAGCCACTGAGCCAGGGCCCCCGGACCATGATTACACCAAGGTGGTAAAGGAGGTCTATGCTAGCTGGCCGGATCTGAAAGATAGTCTTCTACAGGCACCAGACTTAAAACTCTACACGGATGGCAGTAGTTTTATCCAGAACGGGAAATAACTGGTGGGCTTCGCTGTCACCACAGTGGATGAGGTTATCATGTCAGCCCCTTTGCCCCAAGTGTGGTTGGCACAAAGGGCGGATCTATGGGCCCTCATCCAAGCCCTCAGGCATGCCTGGGATAAGAAGGCAAACATATACACAGACTGTAAGTATGCCTTTGCCACAATACATATCCACGGGGCAATATACAGGGAGGGGGGACTGCTGACTGCAGGTGGAAAGGAGATCAAAAACAGGGATGAAATCCTCTAACTGCTGGAGACAGTTTGGGAGCCAAAAGAAATTGCGGTCATCCACTGTCGAGGGCGCCGAAAGAGCACAGATCTAATTGCCACCAGCAATCACCTGGCAGACCAAGAAGCCAAAAATGCAGCCACCCCAGAATATTCAGAAAACAACAGTCCAACCCAATGTCAAATCTTGCTGGAACCTGAGTAGCCCGAAGAACCAAAATATACTCCAGAAGAGAACCAGTGGGCAGAGCAGGAGAAGGCCAAGAAGGACGCAGACAGGTTGTGACACCTATGGAACCATAACATCTTTATCCCCAATAAACTAGCATACTCCATTGTCTCCCAACATCACAACCTAACTCACTTAGGGAAAACAGCTCTCACGCAGCTACTTGCCCAGTACTACCATATCGCCAAACGTCCGTCCTTCACTGCAATAGTCAGTGCCCGCTGCCAGACCTGTGCTAGAAACAATACAGTCATCAAGCTGAGACCCGCCCCTGGAACCTCTCCGTTTGAGGATGTGGAAGTTGATTTCACAGAAGTAAAACCATGTCGGGGCTATAAATACCTGCTGGTAGTGATATGCACCTTCTCAGGCTGGGTCGAGGCAGTCCCTGCCCAAACCGAAAAGGCTAGGAAAGTTGCAAAGTTTCTATTGAGAAAAATCATCCCCAGGTATGGTCTACCACTCTCCTTTGGCAGTGACAACAGACCAAGCTTTACTGCGGAGGTCATGCAAACCCTCACCAAGGCACTAGGAATCAAAGGGAAACTACATACAGCCTATATGTCACAGAGCTCAGGGAAAATAGAGCACATGAACCAGACCCTCAAGACCACTCTAGCGAAGCTATGTCAGGAAACACAATTACCCTGGGTAGACATGCTAAGGCTAGCCCTGTTCAGAGTCAGGTGCATACCGAGGCCCACAGGATATTCATCCTTTGAAATCCTGTTTGCTAGACCTCCCCCACTCATCAAGCAATTAAAGGGAGACATTAGACAATTAGGGGAATTGAATATAAACACACACCTCCAAGCCTTAGCCCAAACTACACACCATATCCACCACACTGTCCTAGAAAAAACCCTTACCGCCCTGGGTCTCCCTGTCCATCCCCACCAACCTGGGGATCTAGTCTGGGTAAAGGACTGGAAAAGAACGCCCCTAGAGCCCACCTGGAAGAGTCCCCATACTGTGATACTAGTTACTCCCACTGCTGTTAAAGTTGCAGGTATCACTCTGTGGATCCACCACTCCTGGGTGAAAAAGGCTAAACCAGACAACCAAACTGATCTCTGGACTGCATGTCAGGACCAGCAGAACCCGCTAAAAATCCAGCTTAACCATCTCCCAATGAGGACAGCCACACCCAAGACTGAACAGAAGTAAATGGGACCATTGGCCCTGGCCCTCATTGGGGTTGTAGTGAACTTACTGGGGATTGGACTCTTCTTGGTAACTCTGAGAGAGTGGACTGGACTACAGAGGGTGTCTCTAACTGTGCTTTTCATTATAGGATGTCCACTCCTGCCTCAGCCCTACCCTCTTCCTGGTTGGGGCACTCGTCCTAAGACTTATGGCAAGGAAACCCTGCCCTGAGGCTTGTTATGCTAGGACTTGGATCCCCTCCACTAATGGGATTACTCAAGGTTTCTGGACCATGGGAGTTTTCACAGTCTGCACCTACATGCCAAATACATGTTATAGTCAGGCTTAGGTGTGCCACAGTGGGGGAAAGAAATACTGGACTGGCAGCATTATAGGTGATATTCAAATCTGTATGGCCCCAGAAGGCAAACCAGCCTGTTGGACTTACTACACCCGTTGGGGGATGTCTGATGAGAAAGGAGTCCAAGACCAGGCTAGAATCCAACAGGTCAAAGACAGAAAGACTCAACTTATTAAGGCAGCCTCAGTAACAGAGTCAACTTACATGAGGCCAGATCTTACTGGCATGTGAAAGATCACTGAACCCCTGGAAACCTCTCTCCTAATAACCCAGTTCCTCAATATGACCCTCCAGGCCCTACCCAACCGTACTTCATGTTGGGTCTGTTTACCCCTCCAGAAACCAGTCTATACTGGAGTCCCTGTGCCTCCGGGCTGGAACTCTAACATCTTGATCCCAGGCCCAAAAAAAAACATCCGTAGTGGGCCCAGTAGCATACAATGTCCATTTAGCCATAACTTCCCACCTGAATATCACTTACATCACTAATGCAGGAGAGAATGAAATATTTGGATTCATACCGGGTGAGCTCTGCACAAATAACCAAACCTTACCCAGTAATGCCACTGCCACCTGCTCCCGGGATGGCATATTCTTTCTTTATGGAGACATTGCCTACCTCTGCCTCCCAGGAAACTGGACCTGGACCTGCACCCTGGTCTTCCTCACCCCAGATGCTTCTATCTTTGAAACCCAGCAACTGGAAGCTGCACTAAGCCCCCACCCAAACACGGGGAAAAGACGGGCCTTACTAGCATCGATCCTCATAGCGGGAGGAATTGCTGCTGGGATGGGAGCAAGAGTAGGAGGCCTAGGAACATCCCTGAGCATCTACCACAAGTTATCCCAAGAACTAAATGAAGACATGGAAAGAGTAGCAGATTCCCTACTGTCCCTCCAGAGTCCACTGAACTCACTAGCAGTAACAACCTTACAGAATAGATGGGCCTTAGACCTACTCACTGCTGAAAAGCTGGGGACCCGTATATTCCTAGGCAAAGAGTGCTGCTACTATATAAACCAGACAGGAGTAGTAACCACAAAGGTCAGGGAGCTAAAATAAAGAATCCAGAAAAGAAAGAAGGAATTAGAACAAACCTGGGGTTTCGACTTAGGACAATGGACTCATGGCTCTACCTCTGGCTGGGCCGCTAGTAACTATTCTCCTCCTTGTCACTGTAGGCCCCTGCATACTGAGCACGATTATAAAATTCATAGCGACAACTGTAACCCGGAGAGCAACAGCTCATATAATGGCCTTACGAGGCTATCACCCACTGGGAAATGATGCCCTATAATAGATATATAAGGACATCAAAGGGGGGAATGATAAGGAAAACCCCCATCTATTACCTGGCACGTTAGCCACCTGAGACCCCACCCCTCGGACCACCCCTACTTAATGAAAGTGGGAAAAATCCGGTAGACAGTGCTCAGAATTTGATGGTGAGACCCCTCTGAGCCCGCTCGGGAATAAACCCTGATTATCCGACTTTCCGTGTGCCTCTCGGTTTGTCCTTGGAACTACCCGCTGTAACTACTTGCTGTAACACTACAACTCTTCTTCCTTCTCCTGATTCTCCCCTTGCTTCAAATTGAAAAGCAGTGAAAAAGAGAAAACCTGGAAGTATACGGCTTGAAATACAAATATTTTCTTTGAAACACATCGTTTTTAGCTCTCTTACTATTTCCTTCTAGTTTTAATCCCTATTTTTTTGTGTTTCTTTCTACATTTTTCATCCTTTCTCTCTCTCTCATTATAACCAAGAAATATGATATTCATATTTACATTGTGCTTGAATCTAACCCTAAGAATGAAGTTTTATTATTTCCATTTTCTAGAAAATGTTTTTGAAGATGGTTAAATGACATGCCAAATATTACACAACTAAGTCTTGCTCTAAATGAACACTCTGTAGGCAACAAATTATACTAACTATCTTGGTGTCATTATTTATTCTTGCCTTTATGTTAATATGTAAAGAATCTTTTTTGTATCTTTCATTACTCTCCTTAACTTTTTAAACACATGGTACGCAGTGATAATGACTCTTTTAATGTTCTCTGCTAATTCTAAAATCTGTGTAAGTGCTGCCCCGGTTCTGTTTGATCGATTTACATCCTCATTACAAGTTGTATTTTCCAGCTTCTTTATATGCCCTATAAATTTTTATTGGATTCTAGATACATTGAATTCACCTTATTAGGTGCTAGATATTTCTGTGTTCCTGTAAGTATTCTTGAGAATAGTTAGAAACACTTTGATCCTTTCAGTTTGTTTATAAGAAATATTAGGCAAGCCCTGAGCATTGCTCTTCTAGGGTTTTTTTGTTTTGTTTTGTTTTGTTGAGACAGAGTCTCACTCTGTTGCCTGGGCTAGAGTGCCGTGGCATCAGCCTAGTTCACAGCAACCTCAAACTCCTGGGCTCAAGCAATCCTCCTGCCTCAGCCTCTCAAGTAGCTGGGATTACAGGTGTGTGTCACCACACCCAGCTAATTTTTCTATTTTTAGTTGTCCAACTAATTTCTTTCTATTTTTAGTAGAGATGGGGTCTTGCTCTTACTCAGGCTGGTCTTGAACTCCTGAGCTCAGGCAATCTTCCTGCTTAGTCCTCCCAGAGTGCTAGGATTACAGGCGTGAGCCACCATGCTCAACCTTGTCTAGGGTTAATTATTCCCCAATACTGAGGAGATACCCTTTGGTGAACTCTTCCCAGTGACCTGTGAATCGTGAAGTTTTCTAATCTGGCCAGTGGGAACAAGCACTATTTCAAGCCATTAAACCCCCAGGTAATGTTCCTTCGAATCCTTTCCATAGCTCTTTCCCTAGCCATGGGTAGTTCCTTACATACTTGCGCTGGTCAGTACTCAGTGGACACCACGGTGAGTTCTACGGCTTTCTAGAGTCCTCTCTCTGTGTAGCTCTCTTCTCTCTGGTACTCTGTAAAGCACTCAAGCCTCTCTTGTCTCTGTGGACTTCCAATTCCATCTCCTCAATTCAAGGAGTCCACAAAGCTTCAATTAAGTTTCCTCTACCTGTGTCAGTGTTTATAATCCAAGTCAGCAAGATGGGTCAATGGAACAGCTACCTTGTGTGTTTGTTTTCCATCTGTCAGGAATCACTACCCTTCGTTGTATGATGTCCAATGTCTCAAAAACTGATGTTTCATACATGTCCCCTTTTTTATGTTTTAGGAATGAACATAAATCAAGCGCCTATTGCTCCATTTGGACAGAAGCAAGTGTTAGGGTGGCGATGCCGGTGCACACGGGTTTTGAGAAAGATTTCTCCAGACAGAGATTAGCATAGAAAGAAAAGGTTTATTTACTTTTCCCTGGGGGAAGAGAAATGAACCAGCAGAGAGGTGGAAAGAGGAAGAACATGCTGGCCCTGAAAATCAGCTATTGGGGCTTTTTAAACGGGGTTGTAAAAACTGCAGGGTATGGCTGAGAAATTGCTGCATCCACTCCTTTCTTTCTTCTTGGCAGAGGTGGGTAACAAAAACTTCAAGATGTCAAAGTCTAAGAGTTGGTGTCCTGCCTTTCCTTGGAGAAGGGATTATCACAGGAGATGTGACTCTGTCCTCGACATATGGTTGAGGCTGTCGTTCATTCTTCTGCTGTTTACTCAGGAACTCTGTAAAAGCAGATTCTCAAAACACAATTTTGAAAGAGAGAGATTTACATCTCTTTTCTGTCCATTCAGCTCTTCAGAAGTTGTGCAAAACAGAACTCCTGTTAGTGAGGAAACTCATAGGATGGATCTTAACAGGTACTGAGGAAATTGTAGGATTAGGTATTTTCCTACGTGGGATTAGGTATTTTCCTATTATTTTTGCAAGGCCGCCCCTTTCACAAGCATCTCAGTAAATTGCTTTTTATTGTAGAATAAGAGGGAAAAAATGCAACTTCTAAAGAAAACTTGTTGAATCACAAAGAGCTAGCATTGTTAGTTATATCAGAATCAATTTAGCATGCAGAGATTGAGAAAAAGAAGTTAGAAAACAAAATAAACAAGAAAAGAAAGTTATAACATTACTAATAAAGGGTTTTACTCATATCTTATACTCCATAATTTTAAAAAATGTTTTAAGCCTATTAAAGAAGCCATAGCAAAATTATGTATAAATATTTTTCAAAAAGCAGTATTCAGAGAAGAAAAGAGCCATGATTCATCAGAAAATGCTTCACAGTCACCTTTGAGTATACAAAGGAATATATCTTGTGTGGACAAAGAACCTGGATGCAAGATAAGCAAACTGATGATATTTTAAAGCAGAACTTGGAATATAAAATACTAGAGGTAAAGAAGAATCAATACATTATACACATACAGGGAGACAGATAGCCTAAGTCCAACAGAAATGAAATAATAGTTAAATCCAAAAGTATTCCTTGGTTAGAATATAGGAAATGGGAATTCTGTTGCACAGCAGAGGTGAAATGCAGTATACTAGCCTGTAGCACAGGGCTAAAGGACCTAGAATCTTATTGAAATAGAGTCCAAGGACTTGGGATCAAAGATAGAAAATCATGTAAAACATTATGGGACAGAGTTATGGAAGAGATTAAATTAAATAATCAATACCAGGATGTACACTGTATATGAACACAGGTATTGCTTAAGGGTTTATTTTTCTCACAATAAGACTAATAGTTCATTGAAGCCAGAAACCAAGCCTCTAGCACTTAGTCTTTGCACAAAAGTAAACAAAAAATAAATCTTAGTTCAATTAATAAACATTTATATATTTTACATATAGCCAGAATGTAAAGTAAATTTTTCCTAAACCTATTCTATCTTCATCTTAATAACTATTGTAAATTGTTTAATGAGAATTCTCCAAAAAGTTTTCCACCATAAATTACATGGAAACTTTTAATGAAAAGGGTGCTTGAATATAGATATATTAGTTTCATGACAATATTTTTAACATTAAATGACTTCTTTAATACTCTATAACATTCTAAAATGACACAAATATGCTCCTCATCTATCTCACTAATGCCCCCAAACTTTTGGCAGTGCTGGAGAGTTTTATGACATAAATTTTACCAGCAACATAAGCTGGTAAAATTGTTTGCTCGCCTTAAAGACAGAAAATCCTAATTTATTCCACTTCTTCCCTTGCAGACAAGGGACAACCGTGGACATGGCCTCAGAAATCTACATGCCAGGCCCAGTATGCCTCATTGAGAATGCTAAAGGGAAACTGAGGGTTAATCCAGAAGGCTTGAAGACCCTGTCTGCCATTACCCAGCCTGTGGTGGTGGTGGCTATCGTGGGCCTCTACCGCACGGGCAAATCCTACCTGCTGAACAAGCTGGCTGGGAAGAACAAGGGTGAGTGGTAGTAATAGAGATATGCATATATATAAACTATATGACATTTAATAAATATTTATGAGGTAACAGCAAGCTTCCTGATCACTGGAGCAAACCAAAAAGTTCTGATGCAAATTGGATATCCTAATTTTCCTATTTTATCTGGTTAAATTCAATACTGGCCATTGTTATGGTCATCTTCTAACCTAGATTTCCCTTAACTCAGTTCCCAGGACCACCTGTTACTAATTCATCTTTCCCTCTTATCCCCTCTCTCCTTTGTAGGCTTCTCTGTTGGACCCACAGTGCAGTTTCACACCAAAGGACTCTGGATGCGGTGTGTGCCTCATCCCAAGCAGCCAAACCACACCCTAGTTCTGCTTAACAAAGAGGGCTTGGGATATGTAGAGGAGGTAAGGATGGAGGATTTCATTTTTGATTAAGGCATCTATCTCTGACTATTCTCTTCAGTAATTAGTGTTTCCTTAGATAAGAGCTTCCACTGAAACATAAGACTTTTAATTTCTGTTTACATGTCATGAGACCAAGTTATAGCAACCAGAGGTGAAAAAAAAATCCATAAGGCAGAATTGTAACAGAGGAGCATGATGACTGTTAGGAGCAGGTGCAGGCTGGCAGTGCTAACCACAGGAAAAGAGGAGGGGGGCAGGAATGAGGGGGCCAGCAAGCACTTAGAACCTAACCCAAAACGGCAGGAACTTGCGGTTAGGAACTTTTCCCAGCCAGGAGCATGTGAAGAAACCAGGAAGCTCATGTCTAAAGGTGACTTTTTCCTCCATTAACATACATTAGCATAGTAAAAATCACAGGCATCAGCACCCTGACAGTTTACAAATGTCATGGCAACCCCTGGAAGTTAGCCTATAAGGATATAAAATAGGGGAGTGCCCTTAGCTCTAAGAACTCTCCACCCTGTTCCCAGGAAAGTAATGAATATTCCACCCACCATTTAGCACATCATAAGGCATAGACATAAAAGTAGAAGTGTGGTAAGACCTCAGTGTATTCTCTACTTGCAGAGATAGACCCATTCCCCTCAGGAAATGTACTTTCGCTTTCTATTCTATACTGACAAGCCTGCAATAAAAGCTGCTTCTGTGGAAACACTAGTGTCTGTCATCTCTTCATCTCACAGGCCTGGCTTCTGATTCTTCCAAGACAGGAGCCAAAGAACTGGGGCAACACTCTCAAAAAATCAACACTGACTATGATCAGGAGACAGTATTCTATCACTAAAGTCTGTGAACTAAGCCAGGTACTATTACCCTGCCAAAAACATTAGTTAAGGATTTAGGTTCTGAAGTTCAGATAATATATTTTCAACTCATAGCTCTATCCCCTACCCATTCTAAAGTTTCAGCAAGTTATTTTATTATTTTAGCCTTAGATGATACGTAAAACTGATACAAGATCTTTACATGCCCAATAACATTGTATTGAGCATATAAAAAGATAAGTGATAAAAAGTGTCAGGTCCATTACAATTGTCCAGGAAATAGCTGTATTACTTAAGTATTCCAGATGAAACAGAGCAAAATCATCACCTGACAAGAATGAGGGTGAGGATCCAGCTGATTTCATGAGCTTTTTCTCAGACCTTGTGTGGACTCTGAGAGATGTGGCCCTGGAGCTGGAAGCAGATGGAAAACCCTCACAGTAGATGAGTACCTTGGAGAATTACCTGAAGCAAAACAAGATAACAGACTGATAACTGGAAAACAGAGAGGAAAACTACTAGGAATTAAAAATTTTTTTTTGTGAGTGGTTACATTCACAGTTTTCTATGTCTATACACCAGAAAATTCTTGTCAAGTATGTGACTAAATAAATTCAATATTTATTGCAATATTTCTCTGTTCGTGGGACAAGTTTTTCATGATTTCCCATTTCCCTGAACTGTTAATAATAGTATATAAATGAATTGCTTTCATCTCATTGTTTAGGTCTTATGAAGCTGCACATGACAAAAAATATGGAATAAAAGAAACATATACTTAAAAATACTTTTTAAAAATAACACTGTGTTAGATATATCTTTTATCTTTCGCCAGATACAAGTCAAAAAGCTTAAAAATGATGAGCTTGATTCTGATTTTGTCAATAGGTGACAGAATTCTGTTCTTACATCTTGTGCAATTCTAAAACTAAATTCAACTTCATCAAGTTCAATGGACCTGTGAGTCCTCTTCCAAGTCCTTCTACTCATTGTTAAGACTAAGGGACAGTAGAAAAACAGCCACCTGGTTTAAGCTTGAGAAATGCAGTGTCTACTCATATGTAGAGTATGTTGTTACATTCTAGATCATCTCAGAGATTATCTAATTTTTTCCTTAGTCAAATCTTTAGGATAGGAAAAGATAATGAAGGCCAAGGAAAACAAGCTCTATCCTTAACATGGTCCTAGTAAGTTGAACTTGCATTGTCCAGTTTGGTAGCAAATAGACACAAGTGTGGCTATTTAAATTTAAATGTAAATTAGTTAAAATTTAAAAAAATTAAAATAAGATCACATAATCATATTTCAAAGGATCAATAGCTTCATATGGCTAATAACCACACTAATGGAAGTCGCAGACATAGAATATTTCATTCTTCATAGAAAGTCTGTTGGACAACAGTGAACAAGATTGAACCAAATGGAAGAATCCTTAGGACTGCCATATCATTTGTTTTACATATATTTATCACTTGTTTAGCATGGGAGGAGGGATGGAGCAAGATGGCCAAACAAAACACTCTTAGCAATCATTCCCCTGACAGGAACACCAAATAGAACAAATATCCATGCAAGAAAACACCTTCATAAGAACTAAAAATTGGGTGAGTATGATCACACTACTTAGTTTTAACATTATATCAAGAAAGAAAGGCACTGAAGAGGGCAGGAAAGATAGTCTACATTGCCTACTCTAGCAATCCCCAGTCACCCAATGGTGCCTCACCAGCACTGATTGGAGAGAGAATGTATATGCTTAGGGGAGGGAGGGTAAAGTGATTGTGGAACTTTGCATTGGAACTCAGTATTGCCCTGTCACAGAGAAATACAACACAAGGCAGATTTTGGCTGGTGCCCAGGGAGGGAACATTTACAGCAGCCCCAGCCAGAAGGGAATCCTCCACTCTAGTGGTAGGAACCCGAGTTTTGGCTAGCTCCACCACTTAATGACAAAAGTGGCCTGGGGCCTGGAGTAAATTTGTAAGTCAGCCACACCATGAGGACAGTAGTCTTTGGGCAGTTCTTGCAGCTGTGCTGGCTCAGAGCCAGTGGACTTGGGGTATACATGACCCAATGAGACACAAGAGATGGCACCAAAGTGAGTGCCTATGTAACCCCTTCTCCAACTCCAGACAGTGAAGCTTGAGACAAACTCTCTAATCAAAAGACATAGAATGGATGAATGGATTAAAAAACAAGACCTAACTACTGTTGTTTACCAGAAACCTGCTTCACCTATAAAGACACACATAGACTGAAAATAAAGGAATGGAAAAAGATATTCCATGCAAATGAAATCAAAGAAGAGTTGGAGTAGCTATACTTCTATCAGATAAAATAGATTTCAAGACCAAAAGTGTAAAAAGAAACAAAGAAGGTCATTATATTATGATAAAGGTGTCAATTCAGGAAGAGGATATAACAGTTCTAAGTATATATGCACCCAACACAGAATACCCAGCTATATAAAGCAAATATTATCCGAGCTAAAAAGAGAGATATACTGCAACACAATAAAAGTTGGATATCTCAACACCCCACTTTCAGCATTAGATAGGTTATCCAGACAGAAAATCAACAAAGGAACATTAGATTTAATATCCACTATGAAACAAATGGACTTAATAGATATTTACAGAACATTTCATCCAACAGCTGCAGAATACATGTTCTTCTCAGCTCATGGATCATTCTCAAGGATATAGCATATATTAGGCTGCAAAACAAATCTTTAAAAACTCAAAAAAACTGGACATCATACCAAGTATTTTTTCTGACCACAATGGAGTAAAACTAAACATCAATAACAAGAGGAACATTGGAAACTATACAAACACATGGAAATTAAACAATATGCTCCTGAATAGCCAGTAGGTTAATGAAGAGATTAAGAAGGGAATTTTAAAATTTCTCAAAACAAATAAAAATGAAAGCACAACATACCAAAACCTATGGGATACAGTAAAAGCAGTAATAAGAGGAAAGTTTATAGCAATAAGTACCTACATCAAAAAAGTAGAAAAGCTTCAGGTAAACAAACAAATTATTCATCCTAGAAAAACAAGAGCAATCCAAACCCAAAACTAGAGGAAAAGAAATAATAAAGATCACAGCAGAAATAAATAAATTGAAGCCAAAGAAATGTATACAATAGATCAATGACACAAAAAGTTGGTATCTTGAAAAGGTAAAATTTACAAATCTTTAGCCACACTAAGAAACAAAGAGAAGACTCAAATACATAATATCATAGATGAAAAAGGAGACATTTGCAACTGATACTGCAGAAATTCAAAGAATCAGTAGAGACTACTATGCACAACAATATGCTAATAAATTAGAAATCCTAGAAGAAATAGATAAACTCCCAGACACATACAACTCACCAAGATTGAACCAGGAAGAAATCCAAAACCCAGATAAACTAATAGCAGGTAATAAGATAGAAGCAATAATAAAAAGTCTTTCACCAACGAAAAGCCCAAGACCTGATGGCTTCACTGCTGAACTCTAGCAAGTATCCAAAGAAGAATTAATACCAATTCTACTTAAACTATTCCAAAAAATCAAGGAGGAAAGAATACTCTCAAAGTCATTCTATGAGGCCTGTATCATCCTGATACCAAAACCCAACAAAGACACAACAAAAAAGAAAACTACAGGATAATATCTCTAATGAACATAGATGCAAAAATCCTTGGCAAAATACTAGCAAAACATATTCAACAACACATTAAAAAGATCATTCACCATGATCAAGGGCATTTATCTCAGGGATGCAAGAATGGTTCAACATATGCAAATCAATCAGTGTGATACATGATCTCAACAGAATGAAAGACAAAAACCATGTGACCATTTCAATTAATGCTGACAGAGCATTTGATAAAATTCAACATCCTTCATGAAAAAACACTGTAAAAACTGGGTACAGAAAGAACTTATCTCAACAAAATAAAAGCCATATATGACAGACCCACAGCTAATATCATACTGAATGGGGAAAAACTAAAAGCCTTTTCTCTACGACCTGGAACAAGACAAGGATGCCCACTTTCACCACTGTTATTCAACATAGTACTGGAAGTTCTAGCTAGAGCAATCATACAAAAGAAAGAAATAAAGAGCATCCAAATTGAAAAGGAAGAAGTCAAATTATCCTTGTTTGCAAATTATATGATCTTATATCTAGGTAAACTTAAAGATACCACAAAAAAACTATGAGAACTGATAAATTCCGTAAAGTTGCAGGATACAAAATCAACACACAAAAATCAGTAGCATTTCTATATGCCAACAGTAAGCAATCAATCTGAAAACACAACCAAGAAAGTAATCCCATTTACGATCACTAAAAATAAAATAAAATACCTAGGAATAAACTTAACCAAAGAAGTAAAAGATCTCTACAATGAAAATGATATAAAGCATTGATGAAATATATTGAAGAGGACACAAAAAATGGAAATATATTCCATGCTCATTGATTAGATGGATCAATATTGTTAAAATGTCCATATTATCCAAAGCAATCTACAGATTCAATGTGATCCCCATCACAACACCAATCACAGTCTTCACAGAAATTAACAAATATCTTAATATATATATGGAACCACAAAAAATCCATAGTAACCATATCCATCTTGAGCAAAAAGAATAAAACTGGAGGAATCACATTACCTGACTTCAAACTATACTATAGAATTCTAGTAACCCAACAGCATGGTACTGGCATAAAAACAGACACTTACAGCAATGCAACAGAGCAGAAAACCTAGAAATAAATCAAGACATCTATAGTCAACTTATTTTTTACCATATATATATATATATATATATATATAAAATTTTTTTTTTTTTTTTTTTGAGACAGAGTCTTGCTCTTTTGCCCGGGCTAGAGTGAGTGCCATGGCATCAGCCTAGCTCACAGCAACCTCAAACTCCTGGGCTTAAGCGATCCTACTGCCTCAGCCTTCCAAGTAGCTGGGACTACAGGCATGCGCCACCATGCCCGGCTAATTTTTTTCTATATACATATTTTAGTAGGCCAGATAATTTCTTTCTATTTTTTTTAGTAGAGACAGAGTCTCGCTCTTGCTCAGGCTGGTCTTGAACTCCTGACCTTGAGCGATCCACCCGCCTCGGCCTCCCAGAGTGCTAGTATTACAGGCGTGAGCCACCATGCCTGGCCTTTTACTATATTTTTGACTATTTTTAACATGCCAAGAACATACATTAGGAAAAAGACAGTCTCTTCAATAAATGGTACTGGGAAAACTGGACAGTCATGTACAGAAGAATGAAATTAGACTTTTATCTCTAGTGATATACAAAAATCAAATGGGTTAAAGACTTTAAGACTTGAAACTATGAAACTACTAAAAGAATCACTGGGGAAACATTTCGGGACATGGTCTAGACAATGATTTCTTGATGAATACTCTAAAAGCACAAGCAACCAAAGCAATATTAGACAAATGGGGTCACATCAAGCTAAAAATCTTCAACATGGCAATGGAAAAAATCAACAAAGGGAAGAGAAAAATCATAGAATGGGAGAAAATATTTGCAAACTACACATCTGACAAGAGGTTAACAACTAGAACATATAAAGAGCTCAAATAACTCAATAGGAAAAAATAAAATAATCCAATCAAAATGGGCAAAACATCTGAATAGACATTACTCAAAAGAAGACATAAGAATGGTCAGCAGGTATATGAAAAAATGCACAACATCATTAGTCATAAGAGAAATGCAGATCAAAATGACAATGAGATATCATCTCATCCCAATTAAAAAGGCTTTTATCAAAAAGACAGGCAATGACAAATGCTGGCAAGGATGTGAAGAAAGGAGAATCCTTGTACACTGTTGGTAGGAATGTACATTAGAGCAACCACCATGAAGAACATTGTGAAGGTTCCTCAAAAAACTAAAAATAGAACTACCACATGACCCAGTGATCTGCTGCTGGGTATATATCAAAAAGGAAAGAAATCAGTACCTCAAAAAGGCATCTGCACTCCATGTTTATTGCAGCACTATTCACAATAGCCAAGATTTGGAATCAACATAAATGTTCATCAATGGATGACTGGATAAAGAAAATGTGGTACATATACACAATAGAATATTATTAAAAATATTTTTATATTATATAAAAAAGAATGAAATCCTGTCATTTGCAACAACATTGATGGAACTGGTGAACTTTATGTTAAGTGAAATAAGCCAAGCACAGAAAGATAAATCTCACATATTCTTAGTCATATGTGGGAGCTAAATATTAAAAACAGTTGATCTCATAGAGACCGAGAGTAGAATGATAGTTCCCAGAGGCTGGGAAGGGTAGTGGGGATGGGGGGAAAAGTGGGGAAAGTTAATGGGTGCAAAAATACAGTTAGGTAGAATGAACAATATTTGTTAGCACAACAAAATGATTATAGTCAACAGTAAGTTATGGTATACTTTAAAATAACTAACAAATACCTCAGGAGATGGATACTCTAATTACTGATTTGATTATTACACATTTTATGCCTGCATCAAAACATCACACGTACCCTATAAATATAGAAAGCTATATACATATACCCATAACTAAAAACAAAAAGTATTTAAAAATAATAAAAAGTTTACTGTGAACCAGGGTTCAAAGGACAGATGATACACATGTAAATAAAAGATTTATTTTTTCCTATCCTAAATGTGCCAGGGCTAAAATGGTTACAAGCATTCAATAAATACAGCTGCCTAATGTGAAATAGAGATTCTCAACCCTTGATGTGCATACATATCACCTAAGCATCTTGCCAAAGGTAAGGTTCTGTTTCAGTAGGTCTGAGGCAGGGCCTGAGAATATGCATTAGTGTCAGGCTTCCAGGTAATGCTAGTAGCATTGATGAAGCAAATAACTATTAATAGACATTCTCAGACTTACACAACATAAAAATGTTTCCTTTCCCCAAATGCAGTGAATATCATCATTGGTTCAGTATTTGAGGTCTAGAGGACCTGGTGCTGACCTATATTAATGCCGTTAGCATCTGTTCTGCTTGAAGAATGTAGTCCTGGTCTTGGCCTGGATAGAGATTTTAGATGTAATGCAAAAGGTTATTATCTACTATGAACAGCCAGAAGGTGCAGCTTCTCACAGAAATCTTCTGGGAGCTGCCAGACCTACACAGAGCCAGTGAGAGAGAGGCCATCGAAGTCTGCAGCAGGAGTTCCTTCAAAGATGTAGATCATTAGGACACCGACTTGCAATTCACTATAAATAAATAAATGAATAAAATGTAGATCATTTATTTCAAAAGGATTAGTGGCATTAATTTCCTCAATTTTACATGGGATTGGATGTCGCTATGGTTTGAATGTGGCCCTCAACGTTTATGTGTTGGAAACTTAATTCCAGATGCAACAGTGTTGAGAGGTGGGAACGTTAAGAGGCCATTAGGCCATGAGGACAAGCCTTCATGTATGGATTAATTCTATTACAGTAAGATTGGGTTCCTGATAAAAAAATGAGTTCAGTCAGCTTACCACACTCCACCATGGGATGACGCAGTAAGAGAGCCCTGACTAGAGACAGACCTCTTGACCTTGGACTTACCAGCCTCCAGACTGTAAGAAATAAACCTCTGTTCTTAAAAATTACCCAGTCTCAGATATTCTGGTGTGGCAGAACAAAAAAGACTAGGACAGATGGCAAAGTACTATTAGGAAATGAAATCAGTATTTATTTTGAAAGAAGCAATTCGTACTACATTTTAAATTTGTGCCTACCTATTTATAATCATGACAAGTTTATTATAGGATTCAAGGTTTTGAAACTTGTTTTCATTCACAAATTAATAGTATTCCCTTTATTTTTATTTATTTATTTATTTTGAGACAGTCTCACTCTGTTGCCTGGACTAGAGTGCTGTGGTGGTCAGCCTAGCTCACAGCAACTTCAAACTCCTGGGCTCAAGCAATCTTCCTGCCTCAGCCTCCCCAGTAGCTGGGACTACAGACTGGCGCAATGAGGCCCAGCTATTTTTTTTTCTATTTTTAGTTGTCTGGCTAATTTCTTTCTATTTGTATTAGAGACAGGGTCTCACTGTTGCTGAGGCTGGTCTCAAAATCCTGACCTCAAGTGATCCTCCCACCTTGGCCTCCCAGACTGCTAGGATTCCAGGTATGAGCCACCATACCCAGCCTAGTATTCCCTTTAATTAAAGAAATATATGTGACAAATAGAGCTGGCATTTTGATTACATAGTATTATCAGACTGATTTGCTATCATACTAAACAAAAGCAAAGACATTTGTAGTTTTAGTTCTCTGCAGCAGGGGTATGTTGTGTCACATCTATTCCATTCATAGCAATCCTTAGTTTGAGTAATTTGAAAAGCAGAAAGTTACATATACAAGTGTGGCATAAAGGTAGGAATCTATGCTGTGAACATCACCTTCAAGGAGAAAACAACTTTAGAGAATAATTTCAGTCAAGAGAAAGGATATGATTTTGTTGAGTTGTCTATAAGTTTTGGGGAAATAAGTTTTTGAGAAGCATTTCCAGAAATTCTGATGCAAAACTAGAAAATATTTTTCCTGTTATTCTTTTTGCTTCCTGTTATTACATTCAAGGCTCAGGTGGAAAAAATGTGGAATGACTTTATTAAATAGAAGAAGAGAGCATCATCACATCCTTGCTCGGCTTTAATTCAGTATATTTATAGTTCTCTAGAAGAAAGAGTGAAGCAGGAGATATATTTTAAGTCAGCGGAGTAGCCTCTCTTCAGTCACAATACACAAAAGCTGAAAATAAAGTACCTTCAGGAACCAAGGAAGGGGATACTGGTAATCAGGATTTATCCATCAATTATGGGAAGCTAATTTGAAACACCAGGGTAACCAAATGCAGTTGTATAATAAGTGCCCATGGCAATAATTTTACATTTAATAAACATGTATAGGAAGCCTCTTATAACAGATATGTCCTATCTGCTCATCAAAGAGTACACTCAACTAATATTAGAGTTATAAATTAATCATCAAAGTAACCTGTTTCTAATATTATAGCTAGACAGATGATGTTACAAAGGTCAGAACCTTATAATGGACATTTAAGCAAAAAATGTAATTTATCAGTTTAAGCTTCACATAGTTTCAAGGAAAACTGAGTTTAAGAATTCAAACAACGTGTTCCTCTCTATCCCTATCAATTGTTACCCTGATCTCCACTTCCCTCCCTTTCTTCCTTTATCTCCATTCCTCTGATCTCCCTTCTCCAAGATGGAAGGCTTCGTTCTCCAGCATGCTCAGCCCATATGGGACCACAGCACAAGCAGCTCCAGACATAGTGGCCTCAATCTAAAATACGGACAGTTTCTTTTCCCCAGCATCTGCACTAGTGTTCTAAAAAGTACTCTGCTTAGTAGGGCACCATGATTGGCCAGCCTGGACCATGTGCTCATTTCTTGCACAGAAAGCTTTGACCACCAAAACCACTGAACCCAAGAGGAACGATTCCTAAAGCAACAATGAGGGGAAGACAAACAGGAACAAGTGCCTACAGCTATTTCCTGTTGCTACCTCTGTGTTCTCTAGAATCTAAGGCTGAAGAGAATCTGCAGACATACATGAGGCCCAAGGAGTCTGTGACTGATACAATTCTACAGAAAGTTCAGACTCTTGCAAGAAAGGAAAAGGAGATTGATTGTAGGTGAGGAGTAACACAAGAGACTAGATATTCACAAAAGGTCTTAAAAGTTTATAGAGTTATCCTGACAAAACTATGATCATAAGGCAGAGCAAAACTGCCTTATGAAGAAGATCCTAGTAGCTTCTAAAGTCACTTCTGTGTGTGACACTTAGAGTCACTAGTATTAGGATTTCTTCAAAGGAAAAATAGCCCCAGGAAATCTCCTTTCTCTAGTAGCAACAGAATAAATAAGTATGAAAGAAAGAAGGTAAGATGGTAATCTTACGTAAGTATTTCTTCTTCCTCTTCTTCCTAAGTGGTACATTAAAAAGTTGAATCTACACAGGCTGTAGCAAAAATATTGGAGGAAATACAAAAGAAGTATGAGTAGATGATGGAACAGGAAGAAAAAAAGTCATAAAAACCATGAGAAAATATGGTGAGGGATAAGGTTCAGTCAATGGCAGAGCAAGAAAGATGTCTTGCTTCTTAAACTTCATTTATTAGATTAGGTAATTTCAGTTTTGTTTTCTGCTGCCCTGAATCAAAAATACAAGATAATGGTTAGAGCATGATATCATAATAAGGGCTTTTCTAACCCATACATTCTAGCAGGATTTTCATTCTCTTACTGCTTTACCCCTGGCCATTGCTGCTAACTAAAGGATAAACGTTTTAAAATCATTCTTTGGTATATCACTAATAAACAGTAGCTATTCACTGCCAGCACTGCACAGGTATTCTATGATTGAATCCCATCTAATGGAAAAGGAACTATTATAGTCTCATTTTTAAAATGAAGAAATTATAATTTTTTTGAGTGATAAGTAACTTTTCTAGGTCATACTTTGTGGAAATATGCCTGGCCTGTCTTTTCTACTGAGTGGAGTCAATAGTGATTTGTTTTCGCCATACCTTGTATGACATTAGCTCTGGAAGCATCCTGGTGAGTATTCAGACTCTCTACCTTGGTCTGTTTTCTGTTGCTACACCTCAGTATGACAGACTGGGCAATTTACAAAGAATAGAGGTTCATGTAGGTCATGGTTCTGGAGGTTGGGAGGTTCAAAGTCGAGGGGCTGCATCTGATGTGGGTCTTCTTGCTGTCTCATAACATGATAGAAGACATCACATGGTGAGAGAGCCTGCCAGCTCAGGTCTCTCTGCCTTTCTTTATAAAGACACTAGTTCCATCATGGGAACCCCATCCTTACAACCTCTTCTAACCCCAAGTCTCTCACAAAAGCCCTGCCTCTTATAGTTTCACAATGGCAATTAAATTTCAACATGAGACTTGGAGGGACAAACATTCAAACTGTAGCCCTAACCATCTCTACTCACTTAAACACATTTTTAAAATATCCAGGCTGCCATTATCTTCCTGTTCTCGAGGCCTTACTCCAAGCCTGTGTTACATATGCATGTTGGCCCAGAAATGCCCTTTGGGCCATTGATTTCCTCAACTATTTTTTCTCACTGCTTCAACCAAAATTTTGAAGCCTTGCATGTAATCCCTGATCAAACATCTTTGCTGATTCTGAGATTCATGTAGTAACCTTCCATCTGAAATTCCATCATCCTTCTGGGAGATATATATATATATATATATATATATATATATATAGTCATGTGTTACTTAATTATGAGGATATATTTTGATAAATGCATTGTTAGGTGATTTTATTGTGGTAGTGAACACCAGAGAGTGTATTTACATGAATCTATATCACACACACACACACCCCTATATATTTCTATTTATATGATTTTTTGATACAGAAAAACCAAATGTCCCAGTACCATTACTGAGTATAAATCATTCCCCCTACTTTATCTGCAATGCCAATATCAAGTGTCATATATCAGGTTTCTATATATTCTTCATTATAGTCTTACGGGACCACCATCGTATATGCAGTCTGTCCTTGACTGAAACGTCATCATGCAGCACATGACTGTATATGAAAACCTACATCATATGAGTGAGAAAAAAAGTGAAAACTTATGCAAAATAATCATGTTCATTGGGGGTTCAAGAATTCTAGGATGGAAATGTAGCACAACAGAATGTCAGGGAGTATTAAAAAAGGCCTATAAAATTAAATAGCAGGGATAGAAGCCTCAAGAAAGAGTGACATAATGGAACATAAGGCAGGAAAGAATTTCAAGTAAGAGTTTAAAAAAAAACTCTTGAGGAATTATTGGAAGTACTAAAAGGGGAAATAATTTGACAACTATAGAACTAATTTAGTGATCTTATTTTACTCCATGCTATTTTCAGTATCCTCTTTCCGTATTAGGAACAGGGAGAACTGCTCAAGGAGGAACTCAGAGAAGATAGCAAAACACTTCAGGAAAAGATCTAGATTACAGAGATGAGAAGCAGAAAAACAATTATTATCATCTATATAATATTGTTATGACCTAAAAATTCAAATAACAGAGATTTCCTCCCCTACACCATTAAACCAAGTCACAAGTATAACAATTAATTTTAGAACATCAGACAAGTACCACTAGACCAAATAGAAATCACGATGCTTGAACTTTCGTTTAACCAGAGAGTATGGAAACATCACATTTAATTATGAAGGTAATCTGTTACCAAGTAGAGGTATTCATTTCATTCTGACTTACACTACTGATATATAATATGATATTTAACCAAATACCATATTTTAAGTCATGAATATTTCTTCTGGAAAAATTGTAAATTTTGTGAAGGTGATTTATATATATCAGGAGAGCTATATTCAGAGTAGACTTTATCTTCTTCACCCACATCATACTTCTGAACATCTTTAACTCCATATTCTGACACAAAAGTTTACCTGTGTCCTGGGATGGTATCAACATTTTTGAAATTTTGAGATCATAAGGTAAGTCAGACTAGGAGTGAGCGAGTTTGGGGGCAGTTAGGCATCACTCCTGCCAGTGGTCAATAGATCATGTTCCGGCTGCATTTAGAGGAAGATCTCATAAGCAACTAATGTAGGACAATTAATCTAGTTTCAGTGTATAGACAGTATATGGTTCACAATTAGGTAGAAGTCATATGGTCTGTTGGAAAAGGTGTCACTCCTGGACACTGACCGTAGGAAGAGCTGATATTTATGGAGAGAGTGGGTATATAAGTGGAGGCCAAAATCTCTCCATTTGCTGAAACCCTTTGTATCCATCAAGCAATAAACAAAAATATAAACCATACAGAATGTCAAATGACCATAACTTCTATGTAGAAAAGTGGAGGAGGGATAGGGAGAGTAAGAGCTAGCAATTTAGAGTATAACAATTTTACACAGGGGATCAATAATAGGATCAATGAAGTGTATTTGTCCAATCTCATGAAAACTCTGATGATGAGCACTTTTTTGTATGTTTGCTGGCCATTAGTCTTCTTTTGAAAAGTTTCTGTTCATGTCCTTTGCCCATTTATTGATGGGTTGTTTGATTTTTTTCTTGTTGATTTTCTTACGTTCTATATAGATTCTTGTTATTAGCCCTTTATTGGATGTGTAGAGAGCAAATATTTTCTCCCATTCTGTAGGTTGTCTATTTGCTCTAATAATAGTTTCCTTGCCTGTGCAGAAGCTTTTTAATTTGATCAGGGTCCCATGTGTTTATTTTTGTTGCTGCTGTGATTGTTTTGGGGGTCTTCTTCATAATTTTTTTGCCTAGGCTGATGTCTGAAAGAGTCTTCCTGACATTTTCTTCCAGAATTCTTAAGGTTTCATGACTTAGGTTTAAGTCTGTTATCCATCTATAAATGTTTATTTTCTCCTTTAGCTTCTTTAAAAGTTATAAAATTATATAAATTAATAATTATAACTTTATTATTAAGTTTAAATGCATACAGATTTCATATATATAATAATATGGCAAAAAGGGGAAAAGCCAATAGTTGTAGAGTTATAAGAATAAAAAACTGTGTACCTCATTAGAATTAAATTAGTATAAATTTGAGTTATAGTCTAAGTTATATATATGTTAAGCACTAGAGTAACTACCAAGATAGTGATAAATTTCAAACACACACATACACACACACAATCCCACAGATGACACAAATTACTAAAATCAAGAATGAGTTAAGGGACATTACTAATGACCTTACAGAAATAAAAAAGTTTATGAGGTAATGCTATGAATACCTATAGGCAAACAAGTCAATTATAAGCTCAACATCTCTAATCATTAGGGAAATGCAAATCAAAACTACAATGAGATATCACCTACCTCCAGTGAGAATGGCCCTTATCAAAAAGTCCCAAAACAACAAATGTCAGTGTGGATGTGGAGAGATAGGAACACTCATACACTGCTGATGGGACTGCAAATTAGCACAACCCCTGTGGAAAGTAATTTGGAGGTACCTCAAAGAGCTAAAAATAGAAATACCATTTGATCCAGCAATCCCACTACTAGGCATCTATCCAAAGGAAAAAAAGGCATTCTATAATAAAGACAGCTGCACTCAAATGTTTATAGCAGCACAATTTACAATTGCAAAGATGTGAAAACAACCCAAGTGCCCATCAATACATGAACAGATTAATAAAATGTGGTATATGTATACCACAAGGAATACTACCATGGAATACTACTCAACTACAAAAAACAATGGTGATCTAGCATCTCTTATATTATCCTGGATAGAGATTAAGCCCATCCTTTGAACTGAGGTATCACAAGGATAGAAAAACATGCACCACATGTACTCACCATGAAATTGGCACTAACTGACCAACACTAAGGTGTTCACATGGTCGTAATATTCATTTGGTAACAGTGGGGGTGGGTGGGGGAGTAAAGAAGAACACACTGTATGGGGCAGGGACACGCTTGTAGCCCTGCCTTGGGTGGGGCAAACGCATTACATGTAACCAAAGTGTTTGTACCTCCATAATGTCCTGAATAAATAAATAAAACAAAAGAAATGCTGAAGAAGGTCCTGATGGCTAACACAAAAGGACACTAAACAGTAGCTTGAAGCCACACAAACTGGTAAACACAATTACACAGATAAATATGAAAGCCAATATTATTGAATTTTTAATTTGCAACTCATCTTTTTTCCCATATTATTTAAAAGATCAACACATAAAACAATAATTATAATCAATGATAATAGACACACAATATACGAAGATGTAATCTGTGACAATAACAATAAAAGGAAGTAGGGATAGGAGCAGATTTTTGTAGACTTTGAAGCTAAATTGTATTCATTGAAGCCAGGTTGATATAAGTTTAAAGATGTAAATGTAATGCCTGAGGAAATCACTAAGAAAATGACTTTAAAATGCAGAGAAAAGGAAATGAGAAGGGTATCAAAAAAGGATGCTAAAAAATAATTAAACACAAAAGAAGGCAGTAATGGAGAAATTGAGAAATGTAAAGATATATGACAGAAAACAAATAGCAAAATGGAGGAAGTAAATCCTTCCTTATTAGTAATTTTCTTAAAAGTAAATGGATTGAACTCTAAAATTAAAAGAAGAAATTGGCACAATGCAAACATAAAAACCATGAACCATCAATATGCTGTGTACAGGTGACAGATCTTAGATCCAAAAGCATGTAGGTTCAAAGCAAAAGGATAAAAAGAGATTTTCCATGTAAATAGTAACCAAAAGAGAGCTGGTGTGGCTATACTGGTGCCAAACAAAATAGATTTTTGTACCAAAATGTTATGAGACATATATGTTGATAAAAGGGTCAATTCATTAAGAATACATAACAAGTAGAAATATATATGCACCTAACTGCAATGCTCCAAAATACGTGAAGCAAAAATTTTTAAAAATGAAGAAAATAATTGAAAGATATACAATGAGATTTGTAGACTTCACTACCACACCTTCAATAATGAATAGAACTAGACAATAGATCAATAGACAAACAGTAGACTCAAACAATCACTATAAACCAATTAGACCTAAGAAACATACAAAACATGCCACCCAACCGCAGCAGATTTGACATTCTCCTCAAGTGCACATGGATCATTCTTTAGGAGAGATCTCATGTTATAGCACACCACTACGCAACAAATCTAAAGATATTAAAATCATACAAAATATTTTCTAGGATCACAAAGAAATGAAACTAGAAATTAAAAACAGGAGGAAAACTGGAGAATTAATAAATATGTGGAAATTAAATCACAGACATTTAAAAACCAACTGATCAAAGAAAAATTACAAGGGAAATTGGAAAAATTTTGAAACAAAAATGAAAACATCTCAAAATTTATGAGATCCAGTGAAGGCAGTGTTTAGAGCAAAATTTATAGCCATAATGACATACATTAAAAAAGAAAAAAACCTCAATAACCTAAATTTACACTGCAAATGACAAGAAAAAGAAGAGAATACTAAAGTCAAAGCTAGCAGAAAAAAAAATTAAGTTTAGAACTGAGATAAATGAAATAAAAAACAGAAAAATACAAGAGAAAATTAACAAAAATGAAAGTTGGTTCTTTCAAAAGAATAACAAACTTTACAAAACTCTAGCTATGTTGACTAAGAAAAAAGAAAGAAGACTCAAATTACTAAAATAACAAATAAAATTGCAGATATTATTATTGATCCTGGGCAATTAGACCAGAAAAGGAAATAAAAGGAATCTAAATTGGTAAAGAGGAAGGAAAACTATTTTTACTTACATGTGACATGATCTTATATAAAGAAAATGCTAAACTATCCAGAAAAAAAAATACTGTTAAAGCTAGTTAATAAATTCAGCAAAGTTTCAGGATACAAGAGAAGCACCCCAAAATTATTATATTTTTATATACTAAAAATGAACAATCCACAAGGAAATTAATGAAACAATTCCATTCATTATTGCATAAAAAACAGGAATAAATTCAATAAAGGAGTTGAAACACTTGTACTCTAAAAACTATAAAACATTGCTGAAAGAAATTAAAATATCTAACTAAATAGAAAGACACCTCACATTCATGGATCAAAGGACTTAATTTTGTTAAGATGGCATTACTCCCCAAAATGGTCTACAGATTCAATGTGATTCTTATCAAAATCCCTTCCTTTGCAGAAATATTAATAGAAAAGCCAATCCTAAAATTTGCATAGAATTTTAAGGGATCCTAAATAGCCAAACAATTGTGAAAAAGAAGAACGAAGTTGGAGTACTCACACTTCCTAACCTCAAAATATAGTACAAAGCAGCAGTAATCAAAACAATGTGGTACTAACATAAAAACTGAACAAAGGGATATAGTTAAGAGTCTAGCTATAAATTTATACAGCTATGGTCAATTGATTTTCAAAAGGGTGCCAAGAAAATTCAATAAGTTAAATAAAAAAAGAAACAGCCTCTTTAATAATGGTGCTAGGACACTTAGATACCAAAACCAACATGTAGAAGAATGAATTTGCACCCTAACCTCCTACCTTAAGCAAAAATTATCTCAAAATAAATCAAAGAGCTAAATTTAATAGCCAAAACTATGAAAACAGTAGGAAAAAATAGAGATAAATTTCATTATTGTGGATTTATCCATGATTTCTTATTAGCTTGGTGCATAACTAATTGGGGTTTTAGCATTATTGAAATTTGCCTTTTGATTTTGGAATACATTCTTAAATAAATGTGGTTATGTTATACATCATTATAATGTACATTTCTTGCTTTATGTTTTCTGCTAATGACATTACTTGTTTATTTTATATTTATTTTAGACTGTGGAAATGATGTTAGACTAAAAGCAAGTTCGAGTAATTTTCATACTGAAGTTCATAATTGGTTGTAAAGCAAGCAGAGACAACTTGCAACATCAACAAAGCATTCAGCCCAGGAACTGCTAAGGAACGTACAGTGCAGTGGTGGTTCAAGAAGTTTTGCAAAGGAGATGAGAGCCTTGAAGATGAGGAGCGCAGTGGCCGGCCATTGGAAGTTGACAATGACCAATTGAGAGCCATCATTGAAGCTAATCCTCTTATGACTACACAAGAAGTTGCAGAAGAACTCAACATTGACCATTCTATGGTCATTTGGCATTTTAAGCAAATTGGAAAGGGGAAAAACTCAGTAAGTGGGTGCCTTATGAGCCTACCGCAAACAAACAAAAAAATAGTCATTTTGAAGTGTCCTCTTCTCTTGTTGTAGGCAAAACGAACCATTTCTCAATTGGATTGTGACATGCAACAAAAAGTAGATTTTATACAACAACCAGCAATGAGCAGCTCAGTGGTTGGACCAACAAGCAGCTCCAAACCACTTCCCAAAGCCAAACTTGCACCAAAAAAAGGTCATTGTCACTATTTAGTGATCTGCTGCCAGTCTGATCCACTACAGCTTTCTGAATCTTGGCCAAACCATTACATCTGAGAAGTATGCTCAGCAAATTGATGAGATATTCCAAAAACTACAATGTCTGCAGCCAGCATTGGTCAAAAGAAAGGGCCCAATTCTCCACAATGACACCTTGCACAACCAAAGCTTCAAAAGTTGAACAAATTGGGCTACAAAGTTTTGACTCATCCGCCATATTCACCTGATCTCTAGCCAACCAACTACCATTTATTCAAGCATCTTGACAACTTTTTGCAGGAAACTGCCTCCACCACTAGCAGGATGCAGAAAATGCTTTCCAAGAGTTCCTTGAATCCCAAAGCATGGATTTTTACACTACAGGAACAAACAAACTTATTTCTCATTAGCAAAAATGTGTTGATTGTAAGGGTTCCTATTTTGATTAATAAAGATGTGTTTGAGCCTAGTTATAATGATTTGAAATTCACGGTCCAAAACTGTAATTACTTTTGCACCAGTGTAAATAGAACACCAAAAGTGCACACAGTAAAAAAAGAAAAAATAGATAAATCGTTCTGTTTAAAACTTTGTGCATTCGAAAGAAAACAGAATAATGGCCAGCAAGCATATAAAAAAATACTCAACATCTCTAATCATTAGAGAAATGCAAGTCAAAACCACAATGTGATATCACCTAACCCCAGGGAGATTGGCCTCTATCAAAAAATCCCCAAACAACAAATGCTGGTGAGGATGTGGAGAGATGGGAATGCTATTACACTGCTGGTGGGACTGCAAATTAGTACAACCTCTGTGGAAAAGAATTTGGAGATACCTCAAAGAGCTAAAAATAGAAATACTGTTCCATCCAGCAATAGCACTATTAAGCATCTACCCAAAAGAGCAAAAGACATTCTATAATAAAGACATCTATACCCGAATGTTTATGGCAGCACAATTCACTATTGCAAGGATGTGGAAACTACACAAGTGCCTGTCAATTCATGAGTGGATTATTAAAATTTGGTATATGTATACAATGAAATATTACTCAATTATAAGAAATGACAGTGATCTAGCACCTCTTATTTTTTCCTGGATTGAGCTTGAGCCCATTATCCACAGTGAGGTATCACAAGATCAGAGGAATAGCCTTCACATGTACTTGCTATCAAGTTGGCACTAACTGATCAACACTATGGTGCTCACATAGTAGTAATATTCTCCAGGGATTAGGGGATTGGGGGGTATAAACTCACAACTAATGGACACGGTGAGCATTGTAGAGGGGAAGGGCATGCCTCTAAACCTCGCTTGGGTGAGGCAAAGACAAAATGTAACCAAAATGTTTGTACCCTCATAATATCCTGAAATAAAATATAAAATAAAATAAAACTTTGTGCATCAAAGAACATTAACAGAGGTGTGAAAAGACAACCAAAAAAGTGGGGGAAATAGTTGAAATTCAACTATTTGATAAAAGTCTCATATCAGAATATAAAAAGAACCCTTACTGATCAACAACAAAAAAACCTAATTTAAAAATGGACAAAAAGCCTAAATAGATATTTCCCTAAAGAAGATATACAAATGGTAAATAATCACATGAAAAGACAGTCAACTTCATTAGTCATTGGGGAAATGCAAATCAAAAGTACAATGAGATGTTACTTCACACTCGCTAGGATAGCTACAATAAAAAAAAATAGATAAAGAAAGAAAGGAAATAACAAGTCCTAATAAGGATAGAGAGAAACTGGAACACTTGTACATTATGAGTTGAAATGTAAAATGATGCAGCCAACTGTACAAAAGAGTTTGGCACTTCTTCAATGATTTAAACATGGCATTACCATATGACCCAATATTCCACTTATAGGTACATAAGGAAAAGAATTAAAGGCAGCCACTCAAAAACAACTTGTTTCTGAATGTTCATATCAGCACTATTCACAATAGCCAAAAGGAGAAAACGACCTACATTCCATTAACAGATTAATAAACAAAATGTGACATATACACACAATGGGAAATTATTCAGCCATAGAAAGTAATGAAGTACTGATACATGCCACAGTATTGAAGAACCTTAAAAACATTGTGCTAAGCAAACGTGTTCTATTACACAGCACAGTGACTATAGTTAATAACAATGCATTATGCATTCCAAAATTACTAAAAGAGAGAATTTTAAAGAAATGATAAATATTTAAGGTGATTGATAGGCTAGTAGCATGATTTGATCATTCCACAACATATGTTAGTCTCATGCTCTTACTCAAGGGTTTACTTGTGCCTTGGAAAGGGCTTGGACTGTTGTGAACATAGGGTGAATCCAATGGGCCCTGCACAGAGCCATTAGGCACCATGCATCACTGCTGCATGGTGCACTGAGCATCACTACTGCATGGTGATCAATGACTATGGGCTGGAAGTGAGCAGAGGGAAGTCCCCATAAACCAGCAATGTCAGGGGCAACTAACCTAGCTTCCATGTGCAGCTAGTGTACAGTTCTCCATTGAGTGGAGGCTGCATTTTCTATGGGTGTTGATGGGAATCTTACTCATTAGCAGAAGTGCTTACTTCTATGCAGAATGGGTACATAATGGAGGCTCAGCCTTCTCTGCCCATAATAGCTCTTTGGGTATTTACTTCCCTCCTTCTAGGCCTGGTCCACCTAGGATCATGGAACTAGAGAAAGAGTGGCAAAGATGGGTCTTAGTTCCTGAAGCTATTTCTGAGTGTGGCATATGCAACCAGCAGTTTTGTGGTTACCCTCAAGCAAAAAAAAAAAAACAAAAATGACCTGAGGGAATTTCTTTTATGAAGCAGTAACAATAACAAGTAAAAAAATGAGTGGTACTTAATGATAATAAATTTTTCTTCTTCCTTTTCATCTTTAGTTGAACACCTAAAACTTGAATCTACGAAAAATGCCTCAGAACATGCAAAAAACAGTAAATAGATGATGGAAGATAAAAGAAAGAGTTATCAAGAACATGTGAAAACCACCTGAGAAGAGAGCGTGGGATAGGGCCCAGTTGTTGAAAAAATAACTATCGCTCTTAAATTTCAGGTATCCATTGTTCCATCTCAATTTTCTCTTCTGCTAGCCCCAGGTCAAAAACACAGTGTAAGTGTTAGAGCATTATGTCTGGAATAGTGGCTTTTAGCCTACACGCTCTACTGCACTTTTCATTCCCTTCCACTGATAGGATGACACCCACCTACATTAGGATGGCAATCAGCTCACTGATTGTGAAAGTTAATCATATCTAAAACATACCTGCACAGCAACATTTAACTAGTATTTGACCAAACAAGTGAACACTATAGTCAAGCCAAGTTGATACATAAAATTAGCCATCATGCCAGGGCAGCAATATTTCAGGAACAGTAAGAAAAACACTTCTGAAAATAAAAAAGAAGGTTCACGAAAAGTGAAGAAGACTCAGAGATGAATGATCTGATGGAAGTTAAAGGAGGAATGAATTTCATGAAACAGTGCATCAAAAGTTCTTGAGGAGTTAATGTAAATACTACAAGAAGAATAATTTAGCCATATGGGTCAAGTTATGGTACATATGCGATAGGGAAGATGAAGAGGGAGAGAGCCCAGTTGTAGACACAGTGAAGGAGGACCCTACATTGTAACTTTGGGTATTCAACTGCATATCTTTATTTTCCATTCTACTACTCATCAAAAACAGTATGGGGTTAGAGCATGATGCCCACAGAAAGGTCTTTCCATCCCACACATCCTACTACAATTTTCATTCCATTCCTTTTCTATCACTGCCAACCTGTGCTTGCTAAAATCTTTTATAAGCAGACCATGCTCCATGGAGCCTGCATTATTAATATCATTCAATATACAGTAGCTATGAATTTCCAAGCCCTACACAAAGTGCTTTATGCATTGCAGATTTGAAGCCTCATCTATGGCACAGGAGATACCTATAATACTTTTTCAAATGAGGAATTTGTGATTGCATGAAAAATAAGGAACTGTCATTGATCATACCTTGAAAAAAATACAACCTGTCTTTCCTACAAATGGGGTTCACAGTGATTTTGTTTTTTGCAATACCTGGTATGGCTATCTCTGAAAGCACTCTAGTGAGCAGGAAAGTGTCCAGCATGCCAGTGCTTTCCTATGCTCCAAGCCCTACTCCAAGTCTATGTTGAGTCTGAAGTATAGCTGAGAAATGCCCTATGGCCCATGCAGGTCCTGACCTCAATATTTTTCTCTTACTGCTCCTATTAACATTTTGGAGGCTCCCATGGAATTCTCTACTTTGATACCTCTCCTGATTCTGAGAATCTTGAAATGACTTTCCTGTTGGATTTCAACCATGCTTCTTAGGTCCATGTATGGAAATCCAAAATGTATAAGTGAGATTTGCAGCAAAAAAAATTATTTCCTATTAATACAACCATTTACACAAAATGTTTGTGTGTGATATGAGTTTTAAAAAAATCCCAGGATGGAATTAAAAGGTAATAATATTTCAGGGAAAATAAAAGAAAAAAAAACTCTTCAGAAGCTAGGAAAAAAGGTCCATGAACATTAGCACTAGGCACAGGACCCTCAGGGAGAGTGATATCATCAAAGTTAAAAAGAAGAAAATTTCAGAAAAAGAATGTCAAAAGCTCCTAAGGAATTAATGTAAATACTAAAAGGAGACTATTTTAGCCATATGGAACAAATTTTATACCATGTAGGTTTTAGGTTTGTCTTTCCTGCTTTAGGTATGGAAAGACTTTCCCAAGGAGAGATTCAGAAAAGAGAGCACAAATCTTCTGAAAGGAATCATGTGTATTCAGAGAAGCTCAGGATCAAAGCTACCAAGTAGCATGCACTAAACATCCAAAGAACATAGCTCTCACATCCAGCTTCCTCTGCCCACCACACAAGTTGAGTGAGCAACTTCAAAACATCAGGAAAATTGCCACTAAAATTGAAAAAATTTACCTGCACTTTGTTGGGCCATAAAGTTTGCTATCAATTTCTTGTTGTTTGTTATAATAATGGTTAATATGATCTGGATACCATATTTGAAATCATGCATATTTACTCTGCAGAAATTGAGTAATCAAGATGCATTTCATAACATAGAGATATTAGAGTTCTATTCAGGGTATACTTGTTCTTCCCTGTGCTCACCATGCTTCCAAATATCCTCAGCCCCACACTCTTTCTCAAGTTTTTACTTTTATCCTGGGATGGGGTTGGAGTGTTCTGATCCATTAAAAAACCTAAAATTTGACTCTAATTTTCTCTCTACTTTTCTGCTATGACATCATTTCCTGGAAGTCATTGAGGAAAGAATGCCAAGCTAAGAAGGATAAGACAATAGAAGATACAAAAGAAAGAACAATTCATTAATCTAATATTAATCAAGCCAACTGTTTCAGGATGTATATCACTCAAGATCCTTTAGTACAAACAAAAGACTCTGATTTTTAGTCAAAAAAATTAATTATTCAGATTATTAGGAAGCATGTAGAATACCCAGGATGGGAAGAAAGCCAGACTGCATGGCCGTTTGGCAAGGAACAATGCCACCGTGGAATGAAGTAACAAGGCAAAACCCCACAGCTCCTGCTGCCTGGCACCATGTTTTCCATGTTGACTGCCTGAAGCTCTAACTACGTCAGTGCTGAGGAAATGGACACTTCCACCTTCACATTTGCAGAAAACCAACTCCCCACGTAAAGCAGTGTCCCTGAGTTGCTCACATCTGCATCTAAATCTCACAAAGGTCAATCCATTTGGCAGAATATGAATCTCATGCTTCACCATAGCAAAGACAGAGAATTAGAATTATCTATCTTCTAATATAAAAGGTAGAGACACATAAAGCCTTTTCATCCTCATTAATGTCATCCAAACCAACGAGGTAGAGCACTGTACTTGTTCATATTATGGTGGGAGTAAAATAGGATTTTTTTTACTAAATTCATATTACTAAATATGAACACACAATGAATATGAAGATGCAACAATCTTTTCAATTTTTATCTTTGCTATGGAAGCTCAATATCCCTTTTAATTTTTTTTCTCTACTGGTTTATAAGTTACACACATTACTAACATTCTTTAGGCTACTTTTAACTTAACATTCATATTTAACAAAGCTTCAAAGAACTACATGTGTACCTCATTTTATTGCACTTCACTATTTTGTGCCTTGTAGATGTTGCATTTTTTACCAATTGAACCTTTGTGGCAATCCTACAAGGAGCAAGT
Source organism: Lemur catta (assembly GCF_020740605.2). Lineage (NCBI taxonomy): Eukaryota > Metazoa > Chordata > Mammalia > Primates > Lemuridae > Lemur > Lemur catta. The sequence continues at coordinate 56,258,566 of NC_059130.1, forward strand.
CTATCGGCTCCATTTTTCCAACAGCATGTGCTCACTTTATATCTCTGTGTTACATCTTCGTAATTCCCACAATATTTCTAACTTTTTCATAATTTTTGTATCTGTTATGGTGATCTCTGATAAGTGGTCTTTGATGTTACTATTATTATTTTGGGGCACCACTAACTGTACCCATAAAGGATGGCAAACAAACAATAATGTTGGGTATGTTCTCACTGCTCCATGAACTGATCAGTCCTCCATTTCTTTCCCTCTCCTGTGGCCTTGCTATTACCTGAGACACAATAATATTCTAATTAGGCCAATTTATAACCCTGAAATGGCCTCTAAGTGCTCAAGTGAAAAGGAAGAGTCACATCAAAATGTAGAAAATGAGTAAGCTTAGTAAAAAAGGCATGTCAAAAGCCAAGACAGGCCAAAAGCTAGGACTCTCGTGGCAAATAATTAGCCAAGTTGTGAATGGAAAAAGAAAGTTATTGAAAGAAATTAAAAGTGCTGCTCCAGTGAACACATAAATAATAAGAAAGCAAAACAACCTTATTGCTGATGTGGAGAAAGTTGTAGTGGTCTAGATAGAAGACCAAACAAGCCACAACATTCCCTTAAGCCAAACATTAATCCAGAGAAAGGCCTTAACCCTTCTCAATTTTATGAAGGCTGAAAGAGGTAAAGAAAGTGCAGAAAAAAGTTAGAAGCTAGCAGAGGTTTGTTCATGAGGCTTAAGGAAAGAAGCCATCTCCATAACATAAAAATGCAAGATGAAATAGCAAGTGCTCATACAGAAGCTGTGCCAAGTTATCCAGAACACCTAGCTAAGATATTTGATGAAGGTAGCTACACTAAACAACAGATTTTCAATGTAGATAAACAGCCTTCTATTTAGGAAGAAGATGTCATCTAAGACTTTCATAGCTGGAGAGGAGAAGTCAATGCCTGACATCAAAGCTCCAAAGGACAGGCTGACTACCTTGTTGGCAGTAATGGAGCTGATGATTTCCAGTTAAAACCAATGCTCATTTACCATTCTAAAAACCCTAGGGCCCTTACAAATGATGCTAAATCTACTCTGCTTTTGCTCTGTAAATGAAATAATCAAGCCGGTATGACAGCACTTCTGCATACAGCATGTTATGCTGAATATTTTAATCCCATTGTTGAAACATACTACTCAAAAAAATTCCTTTTAAAATATTATTCCTCATTAGCAATGCACCTGGTCTCCCAAGAGCACTAAGAAAGATGTACAAGAAGATTAATGTTGTTTTATGCCTGCTAACACAACATCCATTCTTTAGCTCATGGATAAAAGAGTAATTTTGACTTTCAAGTCTTATTATTTAACAAATACATTAAGTCTATAGCTGCCATAAACAGTGATTCCTTTGATGGATCTGGTCAAAATAAATTAAAAATCTCTGGAAAGGATTCACCATTCTAGATGTCATTAAGAACATTCATGATTCATAGGAGGAGATCAAAATATCAACATTTACAGAAGTTTCTTCCAAACTTCATGGATGACTTTGAGGGGTTCATGACTTCCATGGAGGAAGTAACTGAAGATGTAGTGGAAATAGCAAAACTAGAATTGGAATAGAGCCTGAAGATGTAACCAAATTGCTACAATCTCATGGTCAAACTTGAATAAATAAAGAATTACTTCTTATGTATGAGCAAAGAAAGTGCTTTCTTGAGATGAAACATACTCCTAGTGAAGATGATGTAAATATTGTCAAAATGACATCAAGAGATCTAGAATATTACATAAACTTAGTTGATAAAACACTGGCAGAGTTTGAGAGGAATGACTCCAATTTTGAAAGACTTTCTACCGTGGGTAAAATGCTGTGAAATAGCATACTACAAAGAAATCATTTATTAAAGGAAGAGTCAATCGATGTGGCAAACTTCCTTGTTGTCTTATTCTAAAAAATTTCCACAGCCACCCCAACCTAATGCACACTTCTAGACTACAGAATAATGTAACATAACTTTTATATGCTCTGGGAAACAAAAAAATTTGTGTGACTCGCTTTATTGTGGTGGTCTGGAGTCAAATCGTCAATATCTCTGAGGTATGCCTATATTTACTCTGCCATTATTTAAAATCTGATTATCAAATGCATACAGATTGAATAATCTGATGGAAATAATGAAGCTCGGGAAGATGATTTTTTACTTTTACCATTGTGTAGAGAGGAAGGAATCTTTTAATCTCTTGGCTTTGGGGCAAAGCAATGTACCTGGGTATGTTAAACACTCTGTCTCTACTCTAAGAGACACAACGTTTGCAAAAGGATTTCATTGGTGAATACGATTAGATATAGGACCAATGTCATTCATTTTACTTAAATAGTTCACCACAGAGTCTGTTTAAGCAGGAGTAAGCTAATTCTAGAAGGTTTTCTGAAAAGGGTGATAACATGAAGATGACCTTTATTTAGCGACATACAGTAATGAATTGTTGAATATGCAAAGGTAGAAGTGGAACTTTGTTTAGGGTGATAGAGTATTCACCTAAACTGCTGTTTATAAAAAGTGAATAGTAATTTGGGATTCAAGGTAGAGGAAAGAACTATCTTAGAGAAGAAAGGAATCCCCCAAAAGATGGCTGCGTTGAAAATCACCCACCATCACCAAAACTTTGTGTAGGGTACAAACTTAAACACAACTGTCCTACTTAAGAGAGACTCCAAGGTAATAAAGAAATTAGGATGGTGTAAACTGAGGGGACAAGTAGCAAAGGGGGAGCACTGGCAGCAGGTGACACCCAGGGTGGAAATGGAGAATTCAACGGATGCACAAGATCCCAGCTAACTTCAGTAAAAAATCTCTTCTAACTCTTATACCTTAAATTTGAGTTCTTCTATCAATGGTTTGACTGCAGATGGAACAAATATTTATAGGACTGCTGCCAAATATTTATCAACAGATAAAATGTATCTTTGCTGGAACTGAACACTCATATCTTTGTGCCCCTGTCTATCAAAGCGAAAAGTTGGGAAGAGAATTTTGTAGGATACAATTTACCAGACAGTGTGATTTGTTGAGGAAAAAGAAAAGAGACAAAATGCAGGGTAAAGCTACTGCTAAAGACTGATCAGTCGAGTGGGATATATCAAGAACCCTGCCTGCAGGTATATCAGAATGCATTTTCAGCGTAGGCAAAACATACAGAAGAAATCAAGTGAAGACAGAGTTCATCTTGAATGCTTTAGATATATCTGGACAAACACCTCAAACCCACCTATCCAGGGAATGAGCAGGAGGTATATCTTCTATTCTTTCAATATATAATCAGCTCTTACAAAGTGGTCATTGAAAGACTTTGGTCTTTCCTTCTCAGAATAAACCCTTCTTTTCTATAGTGTAACATTCTTTGATTGTGAAGCTGGATTTTGGTATCAATGAAAAGAAGGCGAGGGGAAAAAATGTGTACAGGTAATTACTTCCTCACTTAATGCAGCTGGAAGTGAATCAAGGCTCACAGTTTCCCCTCTGCTTTATCTTGACCAGATTTTAGTTAGATTTCTCTCCTCCCCATGACACCCTGGGCTCTGCATGCCCCCAAGCCCGAGCAAGACTTAAAAGCATACATATGCTCTTAGGAGCTTATCCTGAGAATAGGCTGACCACAATGAAACACTTCCTGTCAGATTCCATTAGTCATTTCCCCTTGCTTGTCCAAATTCCCTGTAAGTTCCTGTAAAACTTTTCTTATTTATCCCACCCTATAAAACAAAAGTCTTTTTACGCTTGATTTTGAGAAACTTGTAGATTCTTGAGATTAGAGCACTCTCCCAATTGCAATAGTCTTTCATATCAATAAAGTCTTCCCTTATCTCGGGTGGGCAAGGGCAATATACATAACCTAAACATTTGTACCCCCATAATATGCTGAAATTTAAAAAAAAAATAAAAATAAAAGTCTTCTCTTATCTAAGTCCAGATACAGAATTTTTGTGTTTTTTTTTAATTTTGTTTTACTTTTATTTGACAAGTAATAATTGTATATATTTATGGGGTACAATGTGATGATTTGATATATGTATACATCATATATCTAATTAACATGTTCATCATCTCACATACTTATTTTTCTTTGCTGTTCAAACATTTAAAATCTACTCTCTGGCTGGGTGTGGTGGCTCACACCTGTAGTCCTAGCACTCTGAGAGGCCGAGGAGGGAGGATTACTTGAGGTCAGGAGCTAGAGACCAGCCTGAGCAAGAGTGAGAACTCATCTCTACTAAAAGTAGAAAAAATTAGCCCCATGTGGTGGCGAGCACCTGTAGTCCCAGCTACTTGAAAGGCTGAGGCAGGAGGATCACTTGAGCCCAGGGATTTGCAATTGCTATGAGCTAGGCTGAGACCACGGCACTCTAGCTCAGGCAACAGAGTGAGACTCTGTCTCAAAAAATAAATAAATAAATAAATAAATAAATAAATAAATAAATAACATAAAATAAAATCTACTCTCTCAGCAATTTTGAAATACACATTACGTTATTATTAATTATAGTGACCATGCTGCACAGTATATCAAAACAATCTATTCTCTCTAACTGAAACTTTGTACCCTCGGAGCAACATCTCCCCTTCTGTCCCCTCCCCCCACTCTTAGCCCCAGCCTGTGTAACCATCATTCTACTCCATTTCTTTAGATTCTGCATAAGTGAGATCATACGGTATTTGCCTTTCTGTGTCTGGCTTAGCTTACTTAGCATAATGGCCTTCAGGTTCACCCATGTTGTCACAAATGATAGAACATCCTGATTTTTTAAGGCTAAATAGCATTCCTTTATGTATATATACCACATTTTTTTTACCCATTCATCCATTGATGGAGACTTAATGATTGGATTTATTTTTATTAGACAAAGTTAATAGGTACATATCACACAATAAATTGAATTTAATATATGTACCTTGTGGTCATTTCTTCCTCTGCCCTATGGTCCAGTGCTTTGGGGGGCTTCTGGGAAAATATTTTCTTCCCAGAAAATAAGGGACATTTGGGAAGGACAGTAACTTTACATTCTCAGTATGTTGATTCTACATGTGGTACCTAGAATTGCAGCTGCCATTTTGGGAACACGAAGGAGGCCAACCTAAGAAAACACAAATGAGGCAGTCAAAGAAGGAAGTAAAAAGAAATTTGTATTATTGATCATACTCTTGAGCTGCTCATTTAACCAATACCTTTAATGGCCTACTTCCATATTTCTTCAAAGGATAGGTTATAATTGTTCTTAACTTGGGTCATTTTAAGTCTTCTAAATTTGTGGCCAAAATTATCACTTTTTTTGCTTTTGCTTATATTGTTCTTGTAATTTAAAAAATCTTGTTAGATAATGATAAAACATAATTAGAGAAAACTAAAAGTAAGGAAGGTGACCACAGCATGATAAAAACAACAACAACAACAACAAAAAAAAAAACACCCCATAAACTGTTCCAATAGAAAAACATCTAGTGGTAAATCCTAGTATAATGACCTTCAGGATGTTGTAATGCTGAATGATGATTGCCCATACATTGTTCAGGCTTATGGTGCACTCTTCCCAGATGGTGACTGGAACTCATGTCTATCTCATTTGATAAGTTTTACAAATATGTATATAGTGTATTAGATGATGTTATTCCAGAAGAAATGTTAGGCAAAATCACTTCAGCAACTGTGAAAGCACTAACTCACTTAAAAGAAAACTTGAAAATTACTCACAGAGATATTAAACCTTTCAATATTCTTCTGGAAAGGAGTGTAAATATTAAACTTTGTGACTTTGGTATTAGTGGACAGCTTGTGGACTCCACTGCCAAGACAAGAGACGCTGGGTGTAGGCCATACATGGCTCCTGAAAGACTAGACCCAAGTGCATCTCTACAAGGATATGATGTCCGCTCTGATGTCTGGAGTTTGAGGATCACGTTGTATGAGTTGGCCACAAGCCAACTTCCTTATCCAAAGTGGGATAGTGTATTTGATCAACTAACACACATCGTGAAAGGAGATCTTCCACTGCTGAGTAATCTGAGGAAAGGGAATTGACAAGTAATAATTGTATATATTTATGGGGTACAATGTGATGATTTGATATATGTATACATCATATATCTAATTAACATGTTCATCATCTCACATACTTATTTTTCTTTGCTGTTCAAACATTTAAAATCTACTCTCTGGCTGGGTGTGGTGGCTCACGCCTGTAGTCCTAGCACTCTGAAAGGCCGAGGAGGGAGGATTGCTTGAGGTCAGGAGCTAGAGACCAGCCTGAGCAAGAGTGAGAACCCATCTCTACTAAAAGTAGAAAAAATTAGCCCCATGTGGTGGCGAGCACCTGTAGTCCCAGCTACTTGAAAGGCTGAGGCAGGAGGATCACTTGAGCCCAGGGATTTGCAATTGCTATGAGCTAGGCTGAGACCACGGCACTCTAGCTCAGGCAACAGAGTGAGACTCTGTCTCAAAAAATAAATAAAAGTTTCATCAACTTTGTCAACTTATGCCTTACAAAGGATGACTCCAAGAGGCCAAAGTATAAGGAACTCCTGAAACATACCTTTATTTTGATGTATTAAGAACATACCATTGAGGTTGCATGCTATGTTTGTAAAATCCTGGATCAAATGCCAGCTACTCCCAACCCTTCCACGTATGTTGATTGACATTGCTGCTACATCAGACTCCAGAAAAGAGAGCTAAGAGGAAGCAAGACATAAAGAATTTTCATCCTGTGTTTTTATTGCTCACCCAGACACCATGTGCAATATGATTGGTGTTCATTTCCATCATATCTGTATACTCCTGTAACCTAGAATGTGCATCCTTGTCATACCTGATTGATCACACAGTGCTAGTGCTGGTCAGAGGGATCTCATCCTGCTCTTTCATGATGAACATACTCATGAAATGTGGAAGTCAGTATGGTCAAGTTGTTGACTGTGATGAGATCACATCTTAAATCCATTTCTAGACTTAAAACCTGGAGACACAGCTGCTAGAATGGTGTTTTTTCAGACTTCCAAATCCTGGAAGGACGTGGTGATGGACGTACTATGTCTGAACGTAGAGACTAGGGGTTGAGGGAGAGGAGCTTGCACAGCCTACGAGACATATTGCCTTCTGGAGCTGGGAGACAGAGGAGGCATTTACTTTCTTCACCAACTGCAATAGATTTACTGATTTGATATTCTGTTGCTTTACAGAATTGATGTGTTCAGCCAAATTTCCTGTTTGAAATATCATGTTAAATTAGAATGAGTTTATCTTTACCAAAAGCCATGTTGCATTCCAAGAGATGAACATTAAAATATTGAGACAGGACAGAATGTTTTATTTTCTCGTTTGCCAGTCCTTCTACTCTTCACCGAGAAGAGTCTGGGGTCTGGCACTTGTCAAAGAAGGTGCTGATCTGAGAATTTTTCATTCTCAGCATTCAGTATGCTGCCAACTTGATGTTCCACCTAGCACAAACCACCAGGACTGAAAAAGAAAGAAAAGTACAGAGGGCAAAGCTTACAGATGTTTTCCAATTCTAGTATCTTATCTGGAAAAACTTGTAGCAGCTATACATTTTCCCCAAGCCTGATATTTTAGCCATCATAACTCACTAACAGGGAGAAGTAGCTAATAGCAATGTGCCTTGATTGATTCGGTAAATATTTCTTGTAGGCAGCAGAAGACCAAGTCTCAGTCGTTTGCTTCTTGCCATCACTGGTCCAGGACTTCAGTTTCTGAATCCCTTCCCTCTCACCTTCCCCTATGGTCTATTGTCCTTATGTGACTTTGCATAATCCAATATTTTGCCTTTTTTTCTATATCGAAAACCTTTATAATTACCAGGGATGCTCCTTACCAAGGATTTGTAGCCCCAAATCTCTCATATGCTCTAATGTTTAAAAGGCTGAGAAAAGTGGGGCCCAGCTGATGTGGTAGGTGATAAAGAGATATCTTTTCTAAGAGACACATTTGACCAGATGAGGATCTGAAATGACAGTCTTTTAGATAAGGCCATCACCTGCTAGAATCTCTAATAATTCACCATCATTTCTTGGAATTGGAATTCTACCAGGAAATATAAAAAAAAAAAAAAGGAAAACAAAAACCCCAGAGTTCTAAGAGGCCATTTAATCTGTTGTCTTTTGCTGTGTTTCTTCACTTACCCATGAGCCAGGCTCTCATTAGGTTTTGCTCTAGCCTCTCTGGCACTGAACTTTAGGCTTTGTATGACAGTTAAGCAGCACTGTGAGTTGCTCAAGCACACTGCAGTATAAAACAGCCATGGTCTGAGATGCAGGTGATGCCATTATAGAACCAAATCGTGGGATACACGATTTGTAGCAGGGATTGTTGTATCGGAGTGACAGTCATAAATATTATAAAACAATAAAGGGAGAATGGTGCTGTTTAAAGTTACATCCTGTAAACTGAAGAATTCAGTAATTATTTTGGTCCACTTGCCTAATTTCCCTATTTTCTCCCCTATGGCATCCTAAACCCTTAGACTTCCCAGTGTTCTGAAAGGAGGCATTTGTTATATGTCTTCCTTCGACCACAACAAGCCAGCATCCTCCATTGTTCCCGGGGACCAGGAATCTGTTTCTCTGCTGTCAACTTCCTGTCTGGCTCAGCATAGGGTCAATTTTCCATTATGCTAATGGAGACAAAAGCAATTTTGACTGTCCAAGAGCTAATCTGACTGTTTTATTATGTGAACCACATAAAAAGGCAATTTTAGTGGATTAAATATAGATTATTATAAACTATAAACTTAAGGGCAAGGAGTTTATTACAATGTATCTTTATTAAAACAAAAAGGTGTATAGTGTTCACAAACTGTGAAAATAGTGTAAGAACTGTACATTGTGAGCTCTGGTTATTTTTCTCTCTGCACATCAACTTTTTGATAATTTTTAGAAAAATGTATAAAAACTATCAAAAAGTTAATGTGCAGGGATATTGCCTTATTTGTCCGTAAAAATGGAGCTCAGTAACATAACAGCTTCTTGGAGCTTTTGAATATATTATCCTGTATTCTTGTTTGAATTCCTCCTGTATTTGAGATACATACATAGAATCGAAGTGTTTATGCAATAGTTCTACCCTTTTGCCTGCAGATCAGTTGTAATAAATCTAGGATGTGATGGAAAAAAAAAAATCTCTGGCACTTCTCCCTCAGAATTACACCTGACATATATATATATTTTTTTCCATCTAAAACTTGTCCTTCTTCCTGAGACAATCTTACCACCGATGTCTCTAGTCAGCCATCTTCCTCCCATCTTAGAAGATTCACATGATGTGTTTTTGACACCATTGTTGAAAATCAATTGACCATGAATGTGTGGATTTTTTTCTGGGTGCTGTATTCAGTTACATTGGTCTATGTGTCTGTTTTTATGCCAATACCATGCTGTTTTGATTACTATAGGCCTGGTTTTATTTTTACTGTAGGAACTATTGCAATGATGGGAGAAAAGAAAACATTCTGTCCTGTCTCAATATTTTAATGTTCATCTCTTGGAATGCAACATGGCTTTTGGTAAAGATAAACTCATTCTAATGATTGCAGTGGGGGAAGATTGATTGGGCTCACCTATGAATACACCAAGGAAAAGTAGGAATTTATAGCCAAGGAACAAAGCAGCAGCATGGGTAGATAGAAAATTATTTAATACTAAGAGGATATGGTAATTCTTGCTAACTGACCTAAAAATATTCTTGAAGGAGGCAGGCCAGGATGATCATACATCACCTGGGAGATGATAAAGGATGAGGAGGGTGATCTGATATTGAAGTGAACAGATATTGAAGGTGGGGAGATATTGGCTAACTTGATTTAGCAGGAGTCTAATCTAGGTTCTTAGAGGAAATGCCCAAGTATGGGGCCTTATTGGGTTCAGAGAAGCCTGAATAAAGTTTGGTCAAGGAACAAATCTTTGTCAAGGGGAAACATCCCATGATCTACTGATGAATTAACACTTTTGTCAGAAAAAGGCATAAAAAAGGTTTTGGAATATGTGTAACTAATATCAGCTGAGAGGCCCTATTCTTTTTGCCACTTTTCCTTAGTTAGCTGTATGACAGAGCTGACCAATCAAAGCAGAGCAAAATCCTCACCTGATATAAACGATGTTGAGGATTCAGCTGACTTCATGAGCATCTTTCCAGACATCTTTCCAGGTGTGGACCCTGAGAGATGTGACCCTGAAGCTGGGAGCAGATGGACAACCCATCACAGCACACAAATACCTGGAGAATTCTCTGAAGCTAAAGCAAGGTAACAAGTACTAATGATTGGAAAACAGAGAAAAAAATACCAGGAATTATCACTTTGTGAGCATATTCACTGTCATAGTTCCCTCTTTCTACTCACTAGGCTATTCCTAAGAAGCAATTATTGCCTAGTATATGACTTAATATGGTCAGTTTTTATTGCCATATTCTTTTGTTCATGGGACAGGTTTCTTTGCCTTTCCCTTTTTTCCTGTACTATGATTAGGTTACTTTTATCCCATATTTAGATTTTGTGATGTTACGCATAACAAAACAATACAGAGAAGGAACACATTTAAAGAAATAGTTTAAAGTGATGCATAAAATCTGGGCTATAAATTTCCCTTTTTTACCTTTCTTCTGGTACTGATGTAAAAGCTAAAAATTTTAACCTCTCCTGACTCTGTATGTAAAAGTTCTCCCAAAAGAAGAAATGCTTTGCCTCCCACCCACCCTCTGAGTGGAAGAAGATTAACCAGCTTGAGATAATACATGATGACAAGCTGAGCTGTGATTTTGTGCAATAAATGGCAAGATTCTGCTCCTACATCTGCAGCCATTCCAAGACCAAAGCTCTTTTAGGAGACACCAAGCTTACTGGACCAGCTGAGTCCTCTTTTCAATCCTTCCACTCATTATTTATTTATTTATTTATTTATTTTTTTGAGACAGAGTCTCGCTCTGTTGCCCGGGCTAGAGTGAGTGCCGTGGCGTCAGCCTAGCTCGCAGCAACCTGAAACTCCTTGGCTCAAGCAATCCTCCTGCCTCAGCCTCCCGAGTAGCTGGGACTATAGGCATGCACCACCATGCCCAGCTAATTTTTTCTATATATATTTTTAGTTGGCCAGATAATTTATTTCTATTTTTAGTAGAGACGGGGTCTCACTCTTGCTCAGGCTGGTCTTGAACTCCTGACCTCAAGTGATCCAGCCGCCTCGGCCTCCCAGAGTGCTGCGATTACAGGCGTGAGCCACCGTGCCTGGCCCTATTTTTTTTTTAAGTAACACAGTCATTATTGACAATTTTTGCCTTTTAATTGGAGCATTTACTTCACTAACATTTTTTAATTTTTAATTTTTTCAATTGACAAATAATAATTGTACATATTCATGGGGTATATAGGGATGTCTCAATATACATATAATATGTGGTGATCAATTCAGGGTAATTAATAAATATATCCATCATCTCAAATATTTATCATTTCTCTGTGTTGGGAATGTTCAATATTCTCCTTCTAGCTGCTTGAAACTATGTATTATTGTTAACTACAGTTATTCTACAGTGGTGTAGAACACTAGAACTTATTCCTCCTATCTATATGTAATTTAGTATCCTTTAACAAATCTCTCTATATCCTTCCTTTCCTGTACCCTTCCCAGCCTGTAGTATTCTCTGTTCTACTTTTTTACTTCCACTTCAATGTTTTTTAGCTTCCATGTACGAGTGTGAGAATATGTAACATTAAGCTTTCTTTATCTGGCTCATTTCACTTAACATAATATCCACCAGTTCGATCCATGTTGCCACAAACTACAGGATTTAATTCTTTTATATGGCTGAATATAAATATATATTATAAGTATATATAATTATTATAATATATGTAAATATATATATATCACATTTGCTTTATCCATTCATCTGTTCTTGGACACCTAGGTTGATTCTATATTTTGGCTATTGTGAATACTGCTGCAATGAACATGAGAGTACAGATGTCTCTCCAACATAATTTCTTTTCCTTTGGATAGATTCCTAGTAGTGGGTTTGCAGGATCATATGGTAGTTCTATATATAGTTTTTTGAGGGACTTCCATACTGATCTCCATGGTGGATGTACCAGTTTGCATTCACACCCACAGTATATAAGAATTCCTTTTTCTCCACCTCCTCACCCACATTTGTTATTTTTTGTCTTTTTGATAATGGCCATCCTAACTGGGGTGAGATG